>NC_134406.1:186635739-187000739 GCF_038048845.1 Mixophyes fleayi | reverse complement strand
ATCTGCTAAAGTTGATACATCTGCAGGATCGGGCACCACCAGTGCAGAGCTTGCTCAGGAATGGCAGCAGGCAGGTGTGAGTGCATCTGCACGCACAGTGAGTCAAAGACTTTGAAGGATGGCCTGGTGTCAAGAAGGCCAGCAAAGAAGCCACTTCTCTCCAGGAAAAACATCAGGGACAGACTGATATTCTGCAAAAGGTACATAGATTGGACTGCTGAAGACTGGGGTAAAGTCATTTTCTCTGATGAATCCCCTTTCAGATTGTTTGGGGCATCTGGAAAAATGCTCTTCCATAGAAGGAAAAGTGAACGCTACCATCAGTCCTGTGTCATGCTAACACTAAAGCAAACTGAGACCATTCATTTGTGGGGTTGCTTCTCAGCCACTCACAATTTTGCCTAAGAACACAGCCATGAATAAAGAATGGTACCAAAACATTCTCCAAGAGCAACTTCTCCTAACCATCCAAAAACAGTTTAGTGACAAACAATGCCTTGTCCAGCATGATGGAGCACCTTGCCATAAGGGAAAAGTGATAAATAAGTGGCTCGGTGATCAAAACATCTAAATTTTAGGTTCATATCCAGGAAACTCCCCAGACCTTCATCCCATTGAGAACGTGTGGTCAATCCTCAAGGGGCGGGTGGACAAACCCACAAATTCTGTCAAACTCTAAGCATTGATTAGGCAAGAAAGGGCAGTCATCAGTCAGTATGTGGTCCAGTAGTTGATTGACAGCCTGCCAGGGCGAATTGCAGAGGTCTTCAAAAAGAAGGGTCAACACTGCAAATATTGACTCTTTGCATAAACTTAATGTAATTGTCAATAAAAGCTTTTGACACTTATGAAATGCTTATAATTTTACTTCAGTATACCATAGCAACATCTGACAAAAATGTCTAAAAACACTGAAGCAGCAAACTTTGTGAAAATCAATACTTGTGTCATTCTCAAAACTTTTGGCCATGACTGTATTGCACATGTTATTTCTTATAGTGATCACAATTGTTATGAATGACTGTCCACTTAATTGCGATATAAAAACCCAAACAAAAGTAAAATTAGATTTGTATATTAATGTAGTTAATCAGGAGTATAAATTGAGTATTAAACTTGGTATCCTAATTAACTTAATATTCTTTTACATCAGATCGATATCATACCGTTATGTTCCTCATATGTCATAGGATTCTGACTTTTCTTGGACAACAAATCCTTGTTATCTGATTACTATATTGAACTAAAAGATTCCACATGAGAATTCATCATCTTGAAAAAAAAAAAAAAAGATCAAGATAAACACCGGAAACACCTGTTTCACATTTAAAGTCTCCAGTCACAGGCTGGTGGTATGGACTCTGGCATATCAGACAGCTGGCTGATCTCCATTCATAAATTTCAAGTACAATTCTATGAACTTTCAAGTACATAGAATGGGCATGAACTCATAGCATTCAGAACTGAAAGTACTAGATATGCCAGTCTGGTATAAGAAGAACATTTATAAGTGTCAAATATAAGACGCTCTGCGTTACTTTTGCATAGTTATCTTAAACGTGACTTCAGTATTGAAACCACTTACACATACTTATCCTAAGCAGGGCTTCAGTATGCTTAAAGAAATCTCAAATATGGCATTTGTGTGTGTGTATTGGAATAAAAATCTAATATGTAAATGAAAACATTTTCATACCTGAATCAAAACTATATTAACATTTAGACTATTACTTATGTCTTCTTTGCAGAAACTCTTTCCTGCCCTTGAGTTCTCACCAACTGTTTCTTCAGTATGGTTACGCGTGTTTCTCATGTACTTGTTTTGAAGCTGATATATAAAATTTTATGTAGTTACTTCATTGTACAAGGCTAAGTCATAAGGAAGTGTTTTAGAACCTTTGTAACCTTTTTTGGGCTACAGTTGGATGGAGGAGGGCACATTTGAAATACAGGACAGCTTCGACTGATAAAGTTTTTAACATCTAGGGTGGGTTACAGTGAAAATAATTCTGACAGAAAAACAACAGGATATGTAATAAGGGACTGTTAAAAATAAAATATTTTACGGTCTTGAGCTAGATTTGTGTAAAAATGCACTGGGCATGCAGCTTTTTCTTGTGGACCTGCCATCCATGCTAAATAGAGACCATAAATTTTATATTAGATGACAGTGAGAGCATAACACACTACCAAGTTCCACAACCCAATCATCATCATCATCATCACCATTTATTTATATAGCGCCACTGATTCCGCAGCGCTGTACAGAGAACTCATTCACATCAGTCCCTGCTCCATTGGGGCTTACAGTCTAAATTCCCTAACATACACACACAGACAGAGAGAGACAAGGGTCAATTTTGATAGCAGCCAATTAACCTACTAGTATGTTTTTGGAGTGTGGGAGGAAACCAGAGCACCCAGAGGAAACCAACGCAAACACGGGGGGAACATACAAACTCCACACAGATAAGGCCAATGAATTGCAAGGGAAGAGGCATGCTGAAGGCACACATAGACGCTGCCACCCTTCATTCATAAGCTCTGTTTAAAGACAGGGCACAATATTATGCACCAATGATATTCTTTATTCTGGAATAGAGGGGGTGGGGGTACAAACAAATTACATTTTGTGGCCAACATTATTTCTTGTGCTCGTATAATACAGATTATATAAGAAGGAAGCAGCAGCAGCTGACAGAACTCATGACAGGTGGTCAGACCACCCCCTTAACTAAGACACAGCAGAAAATGAACACTGAGAGGGTTGAGGGTGATTACAAATGAGCTGGATAATTCTGTATGTATTCTGTGAAAAACACTATCGCTGTATTTAACACCATTGGCTAATTGTTACTGCGTAGACAACAGAGGGTTGTCCGGAGCTGTAGAGTGCAAGTATGATTGGATTAATTCAGAGATTGTCATACTATGGTTTCACTTTCGATCGGTTACCATCTTTTTTTGACCATATTCTCGAGCTCATATCCAATCATGGTCTGCAATTTTGGCCCAGAACATACCACTGTTTTCTGTCTGTACAGTGTCTTCCTGCTGATTGTGTTACATACAGAGATGCTCTTTTTATTGCAGGGAGTAAATAACCTAGCAAAATGTTCTAGTTTCCCTTGAACTCATGGCCCAATGTCCTCTAATCTCTTCCTCACTTTGCAATTTGCCATCATATCATCCTTTCTGCCAGCAGTTACTTAACAGGGCTAAGGGATATATTGTGAAATTTGTTTCTTGACTTTAATCTCTTACAGTTTGGTAGATTTCTGCATACGTGGCTGGCATGTCTTAAAAAATATATTTCAAAATCCCTTTGTGTAATGTGTCTTTAACACCAAAAAACTCATCACTGTTGCCAAATCGAAGTGTAAAAGTCAGTTAGGTGTTTATTACTTGCACTGATCTATCTTTTGTCTGCCACTCGCCAGGTGGTATAGACAAGTGTTTACAAGTCTTCTTGAAGTCTGACTGTGTGACTGTTACCTGAGCGTCCTGTCCTTGTGTTCCATCGTTTACATTTTACTAGCTGGTCTTGGCAGAAAAATGAAGCTGAAAGTGGCACAATTCCCGGCAAAATGTACATTTCCAAGGAACATGTAGACTTAAAGAATAGAATATGATGTACAGTCCTCCTAGTTCTCCTGATCTCCCCCCATCACTACTTCCACTAAAACTGTCAACTTGGTTAACCTACAGAGGTGTAGGTAAGTTGTCTTGTAAGACAAGTCCAAAAACTACATGGGGCCATTGTCACTAAAAAAACTTAATTACTTTAAAACTGCTAATTATGTTTTTCATGTTTGTATTTTTCCATCACATGATCTGGTGAGTACAGTGCACATGCCCTTTGTTATCTAGGATGAAGAATTATTCCCCCTATTTTAATAGTAATATATCACTGGCTCCCACAAGTTGATTTTTTTTTTTCTAAAAAAACTAAAATGATTTTAAAACTTTTTAATTAAACTGTAACCATCACTTCAAAGCAATGGAAGGATTTTAGTCAGGGTCCACCATTATTTAAAAATTCAATCGGCATTCTAAATGTTGATATAAAATGTTGTCTATATTTTAGCAACAACATTACTTACTTGGATCTCTCTTCACAAATCTTGCACAAGCTTATTATTACTGCTAACAGTGAGCAAACAGGAGTTCCATTCTGCAGTGATCTCAGAGCAGAATTCGGTAATGGACACTGCCTATCCTACACTAACAGCTGGTGACTCAGATTTAAGCTTGTCAGCCAGTTGCCATAGACTGGTGGCTGTATGTTTCTTAGGTGCTGTTTACTTAGGCCTCTGTTAACACCAGTGCCTGATTGCTAGCATACAGCATCCCAAATAATGCTATGTTCTGAAGGCGAATGCCGAGTAAACTGGTAATGTCGTGACAACCTCACCAACAATTGCCTGACTGTTGGGGCCCCAGTTGGAATGGTGGCTTAGTGGCTAGCACTTCTGCCTCACAGCACTGGGGTCATGAGTTTGATTCCTGACCATAACCTGTGTGGAGTTTGTAAGTTCTCCCCGTGTTTTGCCTGGGTTTCCTCCGGGCGCTCCAGATTCCTCCCACAATCCAAAAGCATTCTAGTAATTGGCTGCTATGAAATAGACCTTAGTCTGTCTGTGTGTGTGTGTGTGTGTGTGTGTGTGTGTGTTAGGGAATTTAGACTGTAAGCTCTATTGGGGCAGGGACTGATGTGAGTGAGTTCTCTGTACAGAGCTGTGGAATGCGTGGTGCTATATAAATGAATGATGATATTGGGAACTCCCCTGCCACAAAGCCATTAGATCCAGTGTTACCTAGGTCTAAAACAGCTTATATTAAAGTTGGTATTAGGTCCAAAGAACACCAGATTTAATAATCTTAGGGTTCCGAAAACTGTATTGAACCTATCCATAGTTTAAAAATAAAACAAAAGTAAAATAAAATTAAAAATAAATAAATAAAAAGTTTGCCCCATTGTTTCTTAATGAGCAACCCCCCCCCCCCCCCCTCCCCTTGTTGTGCAAAGCATTTGGAGCACCAGGAAAATGCATAAAACCATAATGGTTAGAAAAAAATAGTGATGTTTAACCCAGAAGTACTTTATTATTACAAATGCTAAATCTTAAACAATAAAAATTAATAATGCAACAAAAACATTGCATTTTATTTTATATGTTCCTTCCCCCTACAGCAACTTTTTCTTTACATACTTAACACAGGGGCTGATTTATAAAAGTGCAAAAAAACCCTCTTGCTTTAAAAAACTGATGTTTTTGCCAGCAAAAGGGCTTGAGCAGAGCACTGGGCCTGGATGTCAATTTGACACCCAGGCCTAGAGCTGGATAAAGGCTCTGGGGGGCCCTTAGCACTTAAGTTGAGGGGGCTATAATGTAACATGGGTATCATTTTAAAAAAATACTCAGGCAATACTGTGAGCACTACTGTTAAGGGCACGTAGCTCTGCCTTCACGAGCAGTACACTGTGAAGCTGTACATACCTCCCAACTGTCCTTGTTCTCGGACCAAATCCTGACATGGCAAGGCAGTCACACAAATTCAGGATTGCCCCACCAGATTCAGGACAGTTGGCAGACTGTCCTGCTCTCTACTACCTGTTCTTGTCACTTTCACCACCTGTGGCTGCTGGTGTCTTCAGATCAGTTGCTGCTTGTGTGGATCCTGGAATGTTGGAGGCCTTATTTGGGGAAAAAAATGGGTACATGAAATTAAGAAAACTCCAACCAGCCCCAACATTAAAATAATAATCACATTTAATAAATAGATCTATTTCCCTCCAACTAGCCCCAACATTAAATGAATAGTATTCCCATTTAATAAATCTATTTCCTTCCCTCCAAACAGCCCCAGCAATACATTAAATAGCATTTCTGTTTAACAAATATAACCATTTCCCACAACCATTAAATAATTCATATTCACATTTAATAAATAGCCCTCCTCCCCAAACTCAGCCCCACATTCAATTAATAGCTCCAAAACACCCAGCATTAAAATAAAGGTCCCGTCAATTCACCTTAACTTAATAGGCCTCACTATTAAATTAAGTTGCCCCACCAATATATTAAATTGCAGCATTATGACCCCACAAATAAAATGGCACCCACTAAATAATTATCCCCACCTATCCTCCACCATTAAATTAATAGCCTACACAATATAGCAACAACAGAGTAGTTACACACAATTAACAAGTACCCTTTTCTCTTAATTAAATTGTAATAGAATTTTTATGAATCATTCCACACAAAGTAAAACTCTAACAAATATCAGAAAAAAAATTAACTGTTAAATGATCACCTGAATCTACACTCCCACATTGTCTTTTTTTTTTTTTTTTTACTACAGTAATTGGATATGTGTCTTTTCTATTAATTTTACGTAACACAGTATATAAAGTAACGGGAGTGAAGAGAGTAGGTGAGATCCATCAGTTTGATTACAGTTTGAAACATTTACATAATTTACCTAGAGACATCTGCCCCCTTGACTCACAGGCAGGGACGCCAAGAGAAATTTTGAGCCCTGGTACAGCAACTTCTGGGGTCCCCTCCATAGTCAACAATGACAGAGACTTGTGTGTGAAAAACCACTAGATCGCCCCCCATTTGACAGAAGTGTGCAGTGCCCGCTCGCTAGAGTGTGGCATATTTTCCCACAATCAGGACAAAAGTCTTGACTTTCAGAACGTGCCCTAAAAGCAGCATTTTTAGTGGAAGTTATGTAGATATTATAATGACACAGACAAATATGAAAAAAGGTCAACTTAATTTTTTACATTTTTGTTGTAGAGATAGGGGAACTTAACTTGTGACATGTTTAAACTTTAAACATAAATATCTAAACAATTTAGGTGATAAAAATCAATGCTACTGTAAATATGATAGCATTACACAAAGGATCTTCCCAAGGTAAACCAACATAAAATATAAATTCTAAAACAGTCATAGGTGGTAGATAGTAGTAGTGCCCCCAGTTTGCATTATGCCACGACATAGCGCCCCCAGTTTGCATTATGCCACGACAAAGCGCCCCCAGTTTGCATTATGCCACGACAAAGCGCCCCCAGTTTGCATTATGCCACCACATAGCGCCCCCAGTTTGCATTATGCCACCACATAGCGCCCCCAGTTTGCATTATGCCACCACATAGCGCCCCCAGTTTGCATTATGCCACGACATAGCGCCCCCAGTTTGCATTATGCCACCACATAGCGCCCCCCAGTTTGCATTATGCCACCACATAGCGCCCCCCAGTTTGCATTATGCCACCACATAGCGCCCCCCAGTTTGCATTATGCCACCACATAGCGCCCCCCAGTTTGCATTATGCCACCACATAGCGCCCCCCAGTTTGCATTATGCCACAACATAGCGCCCCCCAGTTTGCATTATGCCACCACATAGCGCCCCCCAGTTTGCATTATGCCACCACATAGCGCCCCCCAGTTTGCATTATGCCACCACATAGCGCCCCCCAGTTTGCATTATGCCACCACATAGCGCCCCCCAGTTTTCATTATGCCACCACATAGCGCCCCCCAGTTTGCATTATGCCACCACATAGCGCCCCCCAGTTTGCATTATGCCACCACATAGCGCCCCCAGTTTGCATTATGTGATCTGTTCTACTGGGTGTGGCGGGAGCCGCAGCTAACAGCTCATCAGGCAGGCAGTCTTACTCACCCGCCGGGAGTCCAGGACAGAGGATAGAGGCAAGAAACAATGTCTCTTTTGTAGCCCTTGAACCATTGTAACAGCCCTCCCCTGAATTGATTCCAGTACTCAGAAAAGGGCTGTGCACATTTCTGTAAAATGTATAACATTCTTTTAAATGTCCCTCTTCACCCCTTTTATGCTTCAATATTCTAAACTCATAAAATTAAATCTTGTTTTTTCTTTTTGGAAAAGTAGGTGAATTATTGCCTAGTCCATACTCTGCAAAGAATGCCCCCAATCTACCCAACTCATTTTTATCAGCATGCAAGCTTTTGCACACCTGGAGATACGGCCATATTGGCCAGAAAATCCAGTACTTCCTCATTAAACTGGGTACAATTATGTAAAATATGTGTGTAACACCACAAAAATAGGATTTGGACTGTGGTTTTACACTTTTGCAGTCCCTGTATGGTATTTAACGTTCAATTAATGGCAGCTACACTGCATTGTGTTTTATGTCTATCTAAAAATGAAGAGATTACTTAACACAATGTATGGTTAAAGTAGAACATTTTGGAATCCTCTTCACTGAAGATTGCTCTGTTCTATTAAGTTACAAAGACTTCTGTGGGTCCTGCAAAGTGTACATTCTTAACCAATTGTATTGGCTATGGCTGATTACTTCTGACATTCTGATGACACATATAATTTATTCATTTTTCTTTTTGCACTTTAGGCTACGGAGAGCATTAAGATTCTTGTCACACTTTGTCAGTCAGATGATAAAGATCTCAGGAAAGCTGCATCAGAAACATTGCTCTCTCTAGGTAAGTCAAAATGTTAATTGTAAATTGTCACAACCAGTGATGCCATTATAATGATGCAGGAACATGTTAGGAGCTGAGGGAGTGCTTATTGTCTCAATGTATGTGTCCAAATGAGTGGCTTTACCCTTGTTGGAATATCAAATAATGATAAAATGTATCTCTTATAGTGAACAATCTGTTAATTTGTCTGCTCGGTTGAGACCTCAGAATGGTTATATCCTCGCCAAGTCCATTTTTTTTTAATTCTTGGTTTGGGTTATATTGAAGATCACACTCTTGTTTTGAATTGTCAGCAGCTTTAGATGTGGTTACTGCTGCTGAGAAAACTGCTAAAGAAATGTTACTAGGGAATTATTCAATCTATTCATGCTTTAAATATGCCTGGTGTGGTCCACAGATACCTGTTGGCTACTTGGTATTCCCTTAAACCATTGGAACCAGTAACCAACATAGAAAATACAAATGGCCCTCAAACAGGCAACACAGGTAAATGTAATGGACATAGAAGTGGTTAAACAGACAAACGAATACCACACTTCTCTGGTCACTGAAGAGATATCTCTTTGTATGGTAGACCTTTTTTCACCCTAGCAATTGGATGCTCCATAACGCCTGACCCAGCAGAACAACACAGGGCTACTGGACAGGCAGAAGGCTTTAAGAAACCAGACAGAAGTGACACACTGTCTGGCCTGAGGGGGAAGTCAGCCAGCTGATGTTCCCTGTAAAGTACCAAGGGATTACTCCACATTTATCTGACTGTTTATCCCAGATTCCATTTGATTTATGGAACCACAAACTATATACAATAAAAGCAGAACAAAAGAACAATTAACAGTTCAGCTTAAACGAACTGTGTAAATGGCATGATACAACCATGGGGTTTGTCTGTTACGGATACATCCAGAAAAGCAGTATGTGTCTATGTATGGTATGTATATGATACCTCTATGCTGTGTTAGTTTATTCTTCGTTACAATAAAAAGACATTATAAAAAAAAAAAAAAAATCAGAGATTGACTATACCTTTTTTATTTTATATGATCTCAAGGAGAAGATGGACAGCGAGCATATGAAAGCCTTGACAAAGCCACTCCAGATGTATTAAACACAGGAGATCACAGAACACCTGCTATTGCCACTGCTTTTTAGTGAGCTCTAGATAAACATTGAAAGTACAAAGATATGTTTTTGTCTTCAGAAGATGGTGCTGTATTCATGACAAAGTTAACATTACAAGAACTAACTAGTGGTTTCTGATTACAATACATTTTCGTGTTATTTGTGGACCAATATAAATTTGCAATAGGATCTACAGATCTTTACTATAAAATAGTTTTACTTCATATTTTCCTGTGCAGAGCTGAAAATTGGCCAATGTAGTCCTCTACCAAAAAGTATTGGTAATGCCATTTTACCACTTCTTCATTAAGCCTCTTTTTTATTTTTTATTTGGTTCACCCGATTTGTATTTTGACCATAACACAATAATTTTAAATATAATATAGGGCAGTAGAGTTATATTGTTTTACTGTACTTATTTACAGTTGTGATCATTGATAACAGCCTAACAATGGTAATACATGCACAGATGATGATGCTTAATTTCTCCTATAAGGACCAAATTAAACAAACATTGATTAGGATAGTTGCCAATTAATCAAACAAGTTATTATTATTATTATTATTATTAATATTTATTTATAAGGCGCCACAAGGCATCCGCAGCGCCGTACAGAGACAAACAAAATCACAATACAATGGGAGACAGCACAGTACAGTAAACACAGCAACTCAGTACGCTCAATGCACAGCTAGAGAGGGCGGGGAAGGGGGAGGGAGGATCCGCAAACGACGGGGCCCAAGAAGGAGGGCGCGGAAGACAGGGAGACCCCCAGGGGAGAGGAGGGAGCGAGAGTGGACGTGGGGTGGAGGACCCTCAAGGAGGAGGGCTAAGTAGCTGGAGAGCAGAGTTAGAAGTGGTGGAAACAGGAGGAGAGATGGCCCTGCTCAGAGGAGCGTACAATCTAAATTGCATTCAAAATCTAATAATCTGGTCAGTCAGTGATGCACAGTGGTACACGTATGGCATCTTTTACCAGCCAGTTCCTTTTATTAAATAGAGGCAGCAGTACACTGTAACAATGCTAAATTTACTTCTATAATGTAAACCAAAACTGACATTTTGCATAATGCAATGCTTTCATCACGCCATGCAGTGATTGAAGCATATAGTTGTGTTAAACCATAGCTTCAATTTTGTACAATAATTGATTGTTATTACGGTGTACTACAGTTCCTATGGACGAATTATACTGCGGAGCTTGATATCAACTCTTCACTAAATGTACTGGGACAAATTATTGTTGTAAGTGTGCTCTTTATGATCATCAGCCAGTTGTAACTAGGAAGTTGCATGCATGTGGTCATTTAACTGGTGAACCACCAGATATGTGGCGGATCAGGGCATACTACTGAAAGCAGCCTGATGATCAGACCTGGCACTGTTGAAAGCAGCTGCTATCAGACTCAATGGCTCTGAGAGCCTGATTGTTACTCCTATATGGCTCACAGAACAGCATAAAGGACTGTGGAAGTAACTGCAAGGCCTTTATCTGTTCTTCATAAAGAGAGACAGACAATGATGGTAAAAGGTGTGTGTATATGTATGTGTATATATGTGTGTATATATATATATATATATATATATATATATATATATATATATATATATATATATATATATATATATATATATAAATAATATGGGGAAGTGAAATATGGAGGGAACAGGTGCTGATTTTGCACCAGATCCCGTGGTCCTTAACCACGCACCACTGATCAAGCCAATTGACAGGATTTCACTGTGCAACCTAATTAAAAATGATGACCCAAAATCTGCAGTTGAGGCACAATGTAATTGTAAGTTATTGCTTGATTCATTTGCATATATTTCAGTACAGTTCTGGAAATGTGAGAACTTTAAAAATATATATTCTATAATTAAATAAATGAAAAGTCATAAAACAATATAAAGGTAAACATTTGTATAAAGCTACCCACATTCTAAACAAGCCTTTCAACTTTAAAGACACCCTGTCACCAGTGCCTACATTATTTTGTATTACTACAGAGTACCTTGTGCCCTCTATTTTAAGAAAAATAGAGCAGGATCCTGTTCACTAAGCAGAACGCGTTTAATTGAAAGTGCTGTTTATCCGTCCAGAAGGCGATTTGCGAGGAGTAGTGAAAAATGTTCTCTGATGTATTGCAGAAAAAATCTACCATCATAGGACGTGGTAACAGGTCTGCTTTAAGACTATCACTGAGGATTTTTTGCAACATCTTAATTATTACTCACGAAGTGTGTCATGTGACATAAGAATTCTAGGAAATAGTTGCATACAAAATGTTCCAAGATTGTTTTTAAGTAGTCTCAGAAGGTGGATATTCTAAAATTGTCAACTCTCTGTGCAATATTGTACAGTTGTGGAATAAGCAACCTACCAAAATGATTCACAACTACTGTACTGTATACATTGGTCTGTACAGCACTGCTGAAAATATGTGCATTGTATAAATAATATCTATTTAAACATGTTCCCATTATTTGAAACTGGTACAAAAATCTGGTTACACTAAAAGTGAAGTGTGAATCGGATTCTCTGAATTATTCTCAGTGAAGCCGTCTAATAAAATAAGTTGTAGCGTCAGCTTTTGTAATAAACATATAATAGTGTACATATGTGTGAGAATTAACATCTATTCGTTTATTTCATGTTATCCATAATATAATTTACGAACAGTGGCAGTGATTTAAAAAGGCAAATTATGTTGTAATTTTGCAGCAAGTTTCTATTAAGGACACATTTATAAATAATCTGTGCAGTTGAGTGCAGACCCCCTCTTCTTTTGGTTGGATTATAAATGCCTATTTTATATATTCTTGTCCAATTTTAATTTTGCAGTGATAATATATATATATATATATATATATATATATATATATATATATATATATATATATATATATATATATATATATATATATATATATATATATATATATATATATATATTCATATTCTATTAGGATTGGGGAGGTGTTTATTAGCCAGGATGTAAATGTGTAAATGTATTCTTAATTTTAGAATCTGAGCTATAGTGCTTTAGCCACCATTTTTAAGAGACACACTATTTTCTGTTACGAATATGTAATTCAATAAACATGAGCAGTCTACTAGTGAGTATTCAGTATCAGGTGGAGAAAGGTGAAATGTACCACATTAATTGCAAATAACTATTAGGATTTTTTGAGTGAAGTCAGTGAAAGGATTCTAAAGGGGCAGTGCATCATAGACTATTTTTAAACAAGTCAAGGAGCACACCGACAGTGCCTGTGTCTTGGGTGCTTACTTGTGCATCTTGTGAAAGTGAGCCATGACATTTTACTTTTCTGGGCCTGCACAATTAGCATTTTTTTCCATACTGAGGAACTCAGTAACAAGCTATATGACATGAATATACTTGGATCGAAGTTCTTTTATTCCCAGTCTAAATTTCTTTTTCTTTTCTTTTTTTTTTTTCTTTTTTTTTTTTAATATACTGTTTTCCCATGTAATGCACTGTTTTTTAAAAAATATTATTGTATATTATATTGCATATCCTTCTTTTACGCATATATTAGCTTAAAGGTAGTTTCTACAGCCTATCTGAGAAATATACACAAAAGTTACTTATCTTTTCATAGTTTAAATAATTTAGTACTAAGCCGTTTAAGTGCAAACTTAACCTACAGTGTGGGTGTAATAGCTAATGAGTCATTGCTGTCATTTGTATGTCATGCGTAGGAAAGATTGAAAATACTGTTGCTTCTTTAGAAAGTGTCACCTGAACCATCTACAGTCCTTTGCAGTTCAGGGGCCTGATTCGTTAAAGTAAAGAAAAAAAATTTGTAACTTTGCATCTTGGCAAAACCACATTGCATTGAAGGGAGATGTAAATTTAAAATGTTATGGCAGATTTATAGTTAAGGTTAGGCATGTCCTAGATTTACATTTCAGTATACAAATAAAGCTATCAAGTATTTGTGTGCTACAAGAAAAAACAGCCAGTATTTATCTTATGTACAAAATAATATACTAATTTGCACCCCTTGCATTGTAACATGGTTTTGTCAAAGAGAAAATGTACTCATTTATTTTGCCTTTCTTCCCTTAATGAATCAGGCCCCCAGGGTTCTATATTTACATAGCTACATACTTAGCATGTATTTCAGAGACTGAATTTCCCTATCCATACTTGATCAGTACAACAGTTGCAACTTTACCATTTGTTGTTTAATGTGTAAGGGCAACAAAAATTGTGCCTACATACAGGGCCGGATTAAGGGAAGGGAGGCCACTGAGCGCTTACCTCCTTCCGTTGTTCCACTCCCTGTAGTGCTTCTACGGCACAATGTAATCTCCTTACTCTTCTCAGTAAGGAGATTACTGCGCTCCGCGTAAGTACTACAGTGACAGCAGGCAGCTAACAGCATCACATTTGCTGTTAGCTGCCTGCCATTCTCCTTGAACAGGTGACAGTTGGAGCCGGGGGCGGGGTGCCCCCGACCCGATGAATGCCAGGGGGCCTCCCAGCTGCCCGAGGCCCCTGGGCTATAGCCCCTTTAGCCCTATTGTTAATCCGGCTCTGCCTACATATTATACTATGCCATGCCATGTACAGGCCATGGACACCTAAATATATGGAAACAATGTGGACAGTCTTTTAAAATGAGTGTTTTTGTTTGGGGTTGTATTTTATTATTTTTATTCTTAAAAGACTATGTATTATTGCATACCCAGGTTTTGCCATGTTTAGATACCTATAAAAGTAGTTACAAAAGAAACAAAATAGTCTTAGTGCAGTTTGCGTTCAATCTGGCCACAGCAACAGCCCAATGAATGAAAACTGTATTCAACTGAAAAAAAGCACATTATCAAACAAGTAACCTAACAGTTATGTTTACTAGACAAAAAGGTCCTAAAATTTCTAGTGTAACATTATAGGTTAAAACTGGAATTTTGTTTATAGTGAACCACAGAATAGTTTAATTAAATGCATGCTTCATTTTGTACATATACAGATTACAGTACACTTTCTACCACTCTGCTGCTGACCGCATAACCACTAGAACATCAAGTGGTCTCGGACCCAACCACTCCATACATTGCAGAGATAAAGATTGTGCACTTACCTATCTGCGATGTAGAAGGTTCAGAAAAGTCTTTTAAAAGTAGCAACGTGTTTACATATAACTGAAGTATCAAACTTTTGACTATTTGTAGTACTGTACCTATTATAGTGAACTGCATTAACTGAATTTGTTTTAAAACAAAGTTTATATTGTTTTGTATTTTCATGTCCACATTTCTATTTATTCAGGGATTTTCATGTGGGACTGAAGTGCGGTTTAACTTTAATGTAAATAAATGTGTAACTGTTCTGCTTTCATCTACAGATGACAGTGGCAGGGAGTCTGGTACTTCTTATGCTAGCACAGTGCCCTTGATGTCAGTTTTCCTTTGTCATAATTTAAATGTAAACAACAAGTAAGAGGTTTCCATGCACCTTGACTTATGAACAAAAGGTTCTTGTGCTTTATTACGGCCAGGAGTAATTGATGAGGCATTGTAACTAGTCTTTCTATACAGCATGTAATGTTTTGCTGCATAGTACGTACTGTGGCGCTATGTAAAAACTTTACCTTTCCAAAATTAGTATTTGCCAAGATACCTGGCAGAACCTGTTTTCTAAAAGGAGTAAAAACCATGTATATTTATTTGCTAGAATGTTTACTTGTTATTCTGATAACAGTGTTTGGCTGTATCATTTTGAATCGTATGTATCATGAGCAAAGTAATGCATTTTAAAGGTACTTCAGACTGTTGATTTTTGTGAAGCAGGGTGTGTGATGCTCGGTGGTCATTGAAAAGGTTTAATGTTAAACTCCCCTACCTATCTTGCTCTATTGCATGAGGTGATTCCTCCGTTGGACTGACCTGTGCGATTGTGCCTTTCTAGATCTGCAGTATTTGTACTAAGCCCATTTTCCATTGTGTATAAGTTATAATAAAGGCTATTTTTGAAACACTAGTCTATCGCTTCTCCAGTGTATCATTTTTATCTTGCCATAAGTACATCCGTGTCTCAATATACTGGTTATTAAAAATACACTTACAAAAAAATCCCAAAAAGGAAATGAGGAGACCACAGGCTCTAGAAGGTAAACTTAAAGATGCAAATCTTCTAAAACCTGTTTGGACATCATCCTAACATATAGGTAAGATGTACATGCATAGAGATACAATTATCAATCTAGGCCACATGAGTAGATTTTATATATGTAGTTACCATTTCATTTAACAAAAATATTCTACTTGGGTCATCTAGTACACATCTGTCCTGGAATCCCTTCACTTAAGATTTTTTGGATTCGCTGCCAATATTATACATACACACAAACATGAAATTCAGTGTTCATTGTTCCAATATGTACAGTATGTATTTAGTGCGAAGAGATGTACATAGCATCGTGAAGCTAAAGAGCATAAATTAAACAGTTTATAGTAAGTGAAAAGAGTTAAATATACCTAGCCCAACAAACTTCTAAGTTTTCTTTTTAAAAAAATTCTTAATAATAAATATATATACAAAGAAATTGTATTAAATTACTACTTTTTAATTTTCAGTATATTGCATCATATATTAAAATCTTAAACATGTTTATAATATGTGCAGGACACTTAGGTTGCCTGGAAACCCCCCTCCACTGGGGTTTGGTACGGTATTCCGATGCTGGGGATACCGACACTTCTCCCGGCGCTGCATTGTGACAATTAACGTCACAATGCAGCTCCGGCATCCAGCCTCTTCGCATTTTACAGCAGTCGCAGAGCAGCGCCTCTGGGAATGTGCTGCGTCGGGGAGAACGTAAGTGTATATTTTAATAAGTTCGTTCATTACACTCTTCGGTCTTGTTTTGTAGGTCTATTGGGTGTCTGTATCCCCAGCATCGGGATACCGATTACCACCGCCACCACTGGCCCGGTCTGATTGTCAGGCTGGTCCTTCCCTCAGGATTTTGGTACCTATGATCTACAGATCCGTTCTACTCTACTGTTACGTCCCATCCCCCTCTCTTCTGCGCTGACATAAGAGTCTGCCTCTGTAATCTACAGAGCCGGAAAAAGAAGGAAGTGTGGGGAGAGGGGGCTCTTACTGTAATGGGGGTGGAGGCTGGGTATTCCTTTAATGGTGAGGGTGGGTGAGACATATTAATCTATTGGTGGGGACAATTTATTTGATGGGGACTATTTAAATTAAATTAATAGAGGTGTTATGTTAGTGACTATTTAAGGTGGGGTGATGGCATTATTTTATTAATGTTGGGGTGGTTTTATTTGACAAAATTGTGACTGTCCTACCAGAATCCGGACAGTTCACTACCATTGCCTGTGCATTTGAAGGGCATGAGAAGAGTTGGAGAGCAGCCTAGCACTGTCTCAAATAATAGTCACACCCCTTACATGCAACCCACTAGCCCTAGCAATGTCCAGAGTTTTCCTTTTCTTTAACACACAACAATGGGGATGCAAGTACATACAAATCCAGTTTATCTGTTTACAATATTGCAGTGTGGTTACTTCTGTAGTTTTGCAAGTTAGGAATCAATGGAAAGAAGAGAGGTAAATAGAAATTAATAAAGTACAGAAAAGTTCCAATGAAGGGCTGGACATCCAGGAATGTCAAGAAAAATCCCCCTACTCTCATGGTCATAATGGGCCAAATCACGGAATGCAATATCACTCATACTTATTGTAATTGCACAGCACCTGGTGTATACAAACCGCTCCTGTATTATGGTCTTATTAACCACAGCCAGTTTCTGAAACTGGGACCTTCCAGGGCATTCATGTTCCTGCTATTCTAACTTTCAATACTGAGTAAGTTTATTTTAACCCCGATGGATCAGGAATATATTGGATTTTGCTTAGTTTAGTTTATTTCAAGACCTGAAAAATGTTTAAATCCCTCAACCACCTGGAACAGGGTGTTAAGAAAGCGGGAGGGAAGAAGGTTGGACTGGCAGCATCTTCTGTCAGACTGATGGTGTGGAAGTGACAGCACCACATATCAAACCAAGTAAAAAGCTGCTGGCTGTTGCCCCTCCATGTCAGTGGCCAGCACTCAGAATGCTATAGGACATTAAAAACAGTGAATGAGTGACATTATGTCACTCATTCAATATTTTAGGTGCCTCCTAAACCATGGTGTCAAAGGCAAATGCCTAGATTCACCTAATGGAAGCATCGGCCCTGCTTGATTGTTTTATATAGAAGTTCACACACACTCTTGTAGCAAGGACACAATTTGACCCAGTTAATTAAATTTGGATCAATGCCAAATTGGTGCATTAACTCCCAGAGATATATCCACTTCATAGGGCCAAAGCTTTACTGTATTTAGATTATTATTATAGTTTATATAGCTCCACCAATTATGCAGCACTGTACAGAGAATATTTGTCACTCACTTCAATCCCTGTCCATTGGAGCTCTTGGCAGAGTTAAATGGTCAAACCAGCACGTAGCTTCTAGTGGGGTAGTGAAAAATTGTGCTCTACCATCAGCCACCACCCACAACCTGAGTAGAACATCAAATACAGCAGTTTGAGGTCTAGGTAGTTATTGTTTTACCTGTAGGAATTGTGCAGGATTCTTTTCAATCTCTATTGAGAAGCCAGAAAACAATGCAACACATTGATTTTTATATTGCAGCGTGCCCTGCTGTATGGCACATTTGAGGATTGTGTCTCTGTACTTGGAGAGAAGGACTTTAGCAATAAAGGGGCATCATTTTGGGTGATACTGTGTAAGCAATCTGTGTGCTCTTTCTACAACAAATTGATGTGTAAACACATATTTGCAGAATATTGGTATTAGCCATTCTTCCAGGAAAGTAACCCCACATTTTTGACACTATCTCTGTCTTCCTTTTCAAATCAAAATTGTTTTGTTTACATGTTGTAAATTTGGAGGCGGGATTGCAAATCTCTCCGATCATAGGAGTAGTCGTGTCCAAGAGAGCGGAGATGCAGTGCTTCACTTCTCCCACTCTTTACCTAATTTCCTGAAAGTTGTGATGCATTAAACATACAACATTGTTCATTATTAGGTTTCTTTATTGTTATTTATACTAAGCTAATTATTAAATGGGTGAAAGGTTGGTGGGGTCATGTCTGTAATCAATTAATATCATAGCATAAACTTACAAATGCAACGTATATTAAAAAAGTTTAGCGGTGCCATGTGGACAGCAGTTAGAGTAAGCTGTACACTGGCTCAGCTCTTTGCCCAAGGTCACAATTTTTTTCCTTATTGTCACAAATATAAAGCATTGGATATTTCTGAATACTATTTGCAAACGTAACAGTAGCGTCGAGGATGGACTTTATACTGAAAGCTAGGCTGTTTTAGGATCTACAGAACTACCATCTCTGTCCAGCTGTGGGACCCACAGAGCTTAACTGTCATTGCTGTTTCAACATCTGTTCAGCTACTGACTGAGCTCAATTGTGGTAGTTGGTGCAGAGGGTCCAGCAGCCAAACAGAGATGACAACTGAACAGTTTTTAAATCCCTCAACCTTCTTGCCATTATAGAAACTTGGCTCACCTCCTCTGACACTACATCCGCTGCAGCTCTCTCCCTCAGCCATACTACTGGACCCGAATTGTCCCTCTCATTCTCTTCCTTTGAAGTCTACACTATCCATCTATTTTATCCACTCCCCCTTTGTATTGCTGTCATTTAATGCCCCCTCCCCTCCAGTTTCCCTATTCCTTGTCAACTTTGCAGCCTGGCTCACTTATTTCCTATCCTTGGACCTGCCTATTCTCATACTAGTTGATTTCAACATTCACATTGATAATTCCACTGTTTATTGTCACTAAACTTTTTTCACTTACTTCTTCCTTTTGGTCTCTCCCAGTGGACCTCATCCCCCACCCACTGTGATGGACACTCCCTTGACCTTGTCTTCTCCCACTACTGCAATGTAGAAGGCTATGTACATTGTACATGGGCACATACTTACATTACCCCCTTCACAGCAGCAATAATACCGTTGCCTACGCCAGTGACGTCATAAAGTGGCGACGGCTTCTTCCTTCATCGGGATTGGTTCAAGTCGATGGGCAGAACAGTCATCATCGATACTCGTCGGGAAGGAGGCGTTTGGGCTGAAGATGTCAGGGTAGTCAACAACGATATGCTGATTACAACAGCTCTGGCATCCCTGACACCCATGTATCCATACTTTAATCCAGGCTTGTCCAACCTGCGGCCCTCCAGATGTTGTGAAACTACAAGTCCCAGCATGCCCTTCCAGCTATCAACTGGTTGTCTACCAGCAAAGCATGCTGGGGCTTGTAGTTCCACAACACCTGGAGGGCCGCAGGTTGGACAGGCCTGCTTTAATCCATCCTAAATACTGCTGCAAGACTGATCTTTCTCACCGCTCTATATGTGTTGCACCACTTTACACATCCCTGCACTGGTTCCGTTTCCTCCAGAATCCAATTAAAATTACTCGCCCTTACTTACAAAGCCATCCACACCACACTTTCATAAATCTCAAGTTTCATATCAAAATACTCTCCCTCCTGCACTCCTAGAGCTACCTCTGACCTGCGCCTACTCTCTGGTAACCACTTCTCACTCCCACCTACAAGACGTCTCCCGTGCTGCTTCCCACTTAGGAATTCCCTACCGCACCCAATCACTTTCCCAATCTTCACACTTTTTTTTTTTTTTTAAGAGCTTACCTTATCCCTGATAAAACTATTCACACTAATGTACCCTCACAACTGTCTCAATCTCCACTCTGAGCCACACATGCTCCTTTTGTTTCAGCTGTGCCATCTGCCACTTAGAATGCAAACTCTCTAATGAGCAGGGTCTTTCATTCCCTTTGTTTTCATAGCTGTATATTTTGTCTACCTTCTATGTCAGTGTTTTACGTATGTATTCTTTTCCGTAGGGCGGAGCCTTAAAATTCTGATTATTTTTAAGATGATGTAAGTGAAAACACAACTGTTCAAAAAGTAAAGGTAACTATTTGTTACCCTTGCAAAGGGCTAGCTGGTGCCTGTTCGATGTGGGGCAGCATGGACAATAAGTCTGTAGTGAACGTGCTCCAATGCAGATTTGGAGATAGTGCTGCACTAGTATCGTTATTAGGACAACAGAATTCCAGAGTACTTAGGTGGGTGGAGTGCAGCTTGCAATTTCATGTGGCTATAAGCCCCTTAAGGTTGTGACTTACTTGGGGTTCTGACCAGGCGCACAGTCTACATGCCAGTGGGAATCCGTGCACGGCTCTCTCTCAGCACAGCTGTCTGTGAATATAGACAGGAGTCACAGTCTATGTAGCAAACTGGTTTGCACTACTACTGTCCCATTGACACTGCACCCTCCGGAAAAGCAGAGAAGTGTCCTCCATTACAAGCTGTAATGGCTATCAATTGTGGCCTTCCCTGAGAGGTGGGTGACAGGCACCAGGAATCCACGCAGTTAAGTCTTACTGGAAATAGCAAGAACTCTACCCAAATAATAAAAAAAACCAGCAACACAAGATTAGAAACATACCAGACACTCTTGGAGATCTCACCTGTCTCCTCCTGGGCACACAAAGCATAGCTAGACTAGTAGCTTCCACAGCAAATAGAATTGTATTAAAGTGGCACTCTTATTAAAAAAAAAATAAGTTTAACAAAAACATAAATCCTTGATTTATTGCAAGTTGATGTAGTGGTCTCTTTTTTCTTCAAGCTATTAACGATTTTTACAAGTCATGTGACTACCATAAAAACCAGTCACATAACAAAGCGGCTTTGAAACAGCCCATATTTCAGTATGCTCTTCACAGTACAATCCCTTCCCTCCTTCCTCTGCCCTTATGGACAGAGGGCTCAGATTTGGGAAATCTCTCCTCAGGAACGAGCTTAGGTGCTGAAAAGCAAACACATTCCAGCTTAGATCTTGTCATCAAATCATAAATTACATTTTTAGAGATCTATTTACTTGGACAAGTTTGATCTGCTCCAGGCTATAATCATTTGCAATATTCCCAGCAACTGTTTCAGTATCACAAGAGCCTGTATGCTACATTTGTAATTGTTACAAATATAGTGGCACTGGACAACGCTAACGTTTGATTTCTCTATTACTAAGGCATTGTCTTGCTGCATGTCTGCCTTTGCTCATCATAAACATTTCCAAAACAGGTCTTTTGTGAAGCATTTATTCAAGTGAATATTGTAGCCTCACCACACAAAAGGAGCTCTGGTCCATCTGTCAATACATTTGTTTAAGCTGATGTATACATTTGATATTGGTAATAAGGGTGCTGGGCACAAATGTTTTAACTCTGCAGCAGTCCCAGAGTTGAGTCATGATCAATTTTCAGTGGGTGGCCAAAGTGGATAAGATTCAGCCATTTATCACTCAGGGAAGTAATCCAGCTGCTTACTCAGTTCTAATGAATTTAGACTGACATGCACAGTTCAATCTCGGTCATTTTCCTACCACTTTCACCAACACAGCCCAAAATGTTTCTATCCAAGGATGGTTTTGGAAAGCCAAGAAAAATAAAAAAAATTGGATAGTAGTGTGCACTAAGCTGTTGGTGTTCCACCTGTGGCCATCTTATGAAGGTGTAGTCACAGTAAGAACCCCCTTTTCCCATTGGCCTCCCTCACCTCTGTAGCAATACATCAGCCTCACCTCCCTCCTGATAAGCCTGCAGGGCCTTGTAGTAATTACTTTCTCCCAAGACCAAACTCCTCTGTAGTAGAGGCAATCTTGAAATAAAATGCAGCTCAGATATTCTACCAGACTGTCATTGACAAACAGTCCCTAGTCAGTGAGATCTAGTAAGAGATATTGTTCCTATCCCAGGCAACAGTATAGTTGTATTTTTGACTCAATCTCCATGTACATGTGTTCTGCTCCTGGCAAGCCATATCTTGTGTGCCAGCTTTTGCAATTAGTGTATAAAGTTTAAGGGTTGACCTCCAGCTGCATTGTGAGTTTGACATAGGGTTAAATTTGGCTTTATTAGCCAAGAATAGACAAACACATTACATGTCACTAGGCATGTGCTATGAGTTGAAGTACTGAAATGTGTACGTGTTATTGATAAGACTGGTTGTTAATCACAATGATTGTTCTGGTGACTGCTCAAGTCCTAATGATGTCAAGATACTCAACCCAATGGCTTCCAATCTTAGTGTAAGACTACATCAAACAAACTAGTATTATGTAACAAGAAAGTCCCTGTAATTGGGCCCGGCTCCTTTTGGAAGAAATGTATACTAGTTAGAATACACAGGCACTTGTTAGCCCCAGGCCAAAAACAAATTAACCTAAGCTAGTATGTCCTTGAACACATTTTGACATGTCAGCTCAGATTAATGTTAAACTTAGATCATATTATATGAGCCAACATGACCTCTTGCCAATTGATAGTACTCCCCACTCATGAGGTTTAACTTATGAGCCGGCCATGTCAATGAGCTGCTCATTCACATCCAACAAGCATTTTCATTAACATGTCCTAAAATAGGATCAGACAACCTATATTGATTGCACTTTCAAACTGAACTTTATTCAAACTATGTACAGTCACCTTTTATCAAGGCTAGTGGATTAAAAACTATTTACAAACATGAGAAAATACACAGTATTTGCAGTTAAGACAAGTGGCCAGCTGGAAGGGCACCTGTGCTTGTACATTCCAAACTAGCAATGGACCATTTTGCTTCCTGAGGATATGACTCAGGAAACCAGAGTCACATGTACCATTAAACAGGTTAAAAGTAGTGGCAGTTACAGCCAATGTACTAGGGCAGATCTGAACCACTTAGTGGCCACAAAAGTCAATGTGCTTTAAAGTTCAAGCATCATCTATACTTGAACTAGATTGCTCTTCCAAGTCTGCTTCATCTTCACACCTTGCTTCTTCCAAGTCCAAGTCCTTTAGGTCTTCAAGACTTTGAGGTGCACTTCCTGTAAGCCTCTGTATGAAGGAAATATACTTTGTCACTACAAATGGTTTAGAGCCTGACCTTGCACAGAATAGGACAGATTTTAGGAGAGCAGAGAACAAACAGTTATACATAGCAAAAAGAGCTATTCACATTAAAGTTTCAGACTCCTTACAGGCAAAATGCAGCCATTGGCTCCATTTAACTTAAGCCTACTGCACTAATTAAACATACAAAACCATATGAATTATGCTGGTTATGCACTGTTCCTACCCATTTTAGGACTTTAAGAAGCTACATTGGAAGCAATATACTATAAACTGCAGGCTTTATATAAAAACAAAAAAACAAACTCACCTCAATTAAGTTAGCCATGTACTGCACATGTCCTGCCAATTCCGTGAGCTCATCATTTTCCTGCTTCAGTCGTGTAATCTCCCCATCTCTGTGCTCTATTTCTTTATGCAACTGTCAGCAAAAGACGATTTAATAAGTGAAATGTCAAAACCAGTTTGGTTACAAGCTACCCCTAAAAATGTACTATTACTTCAGCAAGACATGGGCCTGCAAAGAAATGGTTTTCATTGTTCACAGCAGCTTTAGAGTGCTAAAGGTGTGAACATGGTCACGTCCTACAGGGAAATAATGCCATACAACTACTCATATCTGACTAGTATACAAGAGCAGAGCCACTAAAGACAGGTGCATAGAATGTACTTTGCCATAAACATCACACTACACTGTCTAAGAGTATATAGTCTATAAAACTAAAATATTTTTTTTATAACCAAAGCTACATACAACACATTGCCTTTGTCCCTCAATTTTAACAGCTGTACAGGTACACAAAGCAATGAAACAAAATAAGTCCTATATTTAATAACCTATAAGCATCCATTGTGCCACAAACCACCCCCATTGTTATGGTCCAGAACAAAGATTACCTTTTCATTCTCCTGTAATACTTCATAGAGTGCTTTCCTCCTTTCTTCTGCAAGCTCTTTCCAATATTGGCAAGTTGGGTTTTCTAATAGTAATATATAAAAAAAAAAAAAATAGGGTCAAAAAGTTCCAAGACATCCCAGGTAAACATTAAAGCCGATATGACATGTATTAAAACATTTTACCTTTCACCATGAGCCCATATGCTTCATTTGAACATCCTTTGTTTTCTTGGTGTTCTGGGTCAACAGCAACTTCTACTTTAGCCTTCTTTGATATTATCTGATCACTCCAGAGTTTTCTTTTTGTTGAGTTTTTGATGGTCTATAGAGGGGGAGGAATTTTTTTTTTTACAATGTGTAGCTTGTATACCAAAGACATGAGAAAAGCTGTTCTAAGCATGTACTTCTAGTTGCTGAACAATTTTTTTTTGTTTGAGGTTATGTGAAGAAGGTCAAACTGAACTCAATGACTAACTTAAACTTGTATAATAGCTCTCCCAAGACTCATCTGTACAAAGTTAGAGCATTTTTGCCAGATAAGTTTTAAGGTATGATTTATGCATATTGGATATACAGAATTACCACTTTATATTTGATCTGCATAAAACTTAATTGAGAGCATGTACACATACCTCTTTAGAACGTCCAACAAGTTGACCAGTGGCAGAAGGCTGAATTACTTTAAGAGTTCCTCTTTGAGCCGTTTCTGTTTTGTCTTTGAAGTAGTTCTAAAAAATAAAAATAAAGTCACTGATGCAATGTAGTTAATGTATAGTGCAACATGTGATTGATAATAGTTTACTCTTAAGCCTAGATAACTCACTGTGCCTAATTCAATCAATGGCCTTATGGCAGTGCAAACAAAGATTACATTCAATAGCCAGTTTGATTTTAACTGGCTACACTGCCACTATGCTATAGCAAACAAAGATAGCCACACAGGTTGGAGGTGTATCACTACAGTACCGTGAGAAAGTTACTGATTCACACCACATGCAACATGACATGAGCTAAACTTTCCCACGGCAAGGTTTTTCTGCTGATTATTATCTCACTGTCAATCAACAAAACAAATGTTTGAGACTGTGGGAACCAGCATTGTTAAACACCTTAACCATTATTACAAACCCTTTAAAGTTATGGATTATCACATTCTCAAATTGCAACACTTGACACCAGTGGCTCCTATGACAACAGTACAACGCATGGCTATCTCATGGGAAAATCTTAGCTAAAACTATAGTCCATTCTGACTTCTGTATTTCATTTGTTTAACCCTTTGCAATCTAACTCCTGTAGGTTGAACCTACAGCCAAAGCTTACTTTACATACGATTTTTATGTGACCATACCCAAATTACTGTTATAGTAAACAGTATAGTCCTCAACATAAAAGCACCAGGCTACTATTGTACATAAGGGATAGATGAGAAGCTCTTAATAAATGTATACTATTAAATAGGTCACCACTCTTTAGAGCACACACACACAACTCTAAATGTTTAAAGCATGCATTACATATATCAAAATACTGCTTGCTGGCCCTCTAACTCAAGATTACAAAACAAATTGTATAATAGATAATCCAAACAATCCAGTGGTTTTATGTGACCAAAGTCCAGAAGAGCCTGACCAGACGGTAGATGTATCTAAAAGACACTTATGCAAAGGGTCCATTGAAACAATTGTCAGACACAAGACCTCCCATCTGAACGATCAGACCGCAGATGGAGAAAGCATCTCTAGTTAGATCTTGTTTCCTTTACCCCACACTCCTTTACCCCCACACACAAATTCTACATCTTGGAAATTAAAAATAAGTTACCTTGATTGACAATGCAGGCTTGCCTACATCAGCTCTCTGCTTCAAGTTGGGATTCATGATAACCTGCAGACATTAAGTATTAGAATTTAACTGAGTCACTTGTAGATGGTCTACTGATAAAAATAATTTAGGCAAGTCAACGAGATGTTCTAGGTTTAACAAGCCATCCGTTGTTTGGTGTGATGAGTAACCCTACAATATGTCAATAAGCGCCAAGTAGCCTGGCAACATCACACTAGGAATCCGGACGGAGCATTTAAGTGGGAAGAGAGCTGCAGCAGCCTACTCACATTCCTGTTATACATCTACAAGTCACCACATGCCCGTACATACAGGAGATTGCTCCAGTAATTACCCCACATTGCTGCAGCCTGCACACTACAGAGTACGGCTGCTCACATAGGGAGAGCCCAGCACCGTACCCGAAGAGCTCACCTCCAACCCCAGGGACAGACTGGAGTACAGGGGGGCTGCAGCCACGGTGCACAGCTCGGTCCGAGGCTCAGACATTACACATAACGGGACTACAGCCCGCTCCTCCACTGGCAAATAGAGGTCAGAGCTGGCGCCTCCCTAAACAGAGCCGGCCAATAGCATACGCAAGGCCCAGTGCCGCCAAAACCCGAACTAGCCACAGGTAAATATTCAGCCGCGTACAGGTGATCGTAAGGGGTCTGAGCGCGCACAAAATGGCGGGATGCAGGGTCGCAACACGGGCACTAAAGCTCGCATCTGTCCGCTAACAAACGAGTTGCTTGTGGGCAGCGAAAGCAGATGTCCTGAGAACCGCCCAACGCTCATACACAGAACAGCCTCAGCTCGAGCAACAACAGCAGAAACTCTCCCACCGTAAAGAAGCTCCCGACTCTGTCAGCAGAACCCACCTCTGCTCCAGCACAGTAACCAAAGCTGTCCTTCATCAACTGCGTTCTCCTTCTTCCCGCGCCCCGCCTCTCTTATAGTTAGCGCCCAGCGTCATGTGATCCGTCTTCCCGCGCCCCGCCTCTCTTATAGTTAGCGCCCAGCGTCATGTGATCCGCCTCCCCGCGCCCCGCCCCTTATTTGCTAAGATCGCAGGTGTCACGTGTACCACTGTTCCCGCCTGATAACCTGTGTTAGTAAAGTATTTTATAGATAATAAAAAGTGCAAGTATAAGAGCAGTAACACATAGCAATCTCTATTCAGTATAGTGATGGGAAATCTAGGTCATTTTGAAGATTAGTTCATTCTGATCTAGTTCACACAAAAGATTAGTTCAAAAGATTAGTTAATTTCACTCATTTGACTCAGTAGTTCATGTCACTCATTTGACTCAGTAGTTCATTTAGTTCATTTAGCTCAGTTCAGTTAGATCACTGGCTCTGGAACACTACTGAGAGAAGTGATTGGAGACATAGATCTAGTCTATTACACATACTGTAATACTATACTATACTACATCTCATTAGATGAGTTATAGTCCTGTTAAAATGATCAGATAAGTTTAATATGTCAGATCATTTTTAATATTTTAAAAAGGGCAATCACTTATACAAAAACTAGTAGTGACATGTTGAGCTCTGCAAAGTTAATTACATTTTCATTATTTTTTTTTATTTCCATAATATGCAAATGAAAAAAGACCCAAATTCAGAGTATTATAAAGTGTCACTTTTTTGCTTTTAAAATTGAGATCAGTGCAATCAGGATATAGGGGAGATGTATCAAACCTTAGGGGGGAATTTTTACAGCTGTAAAAAGACCCCAAATAGGCATCAAGTCACTGGGGGCGGGGCCAAAATGGTGCAATTCACGAAGCCCTGCCCCCTACGCCAATACCCCGCTCCAGGAACTCCCAGACGTAAACAACATAATGTTGGCAATTATGACTAATCAGCTTCTGTCATTTATCTAGCAGAGTCTATAAAATGACAGAAACTGATTAGTTGCTATGGGCAACGCTTCCACTTTATCTATCTTGAAGGTTTAATACATCTCCCCTGTATATATGGTGCAGTAAATAGAACTACAGTATATAACATGCAGCACTCAGCAGTGCAGTGTGTCTTGAGCTGACAGGGAAGGGAATGTATCCTGTGACTCATGAGCTAAATGATCTGAATGATTCAAAAGATTCGGAGAGTGGAAAGATTCGAAAGAGTGGAATGATTTGAAGACTCGTATGAGTCACTAGGTGAAATGAACTAGATGAACTAATGAACTCCAGCCAGGAGAATGACTCATGACTCATAGTCATTGATCAGCACCAGAGTCTCACACAATGTCTGAGCACAGCAGCGCCACCTTTGGTAGTTTAGAGGTACTGACTCATGAGTATTAAATGAGAGAGCTGAATAGAAACAAAAGAGCCAGTGTGAATGAGACAGTGAGTGAGGCTGCTGGAGCTGCTCGGCTTTTTCTCTAACTCCTCCCACTTGTTTTAGTTCCCGGTGAACTAATCTTTGTCAGAGCAGTGAACTAAATGATTTAGTTCACTTTGAAGATTAGTTCATTTGAACTAATCATTCATAAATTACCCATCACTAATTCAGTATTCAAGGCTTGCTCACAATGAGCTAGCTGCAAATGCAGAGATCCGTTTCTCTCGATAAACTCATTACATGCATATCTATACAAGAGATTAGTAACAATTTGGTATGTTTAGATAAAATGGATCATAAGGTGGCTCCAACAGCCCTCCTAGTTTTGTAGGTGGTAGGCTATGAAAAGTTTACGTTAATGCATGTAAAATGAATTATAGAAATGTTCCAATGTGTATTCTTGCAAATTTATTAGGTCACAAAATTGTCTTATTTTAGTCTGGGAGATGTAAATTGTGTCTGGTTGCGTGGTTACAAACTAACTTGCATTGCTCAGAATTCGGTTGTGTGTCCCTGTTAGCAGCTGCTGCAATAGAAAATAGGCACTTTTGGAACAAGTAAATTTGGCTGATCAAATCTTACTGTGCAGATTGGTTTGGACTATGTGACACGTGTATTTTTGCACCTATAGAGCGCCCTTAATTTTTGTTCTCATAGTGAATATACATAATCTTGTCACACAATATTATGGGACAAATTAAAAATGAAATCAACTGCACACATACATTTTTTGTTTTTCTGTTGTCAGACATTTCAAGTGCTCTGATCTCACCTAAAGTTATGCTATGGGAAATTTAGTAGTATGGCATTAGATGCCAATATCAATCAAAATCATGTGGCACCTCAGCATCAACATAGAGATGTATGGTTACCAAATAATCTCTTTAATAGATACATATACATTTTTCACTGTTAATTGAGGCATTTTAGAGACATTCTATTCTATCATATCTGGTTTGACCAGCTACACAACCTTTGTAATTCATTAACAAGATAAACTGCAGAGAGCCTGCAAGTGGCCTATTGCTAGCTATCGCAGAGCCTGTGTAATTAGTTTCTTACGAAAGGCATTAGTTGACAATTCTGTTGTGACCTCACAGAAGTGTCTATGGCAGTGGTTCCCAAACTTTTGCAGTTTGCGGCACCCTTAGAGTCTCCATAATTTTTTCAAGGTACCCCTCCAAAATAATTACCGAGCAGTCCCGTTTTATAACTAGTCAAAAAAAAATTTAAGTATTTAGGTCAGGACAGAAATACTTATTACTTTTTTTTTTTACTAGTAATAAAACAGGACCCTTCATCCACACACTCTGTGCCCCTGCATCCACTCACTCTGTGCCCTTGCATCCACTCTGTGCCCCTGCATCCACACACTCTGCCCCCTCTTCATCCACACACTCTGCCCCCTCTTCATCCACTCGCTCTGCCCCCTCTGCATCCACTCACTCTGCCCCCTCTGCATCCTCGCTCTGTCTCCTCTGCATCCTCGCTCTGTCTCATCTGCATCCTCACTATGCCCCTTCTTCATTCCTTTGCCCCTCTATTGCTGTTTCTTATCACCATTCCCCTCCATTTCTTTTTTTTTCTTTTTTTAAGTTTTATTTTTGCAAGGTCATGTTAACAAAAAGTAACAGTTGACTATATGAATTGAAGAGAACAGGTATAACACACATGGACTGCGACCCGCGCAGAACATAGAATCCAAAAAGTCAGTTACATATTTAAGTACGTATAAAAATAGTCAGGTTCTGGGCGCTTGTAAAGGAAAGATATATCAATTTAATATGGATAGGTCCACAATACGCTCCGGCCGGAACGAGACAGCTTAGATGTGTTAAACAATTAACATGCATTAATTGACACTGCCGAAAACAATGATAATGGTAAAAAAACACTACAAACTCAGTGTGATTGCAAATATGGTTAGAGTGCACTTGCAAGCTACTAAAATATGAAATGACAATTGATATGAACCGCAAAAAGAAAATGTAAGGAAATATAATGTCCAGAGTTGTAAAATAAAAATGTTGGTGATGATGAAAAATGCAAGCAAAAATGAAATTGGTAGCCGTTACTCACATGAAGCAGGGATGTCTGGCTGTCTATAATGCAGACAGGCACTTAGTAGCGGTCCCAGAGTCTGTGCTGATGAGGTTAGATATAACGTTGATTTCAATGATAAAAAGCACCCAGCAGAATGCCAATTATTAAAACAAGAATGAGGAAGAAAGTTCTTCTAGTTCCTAAAAGGAAATCCTCTCCTTCTTGTTGAAAGAAAAAATGATCCCGCTCAAATAGCGTGTGCACGCTGCGGGATATCTCCATGTTGAGATTAAATGTATGGATATCAAAATGCCTCCAATAATGGACAGGTACCCAGCAGAATATAGGTGGTGATGATCCAAATGTAGTCCTCCTAATCCCCAACGTAGTCTCTCTCTTTCTCATAAAGTTGAGGCTAAACAGGGGAAGCGGTAGTGCCGCTGCGGATGAGCGCATACATGCTACAGACTGGTCTCCGATGTGGATGTCTGTATATGGTAATGTAAGATGCTAGCATGCTAGTAAGTTGAATAAAACTGAGTTGAGGGACAGTCTCCACATCGGAGACCAGCCTGTTACATATTTAAATACAGAAAATGAGTGACCTAAGATTTTAGACAGGAAAAGGAGAAGAAGAGAGAGAAAAGGAAGAGAGACCAAAGAAACAACAGAAGGAAAGGTGAGGAGTGACTAGATCCATTGAGAGAGGAGGGAAAAGCTCTGAAAAAGGAGATAGTGATACTAGGTTATGCAAAGGGAGGGCTCCCCTGAAAGTAGGAAAGCCACGGGGCCCAGACCTTGGTGAAGGCTCTCGAAGAATTGCGGATAACACTGGTCATGTATTCCATCTGTTCGGTCTGCCAAATTCTATTGATTATGGAGTACAAGGAAGTGGGGCTAGCTGTCGCCAATCTGCCGCCAACTGGCAGGTAGCTGCCGAGAGAATGTGCCTAATTAGTTTATTCTGATGGCGGGATGCCGAGGGAGCACCCATGGGAAGAAGAAAAAATTTAGGCTCCAGGGGAATGTCCACCTGAAGAATTGAGAGAATCAGGTTCTTGATCTCAGTCTCGGTATAACACCTTATAAATGTTCTCTTTTATTCTAACACAGATAGAACTGGAGGCAGCATTCTCATATATCTCAAGACCATTCCTCATCTTATAGCTCTTCACCAAGGTCCCGCTCCCAGGCTAATTCATGAGGTTCTCTAACATTCGAGGTGGAAGAAGCAAGTTCGTAATAAAGGCTGTAAATGAGACCTTTTGTTAAAGATTGTCGTAGGCAGAGGGATTCAAAGGTAGAGAAAGGGCGGGAAGAGAGGCGGTCTTTGACAGTACTATGGAAATGACATAGTAGCAGAAACTGGTAAAAGTGCTTTGAGGAGATGTGAAAATGTGATTGAATATCAGAGAATTGAGGAAATGTCCCAGAACAGGTGAGATGATTGAGAAATCTGACTCCCCGCGAATGCCACAACTGAAATGAACTAGGGTGAAGTCCTGGGGGGGGGGAAGCCCGGGGAGTTAAACAACGGTATTACTGGGGAGGGATGAGGCGATAGGCCAAATTTTTAAGATGATGAGTCCCAAATGGATAATGAATGTGATATAACTGGTTGGAGGAGAAAGCGTTTGGGGCTACCTTGGGAGCCACAAGAGAGAGGATAGCGAAAGCAGCCCCAGATCTTCAGCCTCAATTTGAGACCAAACTGTGGATTCTGTCGGACCACACCATAGGACACACTGAGCGAGTTGGGTGGAGAGATAATATATGCGGAAGTCAGGAATCCCCAGACCCCCTCCCTGCGGGGATCTCTGCAGAATCTTGAGCCGAACCTGGGGCCATCTGCCCGACCAAACAAATCTAGAGACCTGAAATTTAAAGACATAGGGTGGTAAACGAATAGGGAGGGTCTGGAAATAATAAAGCAGTCTGGGAAGGATATTCATTTTAACGGCGTTGATGCGGCCAATCCAAGAAATGTACATATAAGGTCTAACTTTATCAGGTTGAGGAGGCGGGGGAAATTAGCCTGAAAAAAGAGTCGGTAATGTTTAGTGATAAAGACACCCAAATACTTAATTTTTTGAAGACCCCAGTGGAAAGAGAAGGCACGATCGAGTAGTATCTTATCTGCGTCGGAAACATTAAAATCTCAGTCTTGTCTGGGTTGATCTTATAGCCCGAAGAAAAACCATAGAGGTCCAGCTCAGCCAAAAGAGGAGGCACCAAAGTACTGGGATGGGTAATGGACAGCAAGACATTATCCGCGTAAAGCGCAATCTTGTGAGTAAAAGGGCCCACCTGTATACTCGATATCTCGCGGTTATCTCTGATCCTAGCGGCCAGTGGCTCAATAATGAGGGCAAATATGAGTGGAGAGGGGGGCAACCTTGATGAGTGCCATTCATAATCGGGAAAGGTGTCGAGGTCAAGCCGTTAGCAGAAACACTGGCTGAAGGGGAACGGTAGAGAGCTAAAATACCAGTTAAAAATTTGTCAGTGATTAAATCGATAATCCTTCTAGTGCTATCAGAGGCTTCACGCCCCAGGATAAAACCCACTTGGTCTGGATGGATAAGAGTAGGAAGGAGCGGGTTCAACATAGAGGCCAAACTCTTTGCAAATATTTCAAGGTCAACATTAAGTAACGAAATAGGCCTATAACTGGCACAAAGAGAAGGATCTTTCCCCGGTTTCAGAATGACGATTATGTTGGCTCTGAGGGTGGCGGAGTCAAATGAAGCCCCCTCAAGCACTTCATTGAAGAATTTAGTTAGATGAGGACCGAGAACTTTAGCAAACTTTTTGTAGTACTGGGGGGTGAGACCGTCGGGGCCAGGAGCCGAGGAGGATTTCAGTGACTTAACCGCCGACAGAGCCTCTGAAAAAGTGATGTCTGTATTCAGAGAAGATTGTTGCGCTGGGGTAACCATAGAAAGAGGTGTGCAGTAAGGGTAGGAGGCAGGGGGTCACCATGAGGGGAAGGTGCTACAAGCTTTTTGAGGGAGGAATAAAACTCTGAATTTGTTAATAATCGCTGCTGGATCATATGTGATATCGCATGATGAATGCTGACTTATTTTATCAATATGAAGCAGGGCTTATTTTTTTCCTGAGTTTTTCTAGCTAATACAGAGTCGGCGTTATTCGCTTTGTCATAGTAACGCTGCTAAAATTTCTGCATAGTGATGGCCGCCCTGTGTGAAAGAAGTGTATTTAATTGACCCTTCAATGAAGCAATCCTGGGAAGCAGGGCCGGGTCGTGATGAGTTCGGTGTTGCGTAAGGAGAGAAGCTAATCTGAGTTCCAAGGAGGATATTTCCGCTGCTGCTTTTTTTCCTAACAGCCGCTGACTGACTAATCAGTTGTTCCCGTATAGTAGCTTTATGGGCCTCCCATATAATTCCTGGGGATACGTTAGGAGATGAGTTATCTAGAAAGTAATTAGTTATGGAGTTTTCGATATCTAGGCATGTGGAGCTGTTGAGTAAAAGCAAGTCATCTAGGCGCCATCTACTACGCTGTGGGGGGCGGCTTAAGGAGGTCTATAAGGAGAGATACTCCTGAATGATCAGTCCATGTGAGAGGGGTTATGTTTGCCTGTATCACATGGTGAGTGAGTGTATGTGAGATATGTAACATGTCTATGTGTGTGTATAGTTGATGAGGGGCAGAAAAATTTGTATAATCTCTGGCATCCTCATTGCAGAGCCTCCAGGAGTCATATTGTCGATACTAAGAAAGCAGCGAGGACAGGCAGATGGATTCCGGGGAGGAAGAATCACCCGGCCAGGAGGAGGAGGGAGGAGACCTGTCAAGAGACGGATCAAGGGTTACATTGAAGTCATCGCCGATGATGATATGGCCCTGCGCCAATTGCTCAATGTGTTTAAATTTTTTTGTAAAGAAAGGCTTTTGTCTCTGATTTAGAGCATAGACCGAAACCAGAGTAACAGGGGTGAAGCTGAGAGTGCCGTTCACCAACAGGAAGCGGCCTTCCGGGTCTGCAAAAGTCTTGGAATGAAGAAAGGGTACTTTACCATGAATCAAAAAAGCATTGCCCCGTTTCTTACAATCCGCCGAGGCAAAAAAGGTCTGGGAAAACTGCTTACCCTGAAGTTGCGAGTGAACTTCAGTAAAGTGAGTTTCCTGTAGAAACACAATATCTGCTTTTTCTCTCCTACAGTCACCCAAAATAATTGTGCGTTTACGAAGGGAATTGAGGCCATTCACATTCAAAACCTTCAAAGCCATGGCAGCAGCGGGGAGCCGACCTCTGATGATAGCACTAGACACTTGTAAGGGAAACATAGCCACTTAGTACGTCCCAAGAGCAAACAATTTAAGAGAAAGCAAAAAGGTGGATCATAGTCATTGAAGAAAGAAAGGGAAAAGGAAGAGAGAAACAGCCCAATTGGTCGAGAACCCTGAGTGAAAGGAATCCAGGGAGGATTCAAAGACATTATCAAAACACAACAAAGTTAACAATGTCTGAGGGTGCGTGGGGGGTGGTCCTAGGTCTCAGCATAGAAAGCCGCCCAAACCCAAGCAGACCCAAATAAAAAGGCTTATTACATAAAAATTCAATTCTAGCAATTGAACAGTGTGCAAAGGGAGTATAGCATATACATTAACCACTTATAGCATTTTAGAGAGGGGGGGTAAGGACCAGGGTTATGTGGAGGAAGGGGAGGAGGGGGAGAGGGAGGTCATAGCCCGTCAGGGGACAAGATGAGCCATGTATTACAGTAAACAAATATTTTAATTAAACAGTTAGAAACTTATCTCCTGGGAGGATAGGGGGGGAGGGAGGTGAAGAGGAAAGAGGGAGAGGGAAGGAACCTTCGTTCTCCAGACCAACAGTTCAAAAGACAATATAATGCAAACAAAACTACGAAACTTCGAATCCCCTCTGTTTCTTTACTTACCATATTTCACCTTCTTTCTTCTATTTCTTCTATATTTTCTTCTGTTTTCTTACCAATTCGGTGGTGCCCGGGACCCAGCATGTTCTCTCCTGCAACTTGTCACTGAATGTCGGGCGTGATGACGTCACGCCCGACATTCAGTGAGACGCGAGGAGGGAGGAGGATGCTGGGTCACAGGCACTGCCGAATTGGTAAGTTGTTTTTTTTCTCTTCCTGGCCACGGCACCCTTGTGACAGTGCCGCGGCGCACACTTTGGGAACCGCGGGTCTATGGTGATATCCCATAGGCGTCACCAAAATTATCACAATATCTGCGACATTGGTACAATCAGTCATTAGCTATACTACATAATCATCACACCCATGCTAGAGAGAGGAGACAGGAAGAGAGTGAGAGGCTGGATAGATCAGAGAGAGAGACACACACACAAATCTAGAGACAAGGAAAGTGACCAGGGTATAATGAAGAAAACAGCAGGTTGTAAGTAAGGGAAGTGACAGTTGGAGATGTAAGAAGAGTAATGGTGGCCAGAGGCAGTTGGGAAGATCCATGTGACCATTATACACTGTGGAGGAATGTATATAGGAACTGTATATATTTACTTTATCGCTGCAACAGTTTAAGACTGCTGGAGTAAAGAAGGCGTGTAAATAAAGAATATATTTTGCAATATAGAGATGATCTGGTGCCCAAATTATTAAAACATCTGATTGCACTGCACAACAAAGGTACATTTACCTGTGTCCCAACATCTTCACAGAGACTTTGTAATAAAATAACCTGCATGTGCGGGGACGCACTGGTAATTTACATCCATGTCCATGAGCTAGACAGAGCTAGAGATGGAGGTGCACTGTGTAACCTGCAAAGAACTGAGATAGAAGAACCACACTAGGTAAAATAATACGAGCATATAGTATAATAATCACTGATTAACCCGAAAAGAAAACTCAAACCGGGGGGTGCACCCAGACACTGATATGTATTGGATATTGTAGAGAAAGAAAAGACAGTGTAAATTGAGGCACTCCGTGGATGCTCATTAAGATTTAACTTTTATTAGATTGATTAAAATGGACAAGAATTGAGCGAAATAATTAAAAGGGTGGATAAAAGTTGTGAATGGTGATTAAAATGCAAAACGATTTTGCAAAGTTTCACCTAGATCCTCTTATATATGCAAAATAACAGGCTTAAATGGCACTAGATTGCAGCTATGTAACACTTAGTATTGTATGTAGAATAGACGGATTAGCTAATCATTCTGTTATCTTAGCACTAATGAACATAGCGGGTTAGTAGGATTAATCTAACAAAAGTCTCAACCGGCATTAGGCTAAGATAGGCTTACAATAGCATCAAAAACAGAGTTCTCCTATGGAGCTTATAAGAGGTACTATTATAACCTTAAGAGTCTGATATAGACTCACTGCAAGGGTCCCTCTCATACATTACTCGTAGCGCTAAATTCTGATAGGTTTTGATAAAGGCATAGGAGAATGATAATGCTAAGTACAGGAATCGCGGGGTTTTGTGAAGTTTCCCTACCTAAAGTAAACTGGGAGGCGATCCTTAAGGTACATAGCATAGAGGATGGTGAGACAAAAACGCCGACGCGCGTTTCGCTCAGTGGCTTTTTCAAGGCACTGTGTAACCTGTGCACCTCACACTACACACCGGGACCCGGGGGTTACAAATATAAAATATAAAGTGGTGAAGAGGTTAATTTGGTATCATTCTGCTCGCATGAGAATGTTTCCGGTATTATTTATGTAGCATTCACACATTGCGAACGCTAGTTATAATTAAAATCACTTTTCATACACCAAATAGCAAGTCCAAAGATGTCATAAAAGAACTGACTTATACAGGTCTAAAGGTGGGAGCCTGAGGAAGGACACCTGGCCACTTCAAGGAACAATGACTAGAGGAATCAACCGATGACATGTCGAGTTCTTGAGAGGTCATGGCCCATCAACCTATGAATGTGGACCTTAATACTGTAACCAGGGTCGGATTGGCCATTGAACCTACCAGTAGGCCGGTGGCCACAGGAGGCCGCCAAATGTTTTTTTGTAGGGAGTTCAAAAAAATAAAATAATTATGCTTAGCCCGATTAAGTACCTAGTGTCGGCAGGGAGCAGTGAGGTGACCGTGGATCCCTCTCTTCAGTGTGGCTGCCAGATGTCACATGGGACGTGCACCATGTGACAGGTTCATTCCCATTTGTGCGCACGTGGTATGACACAGAGGAGAGGAGTCTCCAGTGTTACAGGGTAAGTGTGAGGGAAAGGGGGGGGCTGCCTGCCTGCTGTCATTGAGGGAGGTGGGGCTGCCTGCTGTCATGGAGGGAAAAGAGGGAGGGGGGCTGCCTGTTGTCATTGAGGGAGAAGAGGGAGGTAGGGGGCTGCCTGCTGTCATTGAGGGAGGTGGGGCTGCCTACTGTCATTGAGGGAGAAGAGGGAAGGAGGGCTGTCTGCTGCTGTCATTGAGGGATGGGGGGGCTGCCTGCCGTCAATGAGGGAGAAGAGGTGGGGGGCTGCCTGCTGTCATTTGTGAGGGAAAATAGGGGGGCTGCCTGCTGTCATTTGTGAGGGAAAGGAGGGGAACTGCTATAGTGTGTTTGAGGAGAAAGGAGAGGACTGTTATAATGTGTGTGAGGAGAAAGGAGGGGGCTCCTATAGTGTGTGTGCGGAGAAAAGTGGGGGGCTGCTATAGTGTGTGATATGAGGGAAAGGAGGGGTGCCTTAGTAGTACTTGGGTGGGAGGTGGACTATTAATTTAATGGTGGAATTCAGGTGGGGCTAATTATTTAATGGGTGCTATTTTATTTGTGGGGTGATTGTGGGGCTATTTAATTTAATATTGGGGCCTATTAAATTAAGATGGGGTAATGAGACCTATAATTTAATGCTGGGGTGGTTTGGTGCTATTAATTGAATGTGGGGCTGATTTTGGGGAGGAAGCCTATTCATTAAATCTGAATATGAATTATTTAATGCCGGGGATGGTTGTGGGAAATGATAATATTAAACGTAAATACTATTAATTTTTTGCTGTGGTTGGTTGGAGGGAAATAGATCTGTTTATTAAATGTGTATACTCTTATTTAAAGTCAGGACTGATTGGAGGGAAATATTATCATCATCATCATCACCATTTATATAGCGCCACTGATTCCGCAGCGATGTACAGAGAACTCATTCACATCAGTATGATAAATAGATCTATTTATCATATATGAGTACTATTATTTTAATCTTGGGGCTGGAAGGAGGCCTAATTATTAAATGTGGGCGCTATTGAATTAATTCTGTGGCTGGTTGGCGTTTTCTAAATTTCATATACCCATTATTGTTTCCAAATAGTGCCTCCAACATTCCAGAATTCAGACAAGCAGCAACTGGGCTAAAGACACCAGCAGCGACATGAAAGTGACAAGAACAGGTGGGAGAGACTAGGACAGTCTGTCAACTGCCCTGAATCTGTTGGAGCAGTCCCGAATTTGGGTGACTGTGTCTCTTAAGCTGGGTACACACTACAGAATTTTCCACCAACTTTTTATGCTGATCGATTTTACCATCTGATCGATGGTCCGATCGCTCGGTCCATGGACTGCATACACACTAGCCTTGTTTTAGATGATAAAGGGAAGAGCGGCCGTCCCGTTAGTGACTTTTTACAGCCATGTTGCTGTGAGCAATAATTTTAATTTCGTACACACTGAAGCATCATTTGCGGGGCATGTAACGATATACCAAAGACATTAGCATAAATGGGCAGAGCTTTCACTATAGTTAACACCCAAAACCGCATAAAAAGAGAAGGGTTTGGTCCAACTACAAGGACAGTTGGGAGGTATGTCACGCTTCACACAGTACTACTTGTGAAGGCAGAGCTACATGCACCTAACAGTAGTGCACACAGTATTGCCGATGTCTGAGTATTTGTTTAAAATGTGTTTAAAATGATAACCCCTCTGTTTTAAGTGCCCCAGGCCCCCAGAGCCATATTCCAGTTCAATTGATAATTTAGTGGTTCTTGCATTTATTCCATTGCCTGCCTTCTATCTTGCACTGGTCCCATTCTCAGATCACTTTGTTGAACATATTTCCAATCCCCATTGATAATATCATTAATCCTGTCTCCTTTGAACTTAGTATATCACCAGCAAACCCTTGGAATAGCTATCCCTTCACTTATGCCATTGTCTGCCAACCCTCCCTCCACTGTTATTAATTCAAACCACCACCAATCACTGGGCACATTTAGGGCTCATAGTCATACACAATTATTACAAAAGAAGTGTTTTCTTGTAGATGCTTGAAGCATTTCACCTTTGTGGTGAACACACTGGATAACCAATTTATTATAATGATTATTTTTAATGCATTTTTTTGACACACACGTAGTACATATATTTATGTATTTTATATATATAGAGAGAGAGAGAGAGAGAGAGAGAGCAGGAGAGAGAGAGAGAGCAGGAGAGAGAGAGAGAGAGAGAGAGAGAGAGAGATTTGACTGGTAGTTTTCATTTCATGACATCAGGGAAAGATACAACAGTGTGTCCATTTAACAGCACAAAGTCTAAAGATGCTCCAGGAAACTTATATCTGAGAGGGCATCAAAGCTTCAGAAGCTTTCTGCACCTGCAGGCATAGCTTAGCACTTAAAATTCCCTTGAACAACAATTGTTAATGCAATGTGTCCATTCTTTGCAGAGTAAATGTTTTTATTCTCAATGCAGGAATAGCTGTTTATAGAAACCTGCAGGGAGCAAGATATTGTACAACTGTCTCTGAAGATTAGAGCAAAAGGTTAACAGTTCTTAAAGATGTCATGCTGTTTGTACACTTTAAGGGATTAGGCATTTGGAAATTGAATCATTTTAGAGCAGTGACCTCCAGAGGGGCCATACACAACCCTTAGTCTCAGTAGTAAGTTAAAACAGTACATTTAATTAAAGAAAGACACCACATGCCACTCAAACTTCTGCACTCAGACCACTCATTCTAAACACCCATATATGCCCCAAGATGTTTGTAACAACTTCCACTTTCCCTAATTCAACCGTCAGCCGCCCCACTCACTTATTTAATATGAGCTGGGCAGAGGGATGGCTTGATGCGGCATAAAGCAGAGTATAGGAACTGATGCTGATAGAGCACAAAGCAGAGAAAAGGACAAACAAATCATACAGCAGCAAGGAACTGAGGGCTGCAGGTGAAGGCTCAGCAGACTGCATGTGGCCCTTGGGCTGTTGGTTGCCCATCACTGTTATAGAGAGTGTAGAATTAATATGTTCTTAATCATTCTTATTGCTTGCATGTTTTAGTTTACTTTCCAATATGCAGTAACCTGAGCTAAAATATTGGGTCATATATTTAGCAACATAATTGTTATTTAATTTACCTAAGGACAACTAAGCTGGAAAATCGGTAAATGTTTAGCTTTTAACCTATGGATCTGTTGCCATTTTCTCTAGTTACATTGCCATTGTTGGCTTCTTGCAAATCTATTGTGTTCTTTCACCAAAATAACCTAATATAACCTAATATTCTTCCTACTATTATTTAATAGTAGTATATCATTGTGTAATAATAATTAACAATAATTCATGGTTAAACATTAAAGCCATTCAAATTAAAATATAAACCATGGTTTGTTAACATGCCTCCCAAACACAAACACAAACTTGTGTCCTGTTATAGGATAAGAATCTCTCCTTTAGATCCTTAGCAGTATTTAAACACCTAAACTCTTATGATGAAGAGTTTTCAATAAGTATTAAAATAAAACATTGTCCTTACAGCCATAAACAACAGCAAAAAAATTTGGCACAATACATTAAAATGTAGGTAAAATACGTTAACATATAAAATGGTAGTGTAGATGAACTGCCAAATCATTTGACAGGTTTCCCATTGGCTGTGATGATGCAGCATTGGCGACTAACAATTATCCTCTAAACATAAAAAAAGCAGTAATAATTATCCTCTAAACCAGTGGTTCCCAAACTTTCTCAGTTCGAGGCACCCTTAGGGTCACCATAAATTTTTCCAAGGCACCCCTAAGCCAAAATAATTACCGGGTAGTCCCGTTTTTTAAGTAGTTGGGTCAAAATGACGTGAGATGTATTAAGACCCCTTCACCATCACATTGTGCCCCTTCATTATATCACTGTGCCCCTTCACCATATCACTCTGTATTCCCTCTTCGCCATCTCACACACTGTGTCCCCCTCTTTGCCATCTCACACACTGTGTCCCCCTCTTTGCCATCTCACACACTGTATCCCCCTCTTTGCCAGCTCACACACTGTGTCCACCTCTTTGCCATCTCACACACTGTGTCCCCCTTTTTGCCAGCTCATACACTGTGTCCCCCTCTTTGCCAGCTCACACACTGTGTCCTCCTCTTTTACCAGTCTCCCTCCCCTCCTTCAGCGTCTCTCTCTGTGTGTCCCCCTCCCCTCCTTCAGCGTCTCTCTCTGTGTCCCCCTCCCCTCCTTCAGCGTCTCTCTCTGTGTGCCCCCCTCCCCTCCTTCAGCGTCTCTCTCTCTCTGTGTCCCCCTCCCCTCCTTCAGCGTCTCTCTCTGTGCCCCCCTCCCCTATTTCAGCGTCTCTCTCTGTGTCTCCCTTCCCTCCTTCAGCATTTCTCTCTCGGTGTCTCCCTCCCCTCCTTCAGCGTTTCTTTCTCTGTGCCCCCCTCCCCTCCTTCAACGTTTCTCTCTCTGTGTCCCCCCCCCTCCCCTCCTTCAGCATCTCTCTCTCACTCTGCCCCCCCCTTCACTCTCCTTTCCTTTACTTACCTTATTTCTCATGTTCTGCTGTCTTCTTTCCTCTCTGATACTGTCGGACGTGATGATGTCACGCCCGGCAGACAGTGAGAACAGTGAGGAGGAGGATCTGGCGCTGGATGATCGGTAAGTTCTTCTTTTTTTTATATTCCCAGGGTGATCGCGGCACCCCTGTGTCAGCGCCGCGGCACCCCAGGGAGCAGTGGCGTACACTTTGGGAACCGCCGCTCTAAACACTAAAAATCCACAACAGAAAAATTGGTACAGGGCATATGTCCTGTGTTTCCAGGTGAGTCTGATTCAGTGTTCCTCCTACAACTTAAATAAAGAACAATTATGTTTTGAATTCTATAGCCTCTCCTGTTGGGTTTTCCTTTATTTTCTTCATGTATTGTGTTGACAGCACGACATTAAGCAGCCTTTTCATAATCTTACTTGTTTAACTGTCAGGAAAGTTCTCCTTGAGCGCTGTCAGGCTATTCAAGATTTGGAAAGTGGTCTGCACTTGCCAAAGGAATCAATTGGAATAAAGGTAAGTAGTGAGGAATGTAATGTATTGCTATTACATCACTTGACCTAAGTCACAACTGTTCTGGAAAGTAGTATCTTCATGTATTTTTTTCAGTACCTTTAAAAACCAAAATTCAGTGCTCCCATTGGCAAAAAAGCTCAATAAACAAGCACAAGATTAATTAATCAACTTATCCCCAAAAATAACTACCAACATTCAACCATGGCTATCCAAAGTGCCGCTTCCCCACTGCTGAACAGTGTCTACATAGTGCCTGTAGCTAGTAACCATCCACACTATATTACACAGCAAAATATTACAGAAAAAAAGTTGGGGGGGGGGGGAGTTTTGCACTACTGTGTCCAACTCTAAATCACAGTAATGTTTTGTCTCAAAGTAAGTCCACCCAAAGACTCAGAGGGCGCATCTGCTTGTGCCATGTAGGTGCTACATTTTCTGCTGTAGATAACCTAAATTATTTGGGAATTACACAAAATAGTAACATACATAGTGGAAATTCTTATTGAGCAAGCTGATCTTAATGAGGAGACTGAAGGATAGATTTACTAAACTGCGGGTGTGAAAAAGTGGAGATGTTGCCTAGTGCAACCAATCCGATTCTAGCTGTCATTTTGTAGAATGTACTAAATAAATGATAACTAGAATCTGATTGGTTGCTATAGGCAACATATCCACATTTTCAAACCCACAGTTTATTAAATATACTCCTGAATCCCTTTATGGACCATAAAATGAAGTGGATCTCTCAAAAATACATTATATGTATTTTTTTTATAGGGCAAACATTGCAGTTCCAAGGCATATTCGTAAATGCAAATACAAAGAAAATGTAGTTCTCTTTGAGGCCTTATTTTTTTCTGTCTATGAATCAAATTTGTAATTTAAACTAGCAATTTAAGGTTTAGAACCATGGTTTTTCAAATACTATCTTATGTTTCAGCAAATAATAGTAAAAAACAAACTCTAAAAACAAGTAAGATATATTTTCCATTTAAAGTATTAGGACATAAGAGCTAAAGATTATGTTTGAGCAGTAAACACTTTTTTTTTTTATTGAAAGCCTGGGAACCTGCTTTCGTGATCCAAAGTGCCCAAAAAAGGTGCAAAACCATAAAAAAGTGCACAAGGGATGCGGTACGTGGCCCTCCTATAGAGAGGAAGGGCCCTTGTCCTCGACCCCCGGATCCAAGAGGACCCTTAGGGGGCAAGGGTCTTCAGACCCCCTTTGCTGCAAGGCTAGGGGGGCCCCTTTAGCCCATGGGCTCCGAAGGAGCTTCACCGAGGGATCGTCAACAGGTCCAACTCCCGAAAGGGAGGACAAACAATGGTTTTAGGGGGGCTGGAACCTCAGGGCCACACAGCCTCCCCTAGATATTGCAGGGAACGGAGCCTATAAGACACTACCCGCACCCCTAAAAATCCAGAAACGTGAAAACATAAAAGTGAAAGTGACAAACGTGGGCTGGTTGTAAAAATGTTTTCGCACAGCCAAAAGGCCAGGGCAAAGAATGAGGGCTGTGCTAAAAGAAAGTGGTCAAAAGTGCGTGGGTGGCAACATAATCACATGATATCTGTATTAAGGTCTCCTGACCCGTGATTTATGACCCCTCCCACCATCCGCCCCACCGGTCACCACTCCGGAGGCACAATTGTCCCAGGCTTTCAAAGCAGCCTACCCGGCCCCCTGGCCAGAGGACCAAGTGCACAACTGCACTTGATCTTAGACATAAGGCCGAGAAGCAATTGCGTAGTAAACACTACGCCGAGAAGCGTTTGAGTACTAAACACTACGCCAGCTGAATATTGTAAAAAGGATTTAGATAATGACTTTTCTGTGAACTAACAATAGGACATTCTAGTGTGTAGTTCCCTTCTACTGGGAGAGATATCATGACTAATCATGAAGAAGTGTACAAACAGCACGACATCTTTAAGAATTATTTACCTAAATTATCATTTTAATGTGCTACACAATGCCCAGTTGTTCTTTTATTACAAAATTATTACGCATGCTAGGTTTTTTTTATTTTAGAACATGGCATATTGATAAAACATTTGAGGAACAGTGTGCTGTACTCTGAGGACTGCTAGTATCATTCGACCCTTTGTATCTACACACAGTGGCAATACAGCTTTAGGCATAGGAAGAGGAATATTAGAAGCATTTCCCTGTGGTTGTTGCATGTAAATTGGACTGTCTATGTAAATAGGTAAGGTACTTTACATTGTTTAACTAGATTGGGTGTTTGGTGGTAAAAGGTCTGTTTATTTGTACATTTTATTTCTCTGAATCCTTCCAGCAGAGCTATTGAAACTGCACAATGAATGTGTGATCTTCTTCCTGAGGTGTTTAACAAAAGAAAACAAAGCCCATTAAAACCCTTGTACTCTGCACCATTATTATTCAAAATAGCTCTACTATAAATTTCAGTATTTGCCTTACACTTTTTAGTGCTCAATTTTGCTTAATAATGATCAATGATTGCACTGGTGAACAATGACTTTCTGTATAATTACATTTTAGGTATTGTACTACAGTTATCAATTGGACAAACCAACAGATTTCTAAAACATACATTAACATACATGCATCTTTACAATGGATAATGTTTCATATACAGTGTTTAGACAATATTTATATATAAAGTCTAACTGTACAGTAAGGGCTAAACTACACAAGGCACCATTAGTTTAACTTGATCAAGGGTGATTAATCACTTACCAGCAATCACATCGTTTGGCTGTTGCTTGTTCCTGCCAGATGATCTACACAATGGCCTTTGACCGTCCTATGCTGCTTATTCATGCAGTTGTGTTTAGGCAATTCAAGGCAAGTTCTACTGTCATTTGAGATTTCAGAAACATTATTTGCCTAAAAAAAACTTTAAAAAAACAAAACTGCCAGTTACACCCTGCAGTGTCAGGCCGACCGACAGCTGCAGGCAATCTCCAGATGATTGTGGTTTGATTGCAGGAGACACATAAATATATTGTGGCACTAGAGATGACACCAGACAGCACATAGATGCTCTTATGTTGCATAAGCTGATCAATGGGGTGCTGGGTGTGACGAGTACCGAATATGAAGACTTATTATTTAGTACAGCATGTATGCTACCCTTTTTTGTGGCCCTTATAGTTAGCAAGCTGGCATCTGCGTTTAAACTCTCCCCTGCTTCGGGTTTATTGGCTAATAATGTTATTTTAAGAGGTGCATCCCTGATTTGCAAGAAGCACAAATCCAAAACAGATCAATTTGGCAGGGGGCATTGGGTCAGGATGGAGGCACACCCTGATTCCACCATCTGCCCAGTAGCACTAGCTAGGGCTTACTTGTTGGTTAGACCTATTGGCGGGCATGTTCGGCTGCTCCACCTAGACTCTACACCTACCAAGTTGGTTTATCTTTAAGAAATGTGTTACAATTATAGGGCTGAACACAGCTGATTATAGCACCCATCCATAGAATAGTTGAGGCTAAGTCCATGGAAGTAGCAGGGTCATCTGTGGAGAGTATCAAACAATTGGGCAGTTAGAAATCCTTTACCTATAAGAAATACATCACACCCGCTAAATTGTAGTAACCATGTTTTCAATTTTGGCAACACAGGACTTTTGGAGGTGAGGACATAAAGCAATTGACTTAATTTTTTCTCATATGAAAGGCCTCATAGCATAGGTACCTTCTATGGTTTTTATTATTTTTATCTTCATATGTGTTGCGTCTCCCTCACCCAAAGTGTTTAAATGTTGGAGACGGCCCGCCTTGCTTACCCGGGTGCATCTCAACTTTTATTCATGTTGTTGTGAATTTGCCTTTATGTATATAATTGACCCTCAGGACATATTCTGAATTACAGATCATTTCCAGAAGCCCCTTCAAGTTTGGGTGGTTGTCATTTTTTTCATCTTCTGGGCTGCCAGACATTCCTCACCACAGGACTTGTTCATTTTTACCATGCCTGTGGACATCAAGTGGATTGGTAGGAGGGGGATGTTCTGGCCCGGTTTCAAAGATTTGGTACTTAATATGATTGCGAGAGATCAAGATTAAGATTTCCTCGTGATTAATTTTTGGGGTAACGACTTGCTTAAGGATAAGTCTATTTGTCAATCTATAGTCGTTAGCTGGCCAGCAATTAAAATCTGCCGGACCAATATCATCCCTAGATTAACTTGGAGAACTGCCTGCAGTGGACTTGTCATGAACAAAGGTTGACGACAGGTCAACCTGTCTGTCTCTAATTATATGAGAGGCTCGGGGGGAGTGGTAATCCAACATCCTTTGATCAAATTCTGCCACCCGCATCTTTATAGACCTGATGGGATGAACCTCACAGACAAAGGTGTGAGTTTCTAGAGTCAGATGGTGGCAGGCTGTGCGTTTGTGAAAGGTAGACAGCTTTTTGAGGGAAAGCAGTGCAGTCTGCGGTTAATAAATGGCACAAGAGTTTGTTTGGTCGCAAGATTCTTCCCCCTTTGATCTATGTATCTTTTAGGTTCCTTTCTGAGAAGGCCTTAGGCGTAATTTCAAAAGGGGTGTAGTCACTCTGAAGCTATTAAGTTAGCGCCTGGGATTCTGAACCGGTTGGCCGACCCTATGTTTGTATGGTATTAGCTGGTTAGCTGAACTGGATTTGCTTTCGTTGCCACCATCATTTATACAATTAAAACTGTGACCCTAGTGCACCAAAACTGAAACCTGTGTTCATGTCTTATTTCAGGTATTAAGTAGTTATCTTTAATTTAAGGAGTAGAAGGTGAATGTGCAAAGGAAGAAAATCAGCCATATGGCATTTAATGAGTGGAATACATGTTATAGGGACCAATACAGATATATATTTCTTCCATGTGACTTCACACCAGTTACAATAAATGTGTATACCTGCATATTCCCATCAATACCATTCGATTTTCAGTTTATCATAACAAAGACTACAAGGGTCCACCAGTGGAATCTTTATTATCCTTTAGTGAATTGATTTTGACTTTGAACTACTTTACAGCACAACATGCTTAGTGGGCCTGATTCAACAAGGCACGTGTGACAACTCCGGGCCTTACATTGGGAATATTGTGCCAGTCTGGTATCAGTGGGCCAATTGAGCAACTGCGGCCCACTCTGTTATTAAATGCCACCCAGAGTCTAGATCTGTTTTTGCTGTAGTGTCCAGAGACGGAGGAGGGAGAGGCAGCTCACAGGAAGTGTGTAACAGCTGTGGACCTTGTGACATAAAAAAAAGAGTGGAATGGTGCATATGTATGGCAATAAGATTAATAATTACCATGCAGTGGCTTTTGTTCTGCTCTTTTTTCCCTACAGTGTGTGCCAATATCTGCTGCTACCTATGTGATGTTGGAAATCTGCTCTGTTCCATTTTTGAGCAGAGCTGCATTGTCTCACTTGAATACAGCTAGAAAAATATGTAACCTTCACTCCAACTGTATTTCATTACTCCCTCCCTATGTGCTTTTCTATTTAAGGATAAACTTCTTTATCTGCACGTAGTGAAAGGCTTTGTGGAGATGGAAATGGATACTGGTGACGTCATGCACTTTCACTATGTGCTCTGTAATGCTCCTTAGGACATATGCAACACAATGTTATGCTAAGTACAAACAACCTTCATAGATGGCCACAAGAGAGAATGCTATTGTAGACTGCACTCCTTAAGACTACCACAGTCAGTCTAATGTATTTAAATAAAAATACATTTTGAATGACAAAAGGCAAAGAAGTTTCACTTAAAATGTGGGTGCTTGGCACACACCAACCATTTTTTATATATGTATTTGTCTGCACTTGCATAGTAAACTGCAGCAACTGAGGTAAACAGTGGTCAATGATTTGGTCCCAATCTAGAACCTTTTTCAAGACATAAAGTACCAAGTGTCATACCCTCTTAAATGAAACACCAAAAACAGTTGAGACCAGCATCAGCAGTGGGAAGAGTCAAAGGTCCATATCAATAATGGGCAATACCCATTGCAAGACAATGCACAGTGGGTACTCTTGTACCGGTCCCGGGGGCCCTCACTGCCCACATTTATTTTTTATTTTTTAAACTTTTCTTTTACTTTTTTTAAACTTTTCTTTTGCTCTTTTGCTGGTGTTCGGGGCCTCGGTAGTTCGTTGATGGGGGAGCAGGGTAGAGGGAAAAAAAGAAAAACCCACAGATACTCACGTGATGGCAGCGCCGGCGTCCCTCCTTCTTCCTCTCTGCACTATTTACACTGAATGTCAGGCGTGATGTCATCAAGTCACGCCTGACACTCAGTGAGGAACTGTGCAGAGAGCAACAAGAAAGAAGACAGAAGAGAAGAGAGGAAAAAAGCTAATACAAAGGTAAGTAAATAAAGGGAGAAAATCACACCATGAGGAAAAAGTAGAAGGAGAGGCACAGACAGTATGAGGAAAAAGTAGGGGGGAGAGGCACAGACAGTTTGAAGAAAAATGGGGGGAGAGGCACAGACAGTATGAGGAAAAAGGTAGGGTGAGAGGCACAGTATGAGGAAAAAGGGGGAGAGAGAGGCACAGTATGAGGAAAAAGGGGGGAGAGAGAGGCACAATATGAGGAAAAAGGGGGGGTGGAGAGAGGAACAGTATGAGGGAAAAGGGGGGGGGGCAGCAGAAAGTCACCGAGTGATGAAGAGGTGGGGCAGGATGGCACAGTGTGATAATGGGGGGCCAGGTGAAGGGGGAAAAGCAGCATGGAGGGCGCAGTGTGATCATAAGGGGGCACAACATGGTGATGAAGGGGCACAGTAATGTGTGTGTGATGGTACAGGGGGCTTGTGGCAATGTAGTGTGAGGTAGGTGGTGGCTAATTAATGGGTGCAAGTTTGTGGGGTAATTGTTGGGCAATTTTATAGTGCAGACTATTACTTTAAGATGGGGTGATTTGAGGGCTACTGAATGTGGGGGAGAATGAGGTCACTTTATTAAATGTGACTATGAATTATTTAATGTCAGTGATAGGTATATTTCTGAAATGTAAATACTATTAATTTATTGCTGCGGCTGTTTGTAGGGAGGAAATAGGTTTATTTATTAAATGTGAATACTGTTATTTTAATGTTGGGGTTGGAGGAAGGCCTAATTATTAATCTTGGGTGGTATTGATTTAACGCCGGGGCTGGCTGTAATTTTCTAAATGTACCCATTTTTTTTTCCAACTAGGGCCCCCAACATTCCAGGATACAGACAAGCCGCAACTAAAGAAACCTGCAGCCACAGGTGGGGAAAGTGAGAAGAACAGGTAGGAGAGAGCAGGAGCGTCTGTGAAATGTTGTGATTCTAGGGACAATGCCAATATTTGGTGAGTGTGTGTGTATATATATGTATGTATATATATATATATATATATATATATATATAAAGGAATAAAGGAAACACGGCGCCACATAGTGTATTACCACAATAAAATAATGTAATAAGAGAGAGTAAAGTGGATGAGTCAGATGTATACTCAAAGATAATAACTTCTCTCCGATAGGGCTAATGAAACCGAAAGGGTGATTAGATAAATACAAAAGTGACAGCACACTGTGTTCAATGCCACCAATGTAATCACCAATAAACATATAACTGCGTACCAGATGATAGAACCAGAAGATGTATGAATCAGTTCAATGGAAAACTCCAAATCTGAGCAGCTGTTACCAGTAACGTCACTCATCCAAGTGTATAATTCTGTTAGGACTGTAACTTCAGCATCATAGGAGCAATATAAAAAAACTCATATAGTGTAATATTGTAAAACTCAGATTTTACTAATAAAATAGTAAGTATCACACTTACATAAAAACACAAGGTAACAAACATATATTGGTATCTTTAGGTACTCATCTGGGATGTATTCAGAGATGTATGCATAGATATCAATCAGCATACAATCAAAATAGTATACTATTTTTTCCTCCTGATGAAGTCTGAACATCTAACCAGAAGAAACGCGTTGAGGAGTGTCTAAGGACCTTTCCATCATCTGTTTGGATATCGTGGTACTAGTGTGGTGGGAGCGCTGCAGAGATCTATATATGAGCTGATTGATATCTATGCATACATCTCTGAATACATCCCAGATGAGTACCTAAAGATACCAATATATGTTTGTTACCTTGTGTTTTTATGTAAGTGTGATACTTACTATTTTATTAGTAAAATCTGAGTTTTACAATATTACACTATATGAGTTTTTTTATATTGCTCCTATGATGCTGAAGTTACAGTCCTAACAGAATTATACACTTGGATGAGTGACGTTACTGGTAACAGCTGCTCAGATTTGGAGTTTTCCATTGAACTGATTCATACATCTTCTGGTTCTATCATCTGGTACGCAGTTATATGTTTATTGGTGATTACATTGGTGGCATTGAACACAGTGTGCTGTCACTTTTGTATTTATCTAATCACCCTTTCGGTTTCATTAGCCCTATCGGAGAGAAGTTATTATCTTTGAGTATACATCTGACTCATCCACTTTACTCTCTCTTATTACATTATTTTATTGTGGTAATACACTATGTGGCGCCGTGTTTCCTTTATTCCTTTATAGATTTTCCAGACTCACCACCTGTATTGGAACTGGCTGCCTCCTGTACATTGGACTTTGGGTGTTATTATCCCGCCTAGTGACTGTACACTGAATAGGGTTACGCGCCCCCTTTTATGTGGTATCTGTTATCTGCACTAACTTTTATATATATATATATATATATATATATATATATATATATATTAGGGGCCCCCTTAACTTACCTGAACTTAACTGATTAAGTTCAGTGATTTTTATTTCATTGCCATGGGCCCCCTTTACCCCTGGGCCTCCGGGCTCCTGCCCATCGTGCGCAGTTGGAAAGATGGCCCTGGTTCATTAGGGGGGGGGGTCATCAGGGGGCCCTGCCTGCTTAATTTGTATTGGGCCCCACGATTTCTGATGGCCGCCATGCACAAAAGTAGCAGACAGTAATGTGTATTGAAAATCCAGGACATGCCAACAAAAAATATGACAAAACATGTAAGTGTGGTGTATTTTAAGGTAGCAAGTATAAATGTGTGTAAAAGTTGTGTTAAAAAATTAAAAATTGGTTAATAATTACAATTACTCCAATGTATTATTCAGAATGTGTTGCATAAATAATTAAAAAAGCCACTTATTGAGGCTGGTTTCCCACTGGAGTCCAAAGGTTGCACCTGAGTAACATTTTGAATGTAAAAATAAAACAAATTCTATTCTATTTGTCCATACCTATTTACATTCATACTTGCATGTCATCACACTTTAAAAGGTCAAGTAATCTCTGTTGTGTACTCAATAAGGGTTAACACAAGTGGTGTAACCGTAGTCGTGCTGTATTTTTCCCAATGATTTCTGTAGCTCCTTCATTCCTACAGCCCATTTATTTCAATGGTGTTGTGTGGTAGACGTGGAAATTTCATTGAAATTAATGGGCCATAGACATGATTCAAGCTGCACATCTCTTGTATTTGCCCCGCCCCCCCACATCAGTAGAGATTCAATTAATTGCTAATGATGTATGATAAAAGCAGGGATTCCGTGGTACTGACCTTACTGTCTCCTTAGCACATAGCGCTTAGGGTGGGAACACAGCTTGTGATTGGCTGAGCAGCTAAAGGGAGTTCTGGTCCATTGACTCTTATTCTGGGGTTTTGGATAAAACAAAGAAGATCTGTCTTGGTTCCTCCTTTTGGATTAAAAGAAGAAGATCTGTCTTGGATTTCCCTTTGAAATAAAAATCAGATTAAATTACAATTGTTTCCCTTTGAAGTTTTTATTTCACAATAACTTTTTTACTTACTTTTTATACTATTATTTGTATAATGGACAGGGGTCATAGGGACTACTTGACATTACAGTACACTGTAAACACTGAGGTAGAGAGGTTTCCCAATTTTTCTCATTAACCCAGGACCCATAGCACAGGGGTATCAGGAAGTGACCCACCGCTTTTCAGTGAGGGGCAGGTAGTCTCTGGGGGCTGGAGGGTTCACGCTAGCCAATATTTTAATTATTTTATTTTTCTCACAGTCCTTTCAATTAGAGATGTTCACTGACCCCTGTGTTCTGGTTTTGGATCTGGATTAACTTCTTGTTTTGGTTTTGGAAATACCGCCCTTGCGTGTTTTGGTTTTAGTTTTGGATCCCGATTTTTTCCTTAAATCCCTATTTCCCCCCCCCTAAAATCACATATTTTTACTTTTTTCCCCCTACATTATTATTAAGCTCAATAACACTAATTTCAATTAATTTGCAGTCAATTTTGCCCATCTCACAGGTCACAATATTATTTTATACACTTTCAAACAAAGACTTCAGCGACCTGGCTGGATGCTAAGCGACAGAACAATGACTTAAACACACGGCAGTTCCTACCACATCTAGGAAACATTGGCACACAGCAGTGGCAGAAAAGAAAAGTGGTGCAAGATGGAATTGTCCTTGGATCATGAAACCAATTATGGTTCATTTGATTGCTCCACCCGTTTCTTGGATAACTGGAAGTTCAATTTTATGAATATCTTCTTTTCCACATTTTGAGGAAGTAGCCTCCTACGCCGATCGCTGACAAGGTTCCCAGCTTTGCTGAAAACTCTTTTCGAGTACACACTGGAGGGTGGGCAGCTTATGCAGTGCAAAGCGAGTTGGTACATGGGTCTTCAAATTCCCTTTGTTTCCTCCCAGTATGTAAAGGGATTGTTTGATGTGTCTATTTCTATGCTGTCGTGAAAATAATCCTCCACCATTCTTTGGATGTTGATAGTAGGATCAGGTGGAGTTACGGCAGAGGTGTCATGTTTTTTGGTCAATTATTTTAGACCAGACGAGATGTCAAAATGTTGTGCTGAGTCATCTGCATCATCCCTGGGTCTCTTGGGAAAGCTAAGTTTTTTCCTAGCAGCAGTTGAGTGAGAAACTGGAGGAGACGCCGTCCTGTCACGTAACACTTGAGCTGTCATCTTGCTCACCAGGAGCTCCTTACATCTCCTCAGATCTGGGTCAGTTGGAAACAAAGAGAAGACATAGCTCTTAAACCGAGAATCAAGCACAATCACCAAATTGTAGTGATTTGATTTCAAGATTTTGATAACTCTTGGATCCTGGTGAAGCGAATAAAGTACTTGATCTACAAGTCTGACATACTTAGCGTAATTGCTTTCTTTAATCTCCACTTTCACTTTCTCAAGCTGCTTTTCCAAAAGTCTAATTAAGGGAATCACTTGACTCAAGCTAGCAGTGTCTGAACTCACTTCACATGTGACTTTGAATGTTTTCAGCACCTTGCACAACATGAAATGTATTCTCCACTGCGCTTGAGTAAAATACATCCCTCCTTCTTTCCCAATGTCATGGCTTGTGGAGTAAGCGTGGATGGCTTTTCGCTGTTCCTCCATCCGCAGAAGCATATACAGGGTGCAATTCCACCTTGTCATCACCTCTTGCTTCAGCTGGTGGCAGGGCAAATTAAATTGCTCTTGTAGCTGCTGAAATCTCCTACATGCTGTTGCCGAATGCCGGGCCACAGACAGCATCTCCTGCACGTCCCTGTCATTTTTTTAAAAGCTCTGCACCACCAAGTTTACTGTGTGAGCAAAACAGGGAATATGATGGAATTCACCCAGCTGTCAAGTTCTCACAATATTGGTGGCGTTATCAGAAATGACATATCCTGAGGAGAGTCCAAGTGGGATAAGCCCTGTTGCAATGACATCCCTTAGTTTTTGTAACAGATTGTGAGCTGTATGGCTCTTAGTGAAGCTGGTGATACACAGAGTACCCTGCCTCTGACAAATGTGACATACTTGGGAACATGCTGCTGCTGTTCCTGCTGCTGAAGGCGAATCACCAACCCAGTGGGCTGTCACAGTCATATAATCTTTAGTTTGCCCACTTCCGCTTGTCCACATATCTGTGGTTAAGTGTACAGTGAGTAGAATGGCATTTTGTAGCCCAATAATTACATTTTTACGAACCTTCTGGTAAAGGTGAGGAATAGCTTTTCTAATGAAATAGTGGCGTGATGGAATTTGGTAACGGGGACACAAGACCTCAAGTAACTGCCCAAAACCAGCTGCATTAGTGGTAAAATTCAAACCCCAAGATGGCGGCTTTGGTTCAAATGCTGCGACCGGAAGTATGGCGCAGTCTGTAATGGACTCTGTTGCATCTGTGTCAGCTAACTAATAACTGTGTTGTGCAGCAGGAGGAGGCTCAGATTGATCGTGCAATGAGTGAGTCTCTTGGAGAACTAATGTCTGCAGGGGCCAGCATTACCACAGGTGTAAATAAACTGAGTTCAGAGACTGAGGCACCAAGTGCTTTGGACACTGAGATAAGGGGTGAGAAACTTGCATTTGCTAGTTCACCTAGTGCTGGTACTGTGTCTGTGCAATCAGTATTTGGGCCTGCTAGTATTGGAAAATTACCCAGTGGGGCTCAGTGTGTAAAAGATATTGCAATTAGTTTGGCTGAATCTGTTTTGGCTAATGCTATGTCTGTGGCTGCTGCTATGCCTAGGGATGGGGTTGGGGAGATCCCTGATCCTCCAGTTACTTCTTTAGAGCCTCATCCTGGGACTTCAGGTACTGTGGGTAGGCCAGCCCTTTTGTCATATGCTGGGGTATTAACAGGGAAGCAGGTGATGACTCCACAGCCTGTGTTAGGAGGAGTGCCACCAAAACGGCAAAATGTTGTTCAATTAAAATGGACAAGTAAAGAGACCCCCCCTCCCCTTCTTTAGAGCCTCAACCTGGGACTTCAGGTGCTGTGGGTAGGTCAGCCCTTGTGTCATATGCTGGGGTATTAACAGGGAAGCAGGTGACGACTCCACAGCCTGTGTTAGGAGGAGTGCCACCAAAACGGCGAAATGTTGTTCAATTAAAATGGATAAGTAAAGAGACCCCCCCTCCCTCTAGGCCTGATTTTCTTAATCAATTTTTTACACTGGGCTTTGTAGCTAGTGATCTGTTTGTTTGCATACACCCTGTAGGCTCCCCTGAATATGACATTAGCTTTTCCACCTATGAGGGTCTTCAAGCATTCTGGAATATATGGGGTTCTGTTAAAGGGCAGAGCGCTTGGCTAAGATATAGAGCTTACGCAGTTACTAGACAAGAGCAAGTTAGGATTACAATATTAGTCCGTAACGAGTCTTTGTCAATGGCAGATCTGTCCTTTTGGGTTAAACGTTACGCAGACCTACTTTCACCCTTAAGTAAGGTGCCGGATGCAGAACACAATGTCTGGGGTGGGGCCTGGTCCACGACTGTACGGCTGCGGCAGAGTGAGGGGCGTACTCTGCATCTTCCATCTGCAGCCTACATAGGTCGGGATATGATCCAGTGTTTCTACCCCGGGCAGCCTCGTTTATGCCACCGATGTGGGTCTTTTCGTCACATTAGCAATAATTGTACGGAATTGAAGTGTTCTCTGTGTCAGGGGCTAGGGCACACTGCAAGGGATTGTACTGCAATTAGGTGCAACTTTTGTGGTGAGGATGGCCACCCATATAGTAGATGCCCACTGGTGGATCATAATAAAGTTTCTTCAATTGTGGTTCCCACTATGACCCCCTCAGTAGTGGGCCCTATGGTTGAAGAGGGAATAGTCTTGCAACAAAGCATGGAGGGTACTCTGGAGTGTGTGAGGGAGAAGGCTGTGCGAGACAGATCTCAGAATAAGGCACATGCCGCTCCTGATCACGTCTCAGAGTCGAAATGGAGATGGAGAATGAGGAATGGACCCTAGTGGGCAAAAATAAAAGGAGAAAGCAGGTGTCCAGCAAATCAGGGGACATTGTGGTTGTAAATCGGTTTCTGGTTATTTCCAGTGAAGAGGAGGAAGAGGGAGAGGTGGCTAGGGACATAGAAGGTGATTTGAAACTTAGGCCTAAGCGTCAGAGGAAGAAGGTGAAGAAGTTACCTAGGAACCCCCCCTCAGTTACAGGTGGATAAACTCCCTGTTGGTGTAGGGGTTGGGTTAGTGGTAGAAGGAGGGAAGGGTAGGGGGAAGAGGCAGCCAGATTACTAAGTGGTCCCTTCGACATCTAGGATGGATCCTGTTCTTGGAGTTGCTCCAGTTCCCTTGACCCTTAACACTATAATGCCAGGGGAAGTACCCACCCATGTAGAGACTCCAGAGGTTAATACTCATTCAGGCATTTCCTTGGGTACAATTGCTGTTCCTAAGCTCCTTAAGGCCTCTGCTAAAGAGGTAGTCATTACTAAATCCATCCCCCCTGATAAGGACAGTGTGATGGGGGGCCAGGTATGGTTGACATCTTCAAAAGAGTGTTGGCGGGAGGACTTAGGTTTCAAAGCCTCCTTCAAAGGAGTCGAGGAAAGAGCTGGTCTCCTCTGTGGGACACAGCTAAAATAAGTAAAGTGGAACTAAATGGGCCTACTTCTATAACCAAGAATGATGGCTCCCCAACCTATTAGATTTGCCACCATTAATGTGGCATCTATAATGTCCGAACGAGCTCGCTACATGTCCTATAGTATTTTTGACACGTTTGAGGTCGATTTTTTATTTTTGCAAGAGACTAGGGTAGGTCAACTGTCGGACCTGCACAAAGCCAAGCGTGAGTGGAGGCGGGGTCCCTCCTATTGGTCTCTTGCGGCCGAGCCATACGGTGGGGTGGCGGTACTTTTTACCGGCATGGTAACCATTCAGCGGGTTATAGAACTTGAAGTAGGTAGATGTATGATTCTGGATGTCACTCTGAAGGGGTGCGACCTCAGGTTAATTAATATCTATGCCAGTCGGCAATCTAGGTGGGACAGGAAGTGCCTTTTCAGAGAGATAAAGCCTTACCTTTTTACAGCCTGGCTGTCACAGGCACTAGGAGTCTTTGCACAGGATATCACCAGATGATGATCTTACCAGAGTAGTGTGGGTTACACAGTGGTCCTCTGGTAGCAGGGTGACTAGCGGAACATATGACTCAGCAGATGGTGAGAGGATGCAAATAGAAAAGTCAATGACTAGCAGCAATCTGGTTAATGATTAGGTAGATATAAACACGAGGATCTTGATGGACGTGAAGAAGTGCAGGAAGGTAACAGGGAAGTTGTACCACTGCTTATGGTGAAGAGACTTGTCCAGGTGCAGGTGGGTAGCGGGGAAGTCAGTGGTCTGCGTATAGCAAGTTGTACCAATGCTTATGGTGAAGAGACTTGTCCAGGTGCAGGTAGGTAGCGGGGAAGTCAGTGGTCTGCGTATAGCAAGTTGTACCACTGCTTATGGTGAGAGGACTTGTCCAGGGGCAGGTAGGTAGTGGGGAAGTCAGTGGTCTGCGTATAGCAAGTTGTACCACTGCTTATGGTGAGAAGACTTGTCCAGGTGCAGGTAGGTAGCGGGGAAGTCAGTGGTCTGCGTATAGCAAGTTGTACCACTGCTTATGGTGAGAAGACTTGTCCAGGTGCAGGTAGGTAGTGGGGAAGTCAGTGGTCTGCGTATAGCAAGTTGTACCACTGCTTAATAGGTGAGGAGGTGTACAAGTGTTGATGAGTGGAAACATAGAATGTAGACACTGAGAGCACAAGGAACTTGATCCCAAACTATATGCACAAGTCTATGTTGGTGTGGCAGGCGCTGCTTGACAGAGACGAATTCACTACTGGAATCCAGGCTAATAGCAGAAGGTCAATTAGCATATGGATCTCACGACTGAACAAAGAGGTAAACTTCCCAGCAGATATGCGGAGTAATAACACAGTCTCAGGGAGATAGAGGATTCCGTGGGTAAGTGGAGAACAGTCCAAGCGGATATGCAGTAAACAAATACAGTCAATAGAAAGTAAGAATACCGCGGTTCAGTTGAGCAGACTGTCCACGAGAGGATACAGGAACAGCTGAGCGGCTGCACGCCAGCACGAGTAAAGAAACCACAGGTGAGTGGTAGCGGTAATCAGGGTCCGGGTCAGCACACAGGCAGAGAACTTGAGGAGGTAATAGCGGACTGGAAGCCGCAGATGATTAAAGCAGGAATCAGCAGGGAACTGAAGACATAGTAGAACACGGGAGACTTGAAGCGGTCTGGAAACCGGCAATGAGTTGAGCAGGAATCAGCAGGAAGCTGAAGACATAGTAGAACACAGGAACACCTTCAGAGACTCACAGGGAATGAGACTCCAAGATCAGGCAACGAGGTAATGAACACAGGTGCTTTAAATAGGGAGCGTTGCCTGATCAACCAATTAACTAAAAGCAAAGGTCAGAAGAGTTCTTAGGAACTGCGCATGCGCAGACCATCAGGATGGCGGGCGGCCACGGTTTAGGATAGGTGCTGGCAGGAATACTGGAGAGCCACGCACCAGTGAAGAGGCACTCACGGTCCGGTGAGTGACAGTACCCCCCCTTTTAAAGGTGGGCACAGAACACATGGAGCCGGGTTTGCCCGGATACTTAGAATAAAATTTTCTTAGAAGAGCTGGGGCGTTGAGATCTTCTGCCCGAATCCACGAACGTTCTTCGGGACCAAAGCCCTTCCAATGAACGAGGAAACGAAGAACTCCTCGTGAAATTTTTGCATTTAATATATGAGTGATCTCAAACTCCTCCTCTTGATGAACTTGAACTGGCCGAGGTGCTGAAGGAGGAACAGAGAAACGGTTGATGATAAGAGGCTTGAGTAATGACACATGGAAGGTGTTGGAAATACGAAGGTTCTTAGGTAGTAGAAGTTTGAAACAAACTGGATTTATCACTTGAGTGATCCTATATGGACCAATAAAACGAGGAGCGAACTTCATAGATGGAACCTTCAAACGAATATTTTTGGTTGATAGCCATACACGATCTCCAATTTTAAGTGGTGGAATAGCCCGTCTCTTTTTATCTGCAAAGGACTTATATCTGGCAGATGTCTTCTTTAAACAGGTTTTAACCTGAGACCAAATATTTTTGAAGGTCTGACAAACAGTCTCTACCGCAGGAACTTGGGAGGGAGGGAGGGCAGGAAATTTCGGGAAAGACGGATGGTGACCGTAAACCACAAAGAATGGACTTCTTGAAGATGACTCATGATACATGTTGTTATGGGCAAATTCAGCCCATGGGGGCAAATCTACCCAGTTGTCTTGGTTGGCTGAGGAGAACATCCTTATGAAAGTCTCGAGATCTTGATTGACTCTCTCAGTCTGTCCGTTTGATTGAGGATGGTAGGAAGATGAGAGTGATAATCGAATACCCAAGGTCTTACAAAGGGCTCGCCAGAATCTGGAGACGAATTGCACTCCTCTATCTGAAACAATCTCAGAAGGACATCCATGAATTCGGAAAATCTCTTTGATGAAATGATCAGCCAGAGTAGATGAAGAAGGTAAACCGGTCAAAGGAACGAAATGTGCCATTTTCGAAAATCTATCCACCACTACCCAAATGGTATTACACTTTTTACTAGGAGGAAGATCTGTAACAAAGTCCATACTAATATGGGTCCAAGGCTTGGAAGGAATGGGTAGTGGTTGAAGTAAACCCGCTGGTGTTCTGCGGGGAGTTTTAAACTGGGAACATAACTCACAGGCAGCCACGAAGTCTTTGACATCTCTCCTCATAGAGGGCCACCAGTAGCTTCGAGAAAGGATTTCGAAAGTCTTGCGTTCACCAGAATGTCCAGAAAAACGTGAAGAATGAAACCAAGACAAAATTCTCTTCCTAAGAGATGGAGGCACGAGAGTTCTCCCAAATGGTAACACCTTGGTGGATGAAGCGGCCAGAGAAACACATTTGGGATCTGATATAGAATGGTTAGAACCATCTTCAACGTCTGAGGACATCACGAATGCTCGGGATAGGGCATCTGCTTTTTTATTTTTTGCAGTTGGATTGAAGGTTATAATAAGTTCAAACCGAGAAAAGAAAAGAGACCATCTTGCTTGACGAGGATTCAAACATTGAGCTGACTGTAGATATGACAAATTTTTATGGTCTGTAAAAATTGTTACAGGATGACGAGCTCCCTCCAGCAAATATCTCCACTCCTCTAATGCTGCTTTTATGGCCAGCAACTCCTTGTCCCCGATGGTATAATTCTTCTCCGCGGGTAGAAGACCCCGGGAATAAAAGGCACAAGGATGGAATTTTTGTTGCTCCGATCTTTGGGATAAAATGGCTCCTAAGCCAACATTAGAGGCGTCTACCTCTAGGAAGAAGGGAAGTGTCACATCAGGCTGTCGAAGAACAGGAGCGGAGGAGAAGGACTCTTTGAGACACTGGAAAGCTTGAAGGGCCTCGGAGGACCATTGTTTAGTGTTGGCCCCCTTGCGAGTTAGGGCCACTATAGGAGATGCAATAGACGAAAAATCTTGAATGAAACATCTGTAATAATTAGCAAAACCTAAAAAACGTTGGATTGCACGAAGAGTAGTTGGCTGGGGCCAATGTAATACAGCATTCACCTTTTCTGGATCCATCTGAAGGCCAACTCCGGAGACAATATATCCCAGAAATGGAATCTGGGGCAACTCGAATGAACATTTTTCTAATTTGCAAAATAAAGAATTTCTTTGGAGTCTGGAAATGACCTCTGCCACGTGTTGATGATGAGAGGGCAGATCCTGAGAACAAATTAATATGTCGTCCAGATAGACGACGACACAAACATATAACAGGTCCCGGAAGATCTCATTCATGAAACCCTGGAAGACAGCGGGAGAGTTACACAACCCGAAGGGCATAACTAAGTACTCATAATGCCCATCTCTGGTGTTGAAAGCTGTCTTCCATTCGTCTCCGGACCTGATCCGAATTAAATTATAGGCACCTCAAAGATCCAGCTTGGTAAAGATCCGGGCTCCCTTGATACGATCGAAGAGCTCAGTAATTAACGGAATGGGATACCGATTTTTGATGGTAATGGCATTGAGTCCACGAAAATCTATACAGGGACGTAATGACCCATCCTTCTTTTTCACAAAGAAGAATCCCGCTCCAGCGGGAGAGGAAGAAGGTCGAATAAATCCTCGCTGGAGGTTCTCCTTAATGTACTCAGATGTAGCTTGAGTCTCAGGTAAAGAAAGTGGATACACACGGCCCCTAGGAGGAGTCTTGCCTGGTTGTAGATCAATCGGACAGTCCCAAGAACGATGTGGAGGGAGGCGTTCAGACTGAAGCTTATCGAATACATCGGCAAAGGAAGCATACTGTGGAGGAAGACCCGGTGGACACGATGAAATGGAGGATTGCTGTATCTTGAGTGGAACAACTTGAGAAAGGCTACGATGATGACATTCAGACCCCCAGGACGTGACTTGAGGAGTGTTCCAGTCAATCTGAGGGGAATGAAGTTGAAGCCATGGAAGGCCTAGTACAATAGGACTGGTAGTAACAGGAAGAATTAGAAATTAATTTTTTTTCCTAGTGTAAGGCTCCAATTTGAAGAGTCAATGGAGACGTACTCTGAGTAATGAGACCATTAATTATACGTGATCCATCGATAGCAGTAACGGTAATGGGTACCTTTAAAGAAATCACTGGCAGGGACCATTGATTCACTAGGGAACTAGAGATAAAATTTCCTGCAGCTCCAGAATCTATAAGTGCTTGAGTGTCAAAGGATTTGGTAGCAAAGGAAACGGTAACATCAAAAGCACAAACTTTCATTTTCGTGGAACATGGAGAGGACTCCAGGGACCCTAACTTTACCTCTCCAGAACTGGTTAGGGCCTGGCATTTCCCGACTTCCTAGGACATGAGTTTAGCATGTGAGTAGAATCAGCACAATAGATACAGAGTATATTTTTTACTCTTCGTTCCCTCTCCTCTGATGTTAATTTGGAGCGACCTACCTCCATAGGTACTACTGGAGATGGAGCATTACGAACTTGAGGTACTGAGTGAAGAGGTGCTTTATAGGAAGTTACTTTCTCGGAATCTCTCTCACGAAATCTCATGTCTACACGATGGCAAAGAGAAATCAACTCATCCATGGAGGAGGGTAGTTCTTGTGAGGTCAGTGCGTCTTTAATCTTATCAGAAAGCCCCTGCCAGAAGGTGGCAATCAAGGCTTCAGTGTTCCACTGAAGTTCAGAGGCAAGTATCCGAAATTGAATGACATACTGAGCTACGGTGCGAGATCCTTGGCGTAGTCGGAGGATGCTGGAAGCTGCAGAGATAACACGACCAGGTTCGTCAAACACACTTCGAAACATGGAAATAAACTTGGCACTATCTTGCAACAAAGGGTCATTTCTCTCCCACAGAGGGGAAGCCCATGCGAGAGCCTGTCCGGAAAACAAAGAGATGAGATAGGCCACTCTGGAACGATGAGTAGAGAAGTTATGAGGTTGAAGTTCAAAATGAACGGAGCATTGATTAAGAAAGCCCCTACAGGATTTGGGATCTCCATCATATTTAGAAGGAGTAGGCAGGTGTAGCGTGGAAGCGATGGACACCTGGGATAGCACTGGGGAAGGAGATGGAGACACTGGAAGCTCAACGGTTGCTGCTACATTTTGCACAGGGGTTCCTTGGGAGGCTAAAGCCTGACAAAATTGCAATAACTGTTGTTGGCGAACATCTTGTTGTTCGATACGGGTGACCAGATACTGCAGCATCTCTATAGCTGTTGGTTCCGATCCTGGGTCTGTCATGGCCTGATCTTACTGTCACGGGCACTAGGAGTCTTTGCCCAGGATATCACCAGATGATGATCTTACCAGAGTAGTGTGGGTTACACAGTGGTCCTCTGGTAGCAGGGTGACTAGCGGAACATATGACTCAGCAGATGGTGAGAGGATGCAAATAGAAAAGTCAATGACTAGCAGCAATCTGGTTAATGATTAGGTAGATATGAACACGAGGATCTTGATGGACGTGAAGAAGTGCAGGAAGGTAACAGGGAAGTCAGTGGTCTGCGTACAGCAAGTTGTACCACTGCTTATGGTGAAGAGACTTGTCCAGGTGCAGGTGGGTAGCGGGGAAGTCAGTGGTCTGTGTATAGCAAGTTGTACCACTGCTTATGGTGAAGAGACTTGTCCAGGTGCAGGTAGGTAGCGGGGAAGTCAGTGGTCTGCGTATAGCAAGTTGTACCACTGATTATGGTGAGAGGACTTGTCCAGGGGCAGGTAGGTAGCGGGGAAGTCAGTGGTCTGCGTATAGCAAGTTGTACCACTGCTTATGGTGAGAAGACTTGTCCAGGTGCAGATAGGTAGCGGGAAGTCAGTGGTCTGCGTATAGCAAGTTGTACCACTGCTTATGGTGAGAAGACTTGTCCAGGTGCAGGTAGGTAGCGGGGAAGTCAGTGGTCTGCGTATAGCAAGTTGTACCACTGCTTAATAGGTGAGGAGGTGTACAAGTGTTGATGAGTGGAAACATAGAATGTAGACACTGAGAGCACAAGGTACTTGATCCCAAACTATATGCACAAGTCTATGTTGGTGTGGCAGGCGCTGCTTGACAGAGACGAATTCACTACTGGAATCCAGGCTAATAGCAGAAGGTCAATTAGCATATGGATCTCACGACTGAACAAAGAGGTAAACTTCCCAGCAGATATGCGGAGTAATAACACAGTCTCAGGGAGATAGAGGATCCGTGGGTAAGTGGAGAACAGTCCAAGCGGATATGCAGTAAACAAATACAGTCAATAGAAAGTAAGAATACCGCAGTTCAGTTGAGCAGACTGTCCACGAGAGGATACAGGAACAGCTGAGCGGCTGCACGCCAGCACGAGTAAAGAAACCACAGGTGAGTGGTAGCGGTAATCAGGGTCCGGGTCAGCACACAGGCAGAGAACTTGACACGGGTAGAACAACGATGAGCAATGCAGGAATCACTGGAGATAGCGAACACGAGTAGAACACTGGAGGTAATAGCGGACTGGAAGCCGCAGATGATTAGAGCAGGAATCAGCAGGGAACTGAAGACATAGTAGAACACGGGAGACTTGAAGCGGTCTGGAAACCGGCAATGAGTTGAGCAGGAATCAGCAGGAAGCTGAAGACATAGTAGAAAACAGGAACACCTTCAGAGACTCACAGGGAATGAGACTCCAAGATCAGGCAACGAGGTAATGAACACAGGTGCTTTAAATAGGGAGCGTTGCCTGATCAACCAATTAACTAAAAGCAAAGGTCAGAAGAATTCTTAGGAACTGCGCATGCGCAGACCATCAGGATGGCGGGCGGCCACGGTTTAGGATAGGTGCTGGCAGGAATACTGGAGAGCCACGCACCAGTGAAGAGGCACTCACGGTCCGGTGAGTGACACTGGCAGGTAGTTTTTGGAGGTGATTTCAACACCATTATTAGGCCCAAAGACAGGGAAGGATCCAATTCTACGCTGGGCTACGATTCCCTTTTTCTAGTTAGCATGGTTAGACAGGCAGGTCTGGTGGATATGCACGTTCGCCATTCCCCAGACCTCACAGGTTTCACCTTTTATAGAGGTAGAGGTAGGTCTAGGATAGACAGATTTTTTTTAAGGAGGGCTCTGCGACTTCGGCACCTGTGCTGAGGCCTGTGGAGTTCTCCGATCACGTTTGTCTGTGTGTCAGCTTGAACGCCTCAGAAACCCCCCAGAAAGGCAGGGGCCTGTGGCGCCTGAGCCCTGAGCTCCTAAAGGAGGATGAGATTAGACTGTCCTTCAGGGACTTCTTTGAAACACAGGAATCACTTTTGGAGGCAGGTTGGAGTAGGTCAGAGTGGTGGGAGGTTTGCAAGAAGCAAACTCAGAGCTTCTTCTGCCAACTAGTAAGTCACAGAAACTTGGTAAAAATGAATACCTACCCAGCTTTGAGGCGGAAACTTGTATTCCTGATCTCTGAAGAGGGAGACGGTGGGGAGATCTCCCGGGTGAAGGCTCGGTTAAAGGAGTGTCAATATGATCGGTATGCTTCCTTAGTTCTGGAGAGGGATTATGGTCAATACCACTCGCCAGACCCCTACCAGACCTGTAGGAACTCGATCAATGCTAAGGAGGTGAGAGGTCTGTGTGATGAGCGGGGTGTCTTTAAAAAGTCTCAGGAGGGCATTCTGGGCATCATTGGCTGGTGTGAATAACTTGCATGCTGCGCTTGACACCCTGGATGGTGATATAACGGTAGACGAGGTCAAGGCTGCCATAGATAGTCTGTCTATGAAAAAGTTCCCAGGACCGGATGGCCTGACATCCGAGTTTTATAAGACCTTTGTCGACATCTTGGCACCTCGCCTTATGGAGGTGTTTAATGAGTGCCTGGGCAAGGGTTTACTCCCTCCTTCCATGAGGACATATACCCTTATAGTATTTTCCTAGGGATCGGACCAATCCAAGATTGAGAACTGGCGCCCCATTGCCCTTCTTAATGTGGATTGCAAGATTCTGGCAAAAGTGCTGTTTAACAGGTTGATTCAGATTACAGACCTGGTACTTTCTCCTTCTCGGCATTGCACCCTGAAGGGTTGTAGCACCTTTAGTGCTGTCTTTGGTGTCTGGGAGGCCGTTGAACGGTGTCATGCTGTCACGGATCAGAGTAGAAATACAGCTGAGGAGTCATGGATAGGTGAAAAACAAACAATGTTTATTGCTGGGGAACAGTTGATGACATAATATCTTGCAGAGTTTACCAGATATACAGCTGATGCAGGTAAATAGGAGGTGAGGTAATATTCCAGACAGCATGCACAGGGAAATGCACGGATAAGTCCCAGGTACAAATAAGGAACAGGTCAGCAGATAGTATGCTGAGATAGATCCCAATGCAGCATACAATCACAGGAGCAAGGCAGGAGAAAGAATCACAAGGTGGAACCTCAGGATATGACATCAGGATGACAACAATAACCAGCCCTGTGTGCTGAGAGTAACAGGTATATAAAGGGAAAAAAAGACCACACCCAGGTGCATGGAATAATTGGAGAGCAGAAAGGTTAACCCTTAAAGCACAAGAAATGCACAATAGCAGCACCTCTGGACATCAGAGGTACTGCTGCAAATACATAAAAAGAACAAATACAAATAATAAAGTCCAAAAGGTAGGAGCTGCCAGGCGGATCGTGACACATGCTTAGAAGTGGGGAAAGTATTTGCTGACAATGGACCAGTCAAAGGCTTTTGATCGGGTCAATTATGCGTTCCTCTGGTGTCTACTTGGCAGGTGTGGGCTCCCAGAGCGGGTGGTCAATTGGATTAGAGTGATCTACAGGCAAGCCGAAAGCTTCCCGCTTGTGAATGATTGGGTAGGTCCTTCTTTCTCGGTGACTTCGGGAGTCAGACAGGGATGTCCCCTGAGCCCCCTCTTGTACGTGTTTGCAATCGATCCCTTCATCAGGAGGGGGGAAGGCAACACAGTGAGAGGGGTGCAACTGAGCCCGGGGAAGCCGTTGAAAGTGGTGCCTTATGCAGATGATGTCACGACCGTGATTTTTGATGTGAATGAAGCGAAAGACGTGACGGTTGATATCTGTACATATTCTGAGGCCTCAGGGACCAGAATCAATCAGGATAAGTGTGAAGCTTTCTGGATGGGGGAGGAGGGTCGGCATTTTGACCTTCCGGACAGCCTTCCCCAATTCTTGGTATTCGATTTTGCCCTGGTGATTATGCCAAGTGAAATTGGGAGATTAGGCTAGGAGACATTGCCTGGCTCTCCTTCCACGGGAGACTCTATGTTTGAGGAAACCTCAAGGTAAGGAATGCCGATGATCGTGGCTGCCCACGGGAGGAGTGTCCAGGGGTGGAGGAGACAATGGATCATTTCTTGTTGAGGTGTTCTTTTAACATAGAGGTTTATGATGGGGTCTCGTGTGTCTTGAGCACGCCTAGTCTTTCGGGGCTTAGTTACCCTGAGGTTTAGGGCTTTTGATTTGATCACTCTGTTTTTAGTTACATTAGTGGTTAGGTATTACACGTGGAATGCACAGTGTTTAGTGACAATCCACAAAAAAGTCCTCCCTTGCAAAGAAGTGGTGGGAGATATTCTTCATGAGGTTTGGAAGATAAGGAATATGGAGAGGCAACGGATGGATGCTGCAAGCTGGGCCAGGCTTTGGCGTGGCTTGAAACCCCTTAGTGGGTGGTGGAAATCTGGGGCCTCTCCATCTGTTGGCTTTCTATTTCTTCACCTCCCAGTAGATTTTTATTGGTTCCTTTTTTTTAGTAAGTGCTTGCATATGTCTAGTCATCCTATTTAGTTCCACTATGCTTATTTTTTGTTTTGGTACAGTTAAAGTTTGTTTTAACATTAAAGTTGAGATTTATTATGGTGCATATAACCAGATTACGTTAGCCATGAAGGCCTATATGGACTTTTCTATTTTTATGGACTTTATTTATTATGAGCATAGACTCTTTTATTAGGATATGGGAGGGGTTTCGTTATTGTAAGATTGGTGAGACATGTATTTTGTTGAAAGATTTTCTAAATAAAAAAATCAGCAGCTTCTTTGTGCTCCTGCTCTTCTGTGTACTGCTGTGAATCCATTTTGACAACACCGTACAATTTGACTGCAAATTCAGAAGACCAAGCCTGCCAGCCCTAGTATTTCTATTTCAGCAATGACAATTAGCAATGGAGCAATGAAGCTCTCCTCTTTGTGTGTAACCTATATCACACCGTACAAATTGATTGCAAATTCAGAAGACCAAGCCTACCAGCCCTAGTATTTCTATTTCGGCAATGACAATTGGCAATGGAGCAATAGAGCTCTCCTCTTTGTGTGTAACCTATATAACACCGTACAATTTGACTGCAAATTCAGAAGACCAAGCCTGCCAGCTCTAGTATTTCTATTTCAGCAATGACAATTAGCAATGGAGCAATGGAGCTCTCTTCTTTGTGTGTAACCTATATAACACCGTACAATTTGACTGCAAATTCAGAAGACCAGGCCTGCCAGCTCTAGGATTTCTATTTCAGCAATGACAATTAGCAATGGAGCAATGGAGCCCTCCTCTTTGTGTGTCACCTATATAACACAGTACAATGTGACTGCAGATGTACACAAAGCCTGCCAGCCCTATTATTTGTATTTCAGCAATGACAATTAGCAATGGAGCTCTCCTCTTTGTGTGTCACCTATATAACACAATACAATGTGACTGCAGATTTACACCAAGACTGCCAACCCTAGTATTTCTATTTCAGCAATGACAGTTAGCAAAGGAGCAATGGAGCTCTCCTGAATGTCACTGGAGACTTTGAAGAACACTGCTACCCCTCCTCTTTCTTTTCTACCTATGACGCTGCCCAACTGCTATAAAAACTGTGAAGAACTGTGCTACCCCTTCTGTGTCCCTCTGTGAATTGGTGCTGGATCGTCGTGGAGAGCGGTACTTATAGAGTCCAAAACTTGCGAGATCTGCCAACATAACAATGACGTTTGCCTCGTTTTCAATTCTGAGGGCGCGCGAAAGTAGGCTTTGTACTCGGATCTGCTAAGTTCGGGTGGGCTCGGTTCTCGGGGAACCGAGGCTGAGCATCTCTAATTATTTAATTCCAATAGGGGGAGATCCTCGGGCGTGACCACAATATGTGAAGCTGCGAACCTACGGAAGAGTTGCATCTCCAGCAAATGGGATAAATACTTATTGAAAATTTATGTAACAGTTCGGGACAGCTGTACCATCGTCTTAGAATCTTATACTGGGTTTCAACAATGACGGTGTTTTGTGAGCATGCATGAGTAGTCATGAAAAACTTCTGGCCACTGGATTGGTCCAGTGAGATCCCTAAGGTCTCTTTTCCAAGCCTCTGTGTTTCCCCACTGTTTTATCATTAATGGCTATATTATAAACTGGTGACATTAATTAAATATTTTTTCTTTTGTGAACTTATAATCCACATAGGTATTGGATGTATCCTGCAGTGTCTTAGTGTAGTAGAGCAGACCTACACCCATATTCAACAGCGCACGTATCTACAGAGCCGTTCCTTGTTGAATTCAGGAGTACGGAAAGCCGATTTGCGTACATTTTTAAACAAACGTACGTTGCTGTTACAATCCGTGCCTTGATGAATGAAGCCCTAAGTGTTAGGAAATGCACAATTAAACAACAGAGTTGAACATACAGGGAACAACATCTGATGCCTGCCAGTAACAAACTTCATCTGCTGTCACTGCACTTCTTATTTCAGTCTTTGACATTGTAACTTGATAATGATATCTTTCTCACTTTATTTCTCTGCTTCATTCTCACCATCCAACTGTTCAGCTCCTGTTTTCTCTCTGACTTACAGCCTTTACTACTTCTGCTTTCCACACAGTTTCCCACTGAAAAACCTGTATCGAAAGACCACATTTTTTGGGGAAATAGGGGGAAGAAAAAGAGTAAGAAGAGACGGGGAGAGAGACGGTAAGGCTAATACCATGTAAGAAGAAAGGGGGCATATAGGAGGGAATAGTGACAGGAAGGAGCAACATAAAAAGGGAGTGCAAAACTGGAAGAAGGGACCCCAGGGTCCCATATCTTTTAAAAGATTTAGAGGAATTGTTGAGAATGCTGGTCATAAACGCCATTCGGTGACCGTTCCAGACTCAGTTGATGATAGCTTGGATTGTGGGGGCAAGGCTGCCGAGAGGTGGGGGGGGGGGTTCATATTACCCGGACCCGGACCTGCCAGGGGGCCCGGGCCGGGCCCTCACAGCCGGCCTTTTTCTTTTTTAAAAATATGTTTTATATATATAATTTTTTTTATACTCTTTGCGCAGCGGGGGTGTGTGTGTTGGTGTGGCTCCGCCCACTTCATTGGTGGTGGGAACTGGGTATTTAAAAAAAAAAAAAGAAGAAAACAAATACTCACATGATCGTGGCGCCGGCGTCCCTCTTCCTTTCTCTGCTCCATTCGCACTGAATGTCAGGCTTGACGTCACGCCCTACATTCAGTGAGGAGCAGCGCAGAGAGGATCAAGACAGAAAAAAGAAGACAGAAGACAGAAGAGAGAAGATATGAAAGAAGCTAATTAAAGGTAAGTAAAGCAAAGGAGAGGCAAGGGGAGGAAAACAGCACCGAGTGATGAAGAAAGGGGTGGAGGAGAGAGAGAGAAAGGCACAGTGATGGAGGAGGAGAGAGAAGCACAATGATGGACGGGGAGAGAGAGAGAGGCACAGTGATGGAGGGGGAAAGAGAGAAAGGCAAAGTGATCAAGGGGGAGAGAGAGAGAGGCACAGTGATGGATAGGGGGAGAGAGAGAGGCATAGTGATAGATGAGGGGGGGAAAGAGAGAGAGCGGCACAGTGATGGATGGGGAGAGAGGAAGAGAGGCACAGTGATGGATGGGGAGAGAGCGAGAGAGGCACAGTGATGGAGGGGGAAAGGGAGAGAGGCACAGTGATGGAGGGGGAGAGGGAGAGGCACAGTGATGGAGAGGGAGAGGCACAGTGATGGAGGGGGAGAGAGAGAGAGGCACAGTGATGGAGGGGGAAAGAGTTGAAGAAAAGTTGGGGGGGAGCAGCATGGCACAGTGATGAAGAAGAGGTGGGGGGGAGCAGAATGGCACAGTGATGAAGGAGGGGGGAGAGAGAATGGCACAGTGATGAAGAAGAGGTGGAAGGGAGCAGCATGGCACAGTGATGAAGAAGAGGGGGGAGAGAGAAAGGCACAGTGATGAAGAAGAGGTGGGGGGAGCAGCATGGCACAGTGATGAAGAAGAGGGGGGAGAGAGAAAGGCACAGTGATGAAGAAGAGGTGGGGGGAGCAGCATGGCACAAAGATGAAGGAGAGGGGTGGGGACATGGAAAAGAGTGATGAAGGGGGGCCAGGTGATGGGGGAAAAGCAGAATGGAGGGTACAGTGTGATCATAAGGGGGCACGGTGTGGTGATGATGAAGGGGCACAGTAATGTGTGTGATGGCACAATAGGGCTCGTGGTAATGCGTGTGTGTGATGGCACAGGGGGCTTGTGGTAGTGTGTTTGATGGCACAGGGGGCTTGTGGTAGTGTGTGCGTGTGATGGCACAGGAGGCTTGTGGTAGTGTGTGTGTGTGCGTGTGTATGTGATGGCACAGGGGGCATGTGGTAGTGTGTGTGTGTGATATTAAACGTGACTATGAATTATTTAATGGCAGTGATGGTTGCGGGAAATAGGTATATTTTTGAAATGTAAATACTATTAATTTATTGCTGGGGTTGTTTGGAGGGAGGAAAATAGGTTTATTTATTGAATGGGAACCCTATTATTTTAATGCCGCAACTAAAGAAAGCAGCACACTTTCAGGTGGTGAAAGTGACAAGAACAGGTAGGAGAGAGCAGGAGAGCCTGTGAAATTTTGTGATTCTAGTGGGACAATACCAATTTTTGGTGAGTGTTCTACCCAATGTAAGGGGCAGGCCAAGACTGTGAACTTTTTATGCACTCACTGGATTCTATCTATACTACACTATGTCCTAAAAGTCAGGAGTGCTGGGACATATGCCACGCTCTGTGGCAATGGTGTACACGACAATGCAGGATTTTTTTCTGTAGGAGGGTGACGTAGCACTTTTCACCTGCTAGCCATGCAGTAATGATGCATAGCCACGCCCCCAATTGTACACACCCAGCATAACTTGAGCAGCGGCGCAAAATTTTCTTACATGCTCAACTATACGGGGGGGGTGCCCATAAAGTTGTTGTACCGAGGCCCTGAATTCCACTTGACAGCCCTGTGCAGGGGGGAATGTTGTCTCCAGTCTACTGCAAATTGACAGTTGGCTGCCGATATGATATGCCTAATGAGTTTGATTTAATGGTGAGTTGCCGAGGGGATTCCCAAGGGAAGGAGGAAAAATGTAGGTTCTAAGGGAACACTAATTTGGAGGATAGTAAAGATCAGGTTTTTCATATCCAGGCAAAAGCTAGCAAGTTTCATGCAACCCCACCATATTTGAAGGAACGTTCCCTCTAAGGAACAGCCCGCCAACACCAGCCAGAACAGTCAGAGAGTATCTTTTTAAGTCAAGTTGACACATAATACCAATGAAACAGGAGTTTATATAAATTTTCTTTGATTATAACGCATATGGAACTGGAGGCAGCATTCTCATGAATCTCAGACCAGTCGTCCTTAGCCAAAGCATCGCCTAGGTCCCTTTCCCTGGCCAATTTGTGTGGGTCCAGTAGCCATGTGGTAGAATGAGCAAGTTCTGAGTATAATGTGGAGATTAACCCTATTGTGGAGGACTGATGGAGGCACAGAGATTCAAAAGTGGTGAGGGGACAGAAGAATAAGTTTTTGATTAAGTTGTGGAATTTGTGAAGTAGCAGTTATTGATAGAAACACTTATGTGGTAATGTTGAGTTCGGATTGGATGTCAGAAAATTGAGGAAAAATTGCATCAGAGATCAAGGTGCTTAGATGACTGACCCCAAAGGTATGCCAGTAGTGAAACGTAGAAAGAGAATTAAAAAGTGGTATTACAAGGGAGGGTTGAGGAAACCATATCTTTGAGAGGCAGAATTCCAAATTGTCAGGGAGTGGGAGACAATGGGATGCAGCAGGATTCACTTTGGGCACCGAGCCCATGGGAGCCAGTGGAGATAAGCAGGCAACTGTAATCCCAGGCTTTTAGACTCAACATGTACCCAAACTCTAAAGGATCTAAAACCATAGCACAAGTCATACTGAGCCAGCTGAGTAGAGAGGTAGTAATGCCGAAAGTCAAGGATCCCTAAACCCCTGCCCCGCAAGGACCTCTGAAGAGCCTTAAGGCGTACTTGAGGGCGCCTTCTTGACCAAATGAAATGGGAGGTATAAAATGTGATAAATTTGAACGCATAAGGGGGAGTACGGATGGGCAAAGTCTAGAAAATGTGTAAGAGCCTGGGGAGAATATTAGTTTTAGAGAGAATGTGGAGAAAGTTGGCTTAGAAAAGCTGATGATAGCATTTAGTGATGTAGATTCTCAGATATTTGATGTTTTGTAGTCGACCAATTGAAAGGAAAGGACCACTCTAAGACTGATTTGTCCGAAATGGAAAAATAACAATCCAAGACCTCTGTTTTGTCCGGATTGATTTTATAGCCAAAAAAATACCATAGACATCAGGTTCGGCCAAAACAGGAGGAATGGAAGCAATCGGGTTAACAATTGTCAGCAGAACATCATTGGCGTACAGCGCCAGTTTGTGTTCCATGAAGCCCACTGTAACACCAGAAATCTCCTGGTTATCCCGTATCCTGGTGGCCAAGGGTTATAAGAGCAAAAATAAGTAGTGAGAAGGGGCAACCCTGACACGTGCCATTTGCGATCCAGAAGGATGCTGAGGTAAGAACATTAGCAGAGACTATAGCTGAGGGGAAGTGATATAAAACCGAAATACCTCTCAAAACTTACCAGAGAAACCCATCGATTTGTGCACCCCCTCCAAGAATGACCAAGTGTCACACGGCGGTTGTTTGACTTCCATAACCGAAGACCGACACGATCACCTGTTCCTCACTGATTTCATGCTTCGGCTGCTGGCATCCTGACTCTGGCTCTGCGCATGCACGGACTCTATCTTATATGTCCTCTGCATGCTCCCTATTGGTTAATCACTCTGGCTCCAAACTTTAAAAGGCACTTCCCCCTTCTCCTCAGTGCCTGTTGATCGAGTTACCTGCCTGGTTGACACTTACCGTCTTGCTCCCTGTGTGGTCCCCTTTTGGTCTTCAGCGCTCTACCTCTCTCCACTGTGCTGCTGGCTAACAGCCCACGCTTCACCTGTCTCCGCTGGGCTGCTGGCTAAGAGCTCACACTCCACTTGTTTCCGCTGTACCGCTGGCGAGCAGCTCACGCTTCACCTGTCGCCGCTGGCTAAGAGCTCACGCTCCACCTGTCTCCGCTGTACCGCTGGCTAAAGAGCTCAGATTCCACCTGTCTCCGCTGTACTGCTGGCTAAAGAGCTCACGCTCCACCTGTCTCTACTGTACCATTGGCTAAATAGCTCACGCTCCACCTGTCTCCGCTGTTCCGCTGGCAAAGAGCTTACGCTTCATCTGTCTCCACTGTGCCACTGGCTAAAGAGCTTATGTTCCATCTGTCTCCACTGTGCCGCTACAGGCCTTGTGCTCTATCTCCTCTGCAGCATCTTGTCTTTCTTACTCAACTTACTCCCCAAAAAGGTGTTGCCTGACACTCCTGGTAAGGGCCGCGTCCTGCAGGCGGACGCAGCTAAGTCCAAACCAACTTGCAGTGGTTCCTGGTGAAAACCGTCCGTTCGTTAGACTCCACGCCTTGCTAGGAGTAGTGTCAAGTTGGGCAGATCAAAGAATCCAATTTACCAAACCATGACACCAAGATATACGATCAAATGATTTTTCGCCATCGAGCTCCATGACCAAGGAAGGAATTTTGCCATAATGAATGAAGTGTGTAAGATCAATATTTCTCCTGGTGTTATCTGGGGCCTGTTGCTCCAGGAAAACTCAGCTGGTCGGGTTGGATAAGGGATGGAGGGAGGGGATCTTACCATAAAGCTTCAAATCAACATTGAGAAGAGATATTCGGCCTGTAGTTAGAGCATTGCATATAGTTTTCCTGTCACAACCAGTAGGGTCAGAGGAGTACTCGTACAGTCTGCTCACACTGGCACTACCTCCTAGAAGGCGCAGAGGCTCCCACAAGGGCGCTTGGTCTTCTCAGCTCCCTGACCACAGGTCGTGGTTCTCCTAGAAGCTGATGAGCGAAACTGTAAAGAGAACCAGAGCTATAAACGAAGATGCTTCGGATGAGGAGTACCAGGATGACTGAGAGATTAGGAGACAGTAGAGCAGTGTGCTGATTAACACAGGAGGCTGATAGCGATGGTAGCAATAACCGGCAGAGAGTTTACCACGAGGATAGTGGAGTAGACACAGAGGCTATGATGATCTGACACTCCTGGTAAGGGCCGTGACCTGCAGCCGGACGCAGCTAAGTGGTCCCTGGTGAAAACCGTCCGTTCGTTAGACTCCACGCCTTGCTAGGAGTAGTGTAAAGTTGGGAAGATCAAAGAATCCAATTTACCAAAACCGTGACAGTATCAACAGGCCATGACGGATTCTACTGGGGAACCTTCTGCTAAAGATATGCTTCAGCATCTACTCAATCGAGTAGAACAACAGGACGGCAACTCCTTCAATGTTTTCAAACACTGCCTTCTAGAATGGATTCTATTCAGGTTGCTGCCTCCACAGCCCCTCCTGCCATTCTGGCTCCTGAACCTCCTGCTCTCGAAGTATCAGTTACTTCCACCTCTACTCTTCGGGTTCCCTTCTCCTTCCAAGTTCGACGGGGACCCTAAGATCTGGAGAGGCTTCCTCAACCAGTGTTGGATTCAATTCGAACTACAACCACAACATTTTCCTACCCAAAAAGCCAAGGTGGCTTATCTAATTTCGTTGGTTTCTGGCCAAGCCCTGGCCTGGGCTTCTCCCCTTTGGAGCGTGATGATCCCCTTCTCTCTGACAGCGCTGCCTTTATTGCGGCCTTCCGAAAAAATTTTGATGAGCCTGGTCGAGTTACCTCTGCTGCATCTAGTATCCTCTGACTCCACCAGGGTTCACGGTCCGTGCCTCAATATGTCATCAGTTTTCGCACATTATCCTCCGAGTTGCGCTGGAATAATGATGCCTTTGTGGCTACCTTTTGGCAAGGACTATCCGATAAAATCAAGGATGCTTTGGCCTCCCAGGAACTACCAACTACCTTGGATGCCCTGATTTCCCTATGTAATCGTGTGGATCTGAACTTCCGCGAAAGGGCTGCTGAAAGGGATAACTCCCGACGTTCCTTGCCTAGGCCAACACCACGTTACTTTTCTTCTACTTCTGAGGACGAACCAATGCAACTGGGACGGTCACGCTTGACTCCGTAAGAGCGTGACCGAAGATTTAAGAACAAGCTGTGTATTTACTGTGCCGACTCGGGCCATATGCTTAGCAATTGTCCCAAGAAGTCGGGAAACGCCAAGCCCTAATCTGTTCTGGAGAGGTCAGATTGGGTAACATTAAATCCTCTCCTCAGTCCAGCTTACCTAAGATTTGTTCTTTTCCCATTACGTTGTATGGTCCATTAGGTCCTATCCATTCCTACGCCTTGTTGGATTCAGGAGCTGCTGGGAGATTTATTTCACTCTCCCTCGTGTCTCAAGGTTCTTTGTCTACACATCCATTGGAGCATTCTGTTTCTATTACTGCTATTGATGGTTCACGTATCTCTAACGGACTAATCAAGGCCAGCACTAAGCCTATCATTCTGCAGGTGGGAGCACTACACAAGGAGATGATCTCTTTCCATGTCTTACCGTCCTCCACCAGTCCTGTCATCTTGGGGTTGCCATGACTCCAACAACATTCACCTCAAATGAATTGGACTACCTCCCAAGTTTTATCCTGGAGTCCAACTTGTTTTCGGGATTGTCTTTCTCGAGTTTGCCCCCTTGCCTCTACTAGCATCTCTTCAGAAGTCAAGTGTAATCTTCTCCCAAACCAATATTCGTAATTTTTGGATGTCTTTGATAAAACAAGATCGGAACATCTTCCTCCTCATCGAGCCTGTGACTGTCCTATCGACCTCCAACCTGGCCAAGTCCCTCCTCGAGGACGTGTGTATCCCATATCGTTGCCAGAGACCCTAGCTATGTCTGACAATGTACAAGAAAATCTCCAACGTGGTTTCATTAGACCCTCTTCCTCTCCTGCTGGAGCTGGATTCTTTTTCGTTAAAAAAAAAAGGACGGTTCGCTACGACCGTGTATTGATTACCGAGGTCTTAATGCTATATCGATTAAGAACCGATATCCCATCCCACTCATTACTGAACTTTTTGACCCCATCAAGGGAGCCAAGATATTTTCTAAGTTGGATCTTAGAGGAGCTTATAATCTCATCAGAATCAAAGCAGACGATGAATGGAAAACAGCCTTTAACACCCGTGATGGCCACTAGGAATATCTGGTGATTCCCTTTGGTTTGTGTAATGCTCCGGCGATTTTTCAGAGTTTTGTTAATGAGATTTTTAGGGACCTCCTCTATGAATATGTTGTAGTCTACCTGGATGATATCTTTTTTTCCCAGAATATTCAGTCACATCGTGCTCATGTGGCAGAAGTCCTGTCACGACTCCGCAAGAATCAACTTTTTTGTAAACTTGAAAAGTGTCTCTTTGAACAACCTCAGATGTAATTTCTTAGCTATATAGTCTCTGGTCGGGATTGGAGATGGATCTAGAAAAGGTGCAAGCAATAATTGAGTGGCCTCTTCCTCTTGGCTTGAAACCCGTGCAGCGTTTCCTGGGATTTTCGAATTACTATAGATGCTTTATTAAGGGATATTCTACCATCGTGGCACCCATTGTGTCTCTCAGACGGAAGGGCACCAACCTTAAATCCTGGCCTCCGAAGGCCTTGAAGGCCTTTGAATTCCTTAAAAAGGCATTCTCCTCAGCGCCTACTCTTCAGCAACCCAACACCTCTCAGCCGTTTTTTCTTGAAATTGATGCCTCTAATGTGGGAGTGGAGGCTGTCCTTTCTCAGAAGTCTCATTTCAATTTATTTCATCCTTGTGCATTTTTCATCAGGAAGTTCTTACCGGCAGAGAAAAAATATGCTATTGGAGACAAAGAGTTACTTGCTATTAAAAAGGCCCTGGAAGAGTGGCGCTATCTATTGGAGGGGGCTAGACATCCAGTTACTATTTTTACAGATCATAAAAATCTTCTGTACTTACAATCTGCTCAGTGTCTAAACCCTAGACAAGCTAGATGGTCTCTTTTCTTTTCTCATTTTGTAGCGATCAGAGGTCTGCTGTAGTTTAGCTTGCAAATGGGACCAAATCTGAGAGAAATTATGGGCCATGGTCTGGACTGCAGGTACCAAAGAATCAGGTAGCTCCTAAAGGGTAGGTACAACTGGATGTCTTCCAAAAATGGTAAAAAATAGAGTACATCCAGAGGATTTGTGTACATGATTATTATGTGGGAATTCCGCCCAAGGAAGAAAGCCGCTTCAGCAGTTCTTTTGATCGGAACAGAAGCAACGGAGGTAAGTCTCGAGATCCTGGTTGACCCGCTTGGTTTGGCCATTAGTTTGAGGATGGTATCCAGAGGAAAATTTTAATTTGATCCCAAGATGATTACAGAAAGATCTCCAAAACCTAGAAATAAATTGCACCCCTCGATCAGATATGATCTCACGAGGGCAGCCATGGATGCGGAAGATGTGTTCAATGAACAGGCGTGCCAATACAGTAGCAGAAGGTAAACTTTTCAGGGGAACAAAGTGGGCATATTTGGAAAAATGATCTACCACAACCCAAATGGTGTTAAATTCGTGGCTACCAGGTAGATCTGTGATAAAATCCATTCTGATACTAGATGAGGGAGTCTCAGGTACTGGGAACAGAAGAAGGAGACCAAGAGGAGAACATCTGGAAGACTTATGATGGGCACAAACCTTGCGGTTCTGAGGGCAAGGAGGGCCACCATTAATTCCGAGAGAGGAAAGCCAGTCTTCTTGATACCTGCATGGCCGGCAAATTTAGAACTGTGAGCCCATTTCAAGATTTTAGGGCGAAGGTGGACATCAACGAAGGAACTACCCACAGAAAGAGACTTGATTGTGGATTGAGTCAGTGCCATATTCTGAATGGGATTGAAGATAGGTTTGACTGTAACGGAATTTGCATCAGTAGGATGGAAGGACTGAGAGAGAGCATCAGCTCTGAAATTCTTGGAGCCTGGTCGAAAGGTCAAATTTAGCTGAAATCTGCTGAAGAATAGTGACCAACTGTTAGGAACAGCAGGTAATTGCTGTTTTCTTTTTGGCTGCTGCAGTGTTGTTTTCAACCTGAGTGTGATCAACTGAACTCCTCTCACCTACAGCTCTATATGACACCTGCCCTGATTGGCTACTACTGGTTTAAATACCTGTCAGCTTCACTCTGACTTTGCCGGTTATAGCGTTCACACGCTTGCTTCTCCGTGCTCCTGGTTCTGTGATTAGTCTGCCAGTTTCCCGATTGAAACCCGTTGTGATCTCTGCCTGGATACCGACCTTGCTTGTTTACTCGTGACCCTGACTTCTACTTGGATTCGGACTCTGCCTTTTCATTTGAGAGATCTCCTCCCATCCGCAGGATCGTGGTGCCAGCTATTCACTCCATCAGACTCACCTGTGTCTGCAGTGTTTCACAGTACAGATTTACTGCTCAATCTTGCTCCGGCATTTTCCCTGACACTGTGCTGCTCTCTAGCTCCATCTCACACAGGCAACAGCTGGTACTACACCATCCTCTACTCCACACTGCCAATCTGTAATACTGGTGGAGTTTGGTACTGCATCCTGTTACTACTCAGTGTTCCTGCTCTATCTGGTCCAGGAGTATCTCTGCTCAGCATCCCACTGTCAAGTCCTCTGTAGTGCCTACCTAGCGGAGTTGAGTTATCACTACTCAAGAATAAGTCCTGGGGACAACCGAGTACAGTTGAACATATCTGGTTCTATGGGAAAGGGGGTTGCTATAGGTGAAGCTCTCGTCAACAACAGGTTCTAATAACTCAACTCATAGGGTGATTCGTGCCTGGGGTTTAAACATTGGGTGGATTGGAGATAAGTAAGGTTTTTATGATTTGTGAACACTGTCACTGGAAAGCAGGCACCTTCTAGCAAATAACGCTATTCTTCCAAAGCAACTTTAATAGCGAGAAATTCCTTGTCTCCAGTACCGTAATTGGCTTTATTAGAGAATTTTTTTTTTTTTAGAGAGGAACCTGCAGGGCAGGAAAGAACCAGAGGAGCTTTTCTGGGAGAGAACAGCTCCTATTCCTACCAGAGAGGCATCCACCTCCAGAAAGAAGGCTTTGGATTGATCAGATTGTCTTAGGATCGGAGCTGAAGAGAAGGCTTCTTTGAGAGATTTGAATGCAAGGACTGCATCGGTAGGCCAAGTTTTAACTTGACCACCTTTATGAGTAAGGGACGTGATGGAAGAGATGAGATTGGAAATATTCATGATAAATTACCGATAGTAATTTGTAAATCCGATAAATCGTTGGGTAGCCTTTAACCCCGTGGGTTGGAGCCAATCGAGAATGGCTTTTACCTTGCTAGGGTCCATTTGAAGACTAGTTCCGGAAACCAAGAATCCTAGAAAGGGTACTTGAGGCACTTTGAATAGACATTTATCAATCTTGCAATAGAGATGTTTGCTTCATAGACGAAGAAGCACTTCTCTAACCTGTACTCGATGAGGATGGAGGTTTTGCAAGAAGATTAAAATATCATCTAAATAGAGAACAACAGAAGAATATAAAAGATCCCGAAAAATTTCGTTAACAAATTCTTGGAAGACCACAGGGTCATTACAGAGCCCAAAGGGCATTAAGAGATACTCGTAGTGACCATCCCTGGTGTTGAAGGCGGTCTTCCATTCATCTGCTTATCGAATCCTGATTAGGTTATAAGCACCCCAAAGGTCCAGCTTGGAGAAGATTTGTGCCCCGCGAATGCGGTCGAATAATTCGGAAATAAGCGGAAGTGGATATCGAGTTTTCACTGTTATGGCATTGAGTTTACGATAATCAATGCATGGTCTAAGCGAACCATTTTTTACAAAAAAGACACCTGCGCCCCGCAGGGGTAGAGGATCTTCGGATGAACCCTCTTTTGAGATTGTCAGAAACGTATTACGACATGTTGAGTTTCTGGTAAAGATAATGGAAAGACCGTACCCCTAGCTATGGTTTTACCTGGGACCAGATCAATGGGGCAATCACAAAGACGATGAGGAGGTAGTCGTTCTACAGCAACCTTGCTGAAGACATCAGGAAGTCAAAAGAGGCTTTGGGGAGAATTACCTGAGGAGAGCTCACTCGACAGGAAATAACCGAATTACCAGGAACCATTGGCGTCAAACAACATGCCCGCATAATGGGCCCCAGGAAACCACTTGTGCATGATGCCAATCGAATTGTGGAGAGTGTGTCTTAAAACCAAAATAAGCAGGTTGACAGATTGTGGAAGTACCAGGAAATGTGTCCATTCAGAGTGGAGAGCTTCTATCAGCAGCCGAATAGGGACTGTAATACGGTGATAGAGCCATTGGAGACTCGGTTTTCATTTACTGCAGTCAGCGCCAAAGGCTGTGTCAAACGTGTGGTCTGGAGATGAAGCTTAGAAACCAAACTGGACCCCGAGTCGATGAAGGCAAACAGTGATTGCGGGCCATCAGGAGAAAAAATGGAAACAGGCATAAAAAACTCAGATTCTTTTTGAGGAGAGGGAGAAAAGAACTGGGATCCTAGACTGACCTCCCTGCTATCACCTAGGAAGAGGCGTTTCCCGACCTTTTGGTACAGGTGGAAAGAAGATGTCCAGGCTCCCCACAATAAAGACATAAACGATTCTTCACACACTTGTCGCATTCTTCAGAAGAAAGGTGTGACCAACCGATTTGCATAGGCTCCTCTGTAGGGGGCACAGGAGGCAGAAAATGAGGAGCCAACCGAGGAAAAGAGCGACGACCTAGATCATGTTCCTGTGTGCGTTCACGATGACGTATGTCCACTTTAATACATAAAGAGATTTGGTCATCTAATTTGGAAGGAAGATCTTGAGATGCCAGTTCATCTTTTATGCGGTCATTTAACCCTTGCCAGAAGGTAGCAGATAGGGCTTCGTCATTCCAGCAGAGCTCTGATGCCAGGGTCCGAAATTGCACCGCATATTGACCAGCAGAGAGTGTTCTTTGACAAAGGCTTAGGAGTCCAGAAGCGGCAGATGACACTTGCCTAGGTTCGTCAAAAGCCCTGCGAAAATTTTCGATAAATGTTGTAGAGTTTTGAAGCAGAGGGTTGTCTCGCTCTAATAACGGAGATGCCCAAAAGGAAAAAGGATAGAGATAATGTATGCCACCTTGGTTATGTCCAAGGAAAAGTTCTCCGGTGTCAACTCGAACTGTATGGCACATTGATTGAGGGATCCACAGCATTTTTTGGGATTGCCGTCAAATTTCTCTGGAGGGGGTATGCATAAGTTCCTGGTGCTGTTATGGCTCACGCCCTAGGTATCAACTCCGAGAACCGCTTCAGAGATCTTCGCCTATAGCAGCAGCCTTTCCAATAGGGCTAGACGCGCTCACAGGTACTCAGATGCCCCCAGGTCTTTTTCTCTAGTAGTAGGAGCTGATAACCTGAGAATGTAGTGCAAGTGTTTATCAAAGAGGTGGAGTGAGGATCCCGGCAAAGGTTTCAGGGTCACAGGCAAATCATCAGCGTCGGTATCCGAGCAAAGGGGTCATGGTCACAGGCAATTCAGCAGCGTCATTATCCAGGCAAGGGGTCAGGGTAACAGGCAAATCAACAGCGTCAGTATCCAGGTAAAGGGTCAGCACAGTAATATAGATAACAGGAGCAGCAACACAGCAGGAGGAGTATGCTAGGAAGCAGGGACTATAACCGGCAGGGAGGCTTGCCCCTTCCTGCCTAATATAGTGGTAGTGACCAATGAAATGATTCTGGCACAGCAAGAATATATAGCCCCCTGAGGCTAAAGCTAATTACCTAATTTGCGCATGCGCCGGCTGCCCTGGAATGCCGGGATACGGCGCTTCAGTGAGAGAGCCTCCCGACCGTTGCCTTGGCAACGGCCAGGACAAACCGGAAGTGACATCCCGGTCATCATGACGACGGCCGGGATGCTGGGCCAGAGAAGAGAGCGAGCTGCGGCGGTGCCCGGAGCTGCCACAGCTTGTGACAGGTGCTGGTAGAACTGGTGGAGGCAATAGCAGCAGAGGTGGTTACAGTCCTGCTGGGTCCGACAGGAGGAGCTGGCAAATAACTTTGCAGGGTCTCCAGATGGGAAGCCACACTTTGAAGGCATTGCAAGAGTTGAGCTTGGTTTACTACCTGCTGATCTATGAGACAAGTGTAGGAGAAGATCCCTGGCTGATGGTTCATCCTGAGTACTCATGGCCAGAGTATACTGTCTGAAGTACAGAGATAGTCACTGACTGGTATTGACGCAACTAGACTGAGAGGCGCGGAGTCTAACGCACCCCTGGTATTCACCAGGGACCCCCGCAAGGAGGTATGGGCTTGGCTGCATGAGGTGCGCAGGTCACGGTTCTCCCAGGAAGTCACCAGTGCAATGGACTGTACACAGGATGGCCGAGGCGAAGTAGAAAGGGGAACCCAGAAGAATGGTCAGAAAAGCTGAGGTCAGGAACTAGCGGACATAGGGACCAAATCACAAAGGCAAAGGGGTAGTCAAGGAACAAGCCGAAGGTTAGGAACAATAGCAATAAACAGGAACAGGGAGAAGGACTCTGGAATGCTGGAGACTGGTGAAGCAATACACTGGCCATGTGCCAGTGGAAGTGGGATCCTTATATATCAGGAAATGAACCCTGATTGGAGGAGAGGGATTTCGGCGGTCAGAGCACATCTGACCACAGATGGAGCCACGGAGAGAGCATCCCACTGTCTAGCAATGGAACACGGCTGAAGTGCGCATGCGTGCCCTGGAGGGAAGCCAATAGCCGGGAGAAGCGTCTCGTTGCCTAGCAACAGGACGCAAGCGAGAGGGCAGACAGGTGACCGTTCTCCGGAACCCAGGAGTAGTGTGTAGATGGTGCCTGACACATGTCACTCAAGAGCAATCACTGATGTCAGGTGGAACAGGATGAACAAAGGCACACAGTGACTGGATTCTTTTCTTGCCAGGTGTGAGCTTGTTGTCCCTTCGGTTTAGCTTACATCACTTAATTGCTTAAGCTCTTTAAGCGAAACGCGCATTGGCGTTTGCTCTGTCCTGCTTGATTCACACCCAAAAATCCTCTCACAGAGCACTATTTAATTCTCATAGGTTCTGGCACCATCAGCCTTACCCGGACCTCTGTTAAAGTTATTTCATCGCTTACCAATAAAACATTGTCCAATGCAATTGTTGTGGTTCCAACGCACAAAGATAGCAGAATTTACAGCAAGCCTTTTTTACGTATTAAAGATGTATTAAAGATGTTACAATAAAGCAGGAAAGTATAAGTATTCCAGGGAATACTGCCATGCTCTCATGTTGCCAGGATCAAAGAGAACGAGAACAATGGCCAGCATGCTTGTATATAGTATACAGATAACACTTAGTGAGGTCTTCATTGGTCCAAAGTTAATGATATTCCAGTTCTCTGCAGGTTATAGGTCAGTTCATTTGATCCTTTCACAGGGTGAGGGGCAATTTCCCCCAAGCATTGTCCACATGTTATCACTCTGAATGACCAGTTCAAACTGACCAACACAATAGTACTTTTGAGTATTAATCTCATATTGCTTGTATCTAGCGATCGCTAGATGCGATCGCTACTCTGTCCACACCAGGTTAATGCTGGTGAAATAAGCTTTAATATAAGACCAAACTCTTTACCTTTTAAAACACCTGAACCATAAATACCTTTACCACAGTATTATCTATGCATAAATAAAGAATCTAATACATTTTACTAATAAATAAATGTGGATTGGTACCTTAATAAATATGAACTATATATAAGTGAATGTGTAAGTGTAAGTGTATGCATGCGTTCTTTATCGTGCTATTACATCATGACACGTAATGTACTGAATGCAATCGCACGGTAAAACAATATTAATCAATATACTTTCATCCAATTATTCGACTTTAACACCTCACATCAGATTGCCTCTAAACTGCTTTGTTAATTAAGCTACCATACTTAGCAGCTATATTACATGGGAAAGTGATTTTTTTTTCTAAACTATTTGTATCCGTTGAATTACGATCTTATGTGCATTCCTAATGATTCTGTCATATAGTTATTTTAATATATGACTATTATTAATTGAATGCTATATGAACATCTGATTTTTCTATAATTATTACAACACATCAGTCTTTATTGTGTTTCAATCATATGGGAAAACATAACTCCTGGACAATTATTTGAATATTATTTAGGCAGGCAGAACCTAATTTAAAATAAATTTACCAGTTATGTTAATAGCACTATATTATGTTGTGAGACAACATTTACTTTCAAAATTAGGTGTGAACTAAATACAATTACTGGTACCTGGATTGTAACAATGAATCCAATTGATGTGTAAAAATACTTTATTTATCAGGCAGGCATAGTCTTTTGCGGTTGATCCGCAATTTTATATTTTCACTAATCACTTCCCCCCCTTTTTTTTATTTTTTTTATTTTGCTAGCTTTTTCTTATTGGAGATACTCTTTATTTTTAATTTTGTAATAATAAAGGTTAAACATTTTATTGATATATGACTTACATCTCTTGAGTGCCCCTCTTTACACTTTTTCTCTTCTTTTTCTTTGTTTCTCTCAAATTCAGGGCGGATCAGGCTACTTCAGTCTCATTGCGGAGAACATGCTCTATGTGCTGGGCAATTTTTAAGAGGGGCTTCTCACAGTACAGACAGTACTGCTTTTTGCTATACGCCCTGGAGCCATCACTGTTTCTGGATAGCATTTGGACAGACACTGCGTCGTCTCTCCGACCCTCTGTGTTTAGCAGAAGGTCTAGAATGGTCGTACACAGAACTCATCTCTGGGTACCTGCCCTCTGCTGTGCTGGTGGGCAATGGGGCATCACCTACTCCTTGTTCTTATTACCATGTACCTTTTATTGCTTTGAATTACCCGCCTGATGGAACACGTCTGAACAAGCTGGTAGCTGACAAGTACCTTTCATGCATGTGCAAACCGATCCGGGATGCAGAATTTCAGTTTCACTGGAGCACCCCTGATCCAAGTCACCCCCGTTGGGAGGAGGTGTAAACGGGCTTATCCCCTAAGGGCGGACTGCTGTTGTCCACGGAACCATTTTGGAAGGCTACAATTGACACACCGAGAGAGCTGGGTCGGAGACCCACATCAGTGACGACTGAAGCAACTCGGTTTGCTTAAGGAGTTACTGGAGTTGTTTTTTTCCGGTAACTATTACCTCACAGGGCTACCTGTCTCCCTATCCAGTTATAGCAATGCAGAGGAGAACATTTGGTCACATTCTGAAGATTACACAGCAAGAGACTGGGTACTTTGCATGACCCTTCTTAAGGTAATCTCTTCATTACCATTATTGACTTATTAGTGGACTTTGGGCTGGATTTCTTAAGCCTTTCCCATTTGGGACCTGTAATGCCTGTACTTTAATGTGGGACTTCTATCCAGCACTTATTGTGAAACAATTGACTTTGCTGAACTAATAGTTGTATTTGAAGTCTTCTTTTTGAATACAAAACCATGGCAAGTTTATTTATACTGTATTACTGTTGGTCCGGACCACTTATGCATATTATGTGTTTTATCCTCTTTCTATTTGAATAAATATATGAATACAGTTTTACATCCTCACAATTTTGCACCAGGGAATAATGCTCTACTATTACTAATGGGGCATCACCACTGGTGTCTGAACCGTTCTCCTCCGAAGTGTCAGGGGCATACTCATCTTCAGTGCTCTCTGGGCTATAATTGGAGCTACCAGTGGGCTCTGTCATGCTTCACTGTCCACACTTTACCTTCAGCAGCAGACGGATTCAACTGTGTTTCTTCCCACTTTGTGTACAAAGCGCCGGCAGGAAGCAGTTATTTCCTTTTTCTGCTCCCACTATACATTTGGACGGAATACTGGCCTCTAGCGGTGGGATGCACACACACTTTCTCCCTTCCACATTGGACAAACACACACTTTTGTTCTGACAAATGTGACTCGCGGGGACATACCAGATTTTTATGTTGAGCATATCAGCAAGGTCCCCTGTATTGATTAGCCTTAAAAAGCTTTGTGGGACCTCAATTTTTGTCCCCACTACGACTCAGGTCCCCACAGTGTTGGTGTATAAACAGGTCAATGTCCCCACAAGCATATGAATGCAAACACACACATACGCACACACATTTTCGTTTTGTGTCAATGTTGGCGTTGCCTGCATTGAAGACGACATTCTAAAATATAGTGGAGCTCTATGAGGCTTTGAGAACATACGACCAGCGCCACACCCCCACATTAGGTTGGCCACACTCATTCATAAATTTTACTGCAACAAAGATGGGGGGCACCGGTGCTCTGTCCCACTGTCCCACCCAGGGCACTAAAATGTCTAGTTATGGCACTGTGTTGGGCCGATGAGCAGGGCACAGCACCAGCATTAGAGATCCGCTATCTGTTGCCAGGGGACTGTCCTATCACTACAGAGCAACAGGCAGCGAATCACAAGGCCTGCCTGTTGCTGAGTGGGGTAGGAGCTGCGGAGTGATCTAATGTGAAGGTCAGGTCACTGTGAGAAGTTAGAAGTCACTGAGCCACCTGCATTTTTTTCCATTTAGAAAGGCTGTTGAGTCGAGTCTTGTCCCCATGGCAAAAAAATTTCAGCCCCCCCCCCCCCCCCCCTGCCGAAGTGGATCTTACAACAGTTTTAAATTAATCAAAAATTTGATTTCCTTTAATTTCAAAAAGGTGAATTTACCAGCAATGTTTAAAAATCTCAGAGCTTTACCCAATAGTTTGAAACGTGTTGCCACTCCATTGCAATGAAATTAATGGTAAAAGCACTGTCTATGGAGTTTTATTAGCACTGTGACTCCTTACAACTCATCGAAAATGGTTATTATAATAGTAGTCAAACGTGCTACTTACAGATTAATAGATTCTTATTTTTTTTTTTCATCTGCAAAGGGTCTCCAGCAGCAATTATTGTAGCCCACATGGTTTAGTGTTAATTTGGCTGGGGGGATGGGTAATAAAAGTGCTGGGAGGGGCAGGAATTGGCTGCATGGGTGTGATGAAATGGTTGGGGGGAGGCATGTATGAGGAAACCACCCTTACCTGGGATGGCGGTTACCCCTGTGGGATTCAACTTACTCGGGCAGACCAGAATATATCTAAAGTAAGGCTTTATTATGATAGTAGAACACCGTAAGACGTTCACAAGGTACAGGATAAATGGCAGTGTCTACCCTCCAGCAGCCTCTTGTTTCAATTTCAGTATCCTTCAGTCTTTTTCTCCAGCAGTATTATCTTAATCTTCAAGTCCTAACCTAATTATATTCTAGATTACCTCTGGATCTAGATAACTAACTTGGGCTGCAAGATAGCTATATTAACAGTCACTTAGACATTGTTCTGATTACCAACAGCCCACATGTATGCCACACCTCATAACAATGAAAATTTGAGACAAATGGCAATTAGCTAACACAACTTTTCACCCTGTCATACAATATGGCTTCTGCTGTCATGCTATTTTGTCCTCGTAGATACATTTTCCTAAGATGAAAATGATTGTTTTATCAGAATATTTGATAGAGGAATAACAAAACACATAACATTTAGCATTATAATACAAGATTTGCACATTTTCCAAATAGGACCCCAACTTTCCAGAACACAGCTAGAAGTCAACAAAGCAAGAAAGAACAGCAAGAACGGGTAAGAGAATCTGTCAAAATTTTAATGCTTGAGAATACTTGTGAATTTCTTTTTAATGATTTGATCATTATTCATTTCAAGATTATGAGAGCCTTTTATACCAATAAATTTATATCTAATAATATATCAATAGTATTATTTGTGCCAATAACATTACTGGTGGTGCAGCATTATTATAGTGTAAATAACCCTATTATTTCAAAGTATTGTTAGCCTATGATTTTTAGAAACATTATGGAATTCAGCAGAAAGTAGATATTTAACAAGTTCACTATAATGTATAAGGTGGGAAATGCTGTGATCCCCAATAGTTCGGTATGTGCACTGGATTTAATGTTAATATCTTAAAGGTTACTTGCTATGCCTTAATTCTGTTGCACAATAACTTTGGGTGACCTGAGTGTGTTACAGGTCACCCAAACAGTATTGTGTAACAGATTACTGGATACACTACTAATCTTGATTAACGCTGGCTTACCTGAGGTGCGGAGTCTAACGATCTCCCTGGTATTCACCAAGAACCGCCGCAAGGCGGGATGGGCTTTGCTGCCAGGAGTCGCAGGTCGCGGCCCTCAGGTTTGCCCCAAGATGTAGTACAACGGAATAGGAGCAGGATGAGAATAGTCGGACAGGCCGGGTTTGTACACAGGCAGGCAATGCAGACAGAATCAGGAGGCAATCTCGGAGTCAATCAAACCGGGTCGGTACACGGCTCACCAGAACAGATGCGTAGTCAGCTAGCCAGGTCGGTACACAGGAATGGAAGATAAACGTGTAGAGAGAGGAGCATGAGACAATCTGGGTCAGGAGCACAGGCAATCCGGAAGGTCAGCAAGCCAGGTCGGTACACGGGAGAAGCGGAATCCAGAAGGGTCAGCAAGCCGGGTCGGTACACAGGAGAAACTGAATCCAGAAGGGTCAGCAAGCTGGGTCGGTACACAGGAGGTCAAACACACAGGAAGCAGGAACAAGGAGGACACAGGAATCAGGAGCCAGGAACAGGTAAGTTGCTCTGACACTCACCAAGTGTCAGAGCTATGTTTTTATACTGTGTCAAATTTGAATTCCCCGCCCTAGGTAGCGATCATGTGACTGCCGAACCCGGAAGTGCGGCTTCCTGGTCCGACGGAGTGGCGGGGGAACGCGGAGGGGTAAGTATTCGTAACATATTGTACAGGACCTGCACAAAGTAAAAAACGAGTTAATAGTTTACGCAAAATGTTAGATATGAGGGGACTGACACAATGATGATCTCTGTATTGGGTGGCTGTCAAAAGGATGATGTCTAATGCAGCTGTAGAAATCTCTGTATTGCACAGTCAATAGCTGAAAAATTAGCCAGATGGGGCTGGTTAGCACTTCTTCCTCACAGCGCTGTGGTCATGAGTTAAATTCCTGCCCATGGCCTTATCTTTGTGGAGTTTGTATGTTCTCCCCGTGTTCACGTGGCTTTCCTCCAGGTGCTCCGATTTCCTCCCACACTCCAAAAACCTACTAGTAGGTTAATTGGCTACTATCAAAAATTGACCCTAGTCTCTCTCTCTCTGTCTGTGTGTGTATGTTAGGGAATTTAAACTGTAAGCTCCAATGGGGCAGGGACTGATGTGAATGAGTTCTCTGTACTGCACTGTGGAATCAGTGGCGCTATATAAATAAATGGTGATGATGATGATGAAATATTGTCTGTACAGCACCACTAATATGGTGGTGCTATATAATTAAAGGTTAATATATAATTGTCAGAAGCTACACAAGCCTTCCAAGAGAAAAGAATGGTGGTTGTACAGCTAACAAAATAACATTTATATTGAAGTTTTCCAATGTAGAGAAGAAAATTCAAAAGCGGGGCAGAAAAACTCTGTGAGAAGAAAAAGCAATTGTTGGCCTCAGAAGCAGAAAAGTGCTCCAAGTTGACCGACCTGTTTAAAGTTACTGGTGTTAGTGGGCCTTCAATGGCACAGCAGCCGACATCAAATGATGGAAAAGGAGAAGAGACTGAGAGCTGCAGTTTAGCCAGACTTTCAACAATAACACAGGCATCTAAAGAAGGAAGACAAGCAGAAGCTGCAAGCTCTATTTAGAGCTTGGGTCCCTAACCAACTAATGTCAACTTATGATTCCCTAGGTGTCTAACAACTGCTGTGGCTTGGGGAGTACTTGCATTCAAAACCTGTGTGCAAGTAAGACTCAACCCAGTTACAATGCAAAGCAATGACCATAATTAAATTCATATTTATATTTATTGTAGGCCTGGCCGGAAGGGCAAGACTGGCATGAGTTGGTCAACTTACCATATATTGCAATATATGGAACTAATATTTCCTTTCTAATAAACCGCAGCTTGAAGCAGCTAGAATAGCATTAATAATGTATTTGGTGATTGTAGGGGATTAAATTATTTATACAATGTGGTCACACTCCTCTTTCACCAGTTTTAATTTCTTTCCAATCATTAAATACTTGGGGTACACAATATTTTATAGCCTGGTTTGTTAAAATGTTTTTTTTAAGCAAACCCTTATTGTAGCTCTCTTCCCATCCAACTTCTGTCAGGTAATTCCCTAGATGTCTAATAGCTGCTATTACTTTGTTAGTACTTGTCTTTAAAATCTTTGTGTAGGAAAGCCTCAACCCAGACAAAAAGCATATAAATGATCATATTAAAGTTCATATTGAACTCGTGTTCATATTTAGTGTAGGACTGGCCAGAAGGGGAAGACTTTGGCGTAGTTATTCAGCTTAACAGGTATTGCAATATGTGGACCTAACATTCCCTTACAGCTTTAAGCATGTATAATAGCATTAATCATGTATTTAGTGAGTGCAGAGGATCAAATGTCTTTATTTTACAAAATGTGGTCACAGACCAGTTTTCAATTCTTTATAAATAAAGTATTTGGCTCTACCCAAAGTAATGAATACTTTGGGTAGAGCCAAATACTTTATTTGTGCATTTTTTATGCCTGGCGTTGATAAGACTATGTCTACCATTGCATGTTGGATTAACCTTGCCTCATGCTTGCCAACTCTCCCGGAATGTCCGGGAGACTCCCGCATTTCGCGGGAGTCTCACGGACTCCCGGGAGAGTGTGGCAATCTCCCGGATCTGCCCACTTCCTAGTGAAGTGGGCAGAATTAGGTCCAAAACGCCGCGATTCCCGGTGAATCGCGGCATTTGGCCCTGCCCCCTGCTATAAAATCCCGTGTTTGCATCACTACATCATGGGGCGGGTCCAAAATGACGGCAATTTTGTAGCCCCGCCCACCCATCACGCCCACAGCTTCCGCAAGCCAACTTTAGAAAGTTGGTAAGTATGCCTTGCCTACCATCGATTTGGCTATCGATATCTGTGCTAATCCTGCCTACTTTAGTGTTGTCTCTGCCTACAGTTGATTTGGTTCTGCCCACAGAATTTTTTCCAGGGCCACTTTACGTTCCCAGTCCACCATTGTAAACAGGGCATGGACACATCATGTTGGGGTGCACCATGTCTCCTCCATGGTCATGCTTAGCCTGTCTGAAATCAGGACAGTTGGGAGGAATTACTATGGACTTGTGTATGAGAATGAACATAGAACACAAAAATTATTTACATCAAAATCTGCTTGGGATAAGGAAAATACATTTGATAATGTAAGTGATTCCAATTTTGACATAATGGCAATACAGTTGCCAACATTTTCAGGGACACTTTACTGCTGAGCCATATACATGTCTCTATGAGACACTGTACAATCCACATCATGTTAAGATTACTGAACTTGATAATGATGTATTTTTCTCTTTTTAAATCCTGCTTTTCAATAATTTATAACGCCTAAAGTCTAGATAATAAGAGTAGATGGTAATAAATACATTTGACATGCAGATGAAACAGGAATTTTATTACGCATTAGATCCGTACTAAAAAAAATGAAACATTTCAGGTATGAACCTTTAATATTTTGGACTAGACTTGAAAACTAGGAGCAGTTGGTAATATATGTTATAGCCAATGTGCACTGTCTTCCTTGTTGACGTTGGGCTGATGCTGTCATCTCAATAAAGTTTAGTGAAGAAAAGCAAAGCTAACAAGCTTGCACGAGAAGTCATGTGAATCGACGTCACCGTTTGTTTTATACCAAACTTGGAGTCTCCGGCCTGAGCGCTTCCATTGTCGGAGGGGTGTAGGTCAGGACAGGAGCCGCTGTGCCCGATCGTGGCGTGATGCTATACCAGACTTTGTGATGCATTCCTCACAAACTGCTATAACAAGGAGTAGAGCCGTGTGCTATAAGGGCACAAAGACCCGTATCTAAGTTACATTCCTACCGCCTATATTATCTTTAATGGTTTGGCCCAGAGGATCCCTGGCGGGAGAAGCCAGGAGGTGACGCAGAGGCGGCCATCTTATCCTTATGTGTGTGCGCGAGCTCGGTGATTGTTTGCTGGTCCCGGGCTGAGCGGACGTTGAACCCGCTTTCCCGGCTGTGCGTTTGCGCCGCCTTTCTCGCAAAGTTATACCGAGACGGGCCGGGGGGTTTCTGCTAGTTCTTTTATTTCCCTCACGTAGGTGTTGGAGGACTGCGTGGAACCGAGGCCCTCGCCTGCTCCTCCCTTTCTCTCGGCGCCTCCTTACCCCTCTCACAGCGCGACCTCCGGTCCAGACTATGGGTGGGTCGGGGTGGAGTAGGGTGCGCAGCCCGCTGAGCACTGCAGCTCATATGCAGAGGGGTCCGTTGGGGTCCCTGGTGTTTTCTTGACATGGATCTACCCGGAGTTCTCACCACCGCCAGCCTCCCCCCGCAGAGACAGCTGACCGGGCTCCCTGACACCAGCACTCCAGCAGACACCCGCGTAAACATGACAGGTAGCCGGCGTGGCTAGGACACCAGGCCTCCTAACACCTGAGATTACCCGTCAGGGCTCACCCTCCCCAACCACAAACCCCGTTTTTTGTTCTATTGTCGCCTCTGATCGCGACATGACGGCCTCAATTCCTTATCGTTGACCCCCCCTCATTTAGGGAGAGTGAACACACACTAGATTGGTGGCAGGATCAGTGAGAATAGGTACACGATTCCCCTTCTCAGTTATACCTTCCCCTCCTGTCCCCGACATCATGGTCTCCCTCCCTAGGGGGTGTCAGCTGAACTCACACATGGGCTTCCTCTCTGCCCCTAAGCCCGGTATCTTGGGGCGGCTCAACCTGTGCTGTGAACAACCCACCCCAATCTGTCACACGGGTAAATAATCTGTATTGCGCACTGTAGAGGTAATTGGAAGAAAAGGGTCTCCTGAAGTACAGCGTCATCATCTCTTAAATATGTATAATACAGTCTTGGGGCTGGCTAAACTATCCGTTTCCTTTTCTTGAGCAAGGAGGCTTAAATAACATGCCTATGCAGGATGGCTTTTGATTTTATGGTACAGGCTGAAAGCAAGAAACATCTTTATTTTTTCATCATCGTGCCCCTAGTATTTTAACATGTTTTTTGTTAACTATTTATAAATGTGTTTATGATGCCTCTTTTAGTTTCATCAGAAAATAACACTTTGTCATGGTTGTACAGCCTTTACATTTCTTGACCCTGGTAGTACTATGGCCCTGTCACACGTTGCCTAAGTAGTGATTTAGGTTGCATTGGCCTAATTAAGTAATTTAAAGGAGGTAACATGACTTTCTGTTGAACTGGTGTCCTACGTGCTCATAGAAATAAAAAAAATACCCGCAATTAGTGACAAGTTTCATAGGCATTAGCCAGCTATATTGCAAACATGGGGGACCCAAACTCTCGTAAGAAGCAGGCTATGAACAGACTGCGCTCTCAGCTAAGGAAGAAGAGAGAATCTCTAGCTGACCAGTTTGACTTCAAGATGTACATCGCCTTTGTGTTTAAAGATAAGGTAAAAATTTGAAGTGGCATTTTTTTACTGAAATACACAATTTAGGGGTCCTAATGAATTGGTGAAAAGTCGTAGATAGTTTTGATGGAGTATGCTGTTAAATAAGGTGCAGTGTTCTCCTCAGCACCTCTTTCCCAGGTACTCCACCCAGCTGTTTTTACTTGGCTCTTGGAGCCCAACAGAGTCCTATTATAATAGAATAAACCATTGTTTCTCCTTTTAGAAGAGGCACTATGTGAGCACTGAAGTTAATAGTGTGTCTTAGTCCACTGACCACCACTCTGACAAGTGTGGGCAATAACCTCCGAGATTTTTCATTATTATTGTAAAGTATTACAACTGTCCCCATATGGCTGACAAAATTTTCTGGGGAGAACACTGAGGTGTGTACTCTGGCACATTACATGACAGTTTATATAAAGTCACCCAATTGACAGTGAGACTGTTTGGTTAACCTTCCTTTACTTTGAGTGGAAAAGAAGTGTACAGTTAAGTTTCCTATCAATTGTAGCTTTGACTGAGGTCATCTATTTTCCTTCTGTTTGTTATATTATTTGTCAGGCAAGAACAGCTGTTTGTTTTTTACTTATTATTATCCTGTAAAACAGTTAACCCTTTAGTGCTACAGAGATGCCAAATTTAAAATAGTTTGTGATCATATTTGGGGCAATAAAAGTAAAGTAAAGCTCCAAGGTTAAAATGCATGTTTTGTCACCCAATATTTATTTTAAAATGAATACTCTTCTTACATTCTAAATTTTATCAATAACTGTTCTTTTCCCTAAACCATGTTTTTGTAGAATTTAAGGGTCCCATTATTTGCTACAGGCATTGACAGGTAATTCCTGAATCAGACAAGTCTGGAGATTGGGGGTAAAATCTCTTGTCAGCACCTGTAGCTGTCGCTTCTTCCTTGACAGCTGGGGCAAGTATTGGTTGGTTTCCATAGGTTGTCTACTCTGCTCCATGTACAACTATCCAATCTCTGCAGGAAGAAGTAACTGGCATATTTGCCAGCAGCAGTGAGGATCTCTAGAACTGTACATGTCCAGGGTGATTTCTCATTTCTTGGTACCAAACTTTAACACCAGTTAATGACAAACCTCAACATCCCATAAAATTTATTTTCTTTCTCCTTTTTCCCTTTCTCCAGAAAAAGAAGTCGGCTCTCTTTGAGGTGGCTGATGTTATACCGGTTATGACTAATAATTATGAGGAAAATATTCTGAAAGGTGTGCGGGATTCCAGCTATTCTTTGGACAGTTCCCTTGAGCTTCTGCAGAAGGATGTAGTACAGCTTCATGCACCTCGCTACCAGTCTATGCGCAGGGTAAACATGCTTTGTAACTTTCATTTTTAGCGTGTTTTTTGTAAGCACCAATTGTACATACATTTTCAGTGTTTACATAACTAGTATGTAACTATTTCACACAGAAATGTGGTAAACTCCAGTCCTATGAGAAGCTGATTAATTTGTAATGGGTGTATCGCTATGTGGCTTTTTCACATTTTGTTTCTGTATCATCATTGGCACATCATTTTAATGACCAGGCACTATTACTAGTTCAGTTTTAACAATGGTTTCTTTGCTGACCAATATCTAATGTTGTCCACAAGTAAAACCAAATAGATCTACTGAAATGTAATTGATATCACCATAATAAGGTTCATGAGGTTATCTATATTTTGTAGGATGTAATTGGGTGCACTCAAGAGATGGACTTTATTCTCTGGCCTCGGAATGATATAGAGAAGATTGTCTGTCTTCTGTTTTCAAGATGGAAGGGATCAGAGGAGCCCTATAGGCCTGTTTTGGTAAGTATCATATCTAGAACCCCCCCCTTTTTAAAAAAATGTTTAAAAGGCCTACAAACATATTTTTTTCTGGCTTCTGAGCTAAGCTTACCTTTGTGGTCCTCTGTCCTATGCCAGCCACCTTCCCTTGCCATGGCTCCGTGTTTGAGGAGGAGCACTATAGGCATGAAACTTGTGAGATTGAAACACTGGTAGCGATAGATGCAGTGTTGGAGCTGGTTTGGTACCCAGATGATCACTGAGGTGTTCTTTACAGGTATAGGATCCATTATCTAAAATGCGTTGTACATGGTATTTTCCGTGTAAACTTAAGAGAACTATGTCTTAAATATGCTAAATTACACTAAAACACTAGTCTGCTCCTGGCACTCCCCTTCTGTTAGTAATGAATCTCATAGTAACTGTAGGGCAAAAACTTACTGAAATTACTGAATGTAATATGTCGTCAAGTAGCAACAAGAATAACCCCTACCCCCCCCCCCCCCCCCCCTTTTCTTTCTGGGTAACTGATTTTATTATCAGAGACCCCATACCTAATATAATACACATTTCCTTCTGACAAGTCCACTTTAAAATATTTATCTTTATTGAAGTTTTTAAGGCAGTTTCAACAGAACAAATAAGTGGGTAACAAAACCACCTCATTAATACAAAATGTCATAATAACACATTCAAATAAATGTTATAATAGAAGAAAAAGGAAAAGACAGAGACTGGGATAGGTAAGGGGGGGGGGGGGCAATGTTTCCTAGTACAGATTATGTAAATAAACAATTCAAGTCCTAGCAAGGAGAGTAGGTGAGAGAACTAGTTTGTTTAAATGATTAAATTTATCGGAGTCCTGGAATTCGAGCCATGGGCTCCAAATGGAGTAATATTCAGTAACTTTATCAGCAGATGAAAGTAAAAGCTCATCCATAACTCTATAAAACTCCAATCTCTGGAACCACCCCCGGATGGTTGGGGGGTTAGGAGATCTCCAATGGGTTGGAATCACTGCTTTCGCAGCCGAAATCAGATAACGTAAAATGTTTTTTTTAAACCTGGAAATTGGAATGTTGATCTTGTTGAGAAGCCAGAAGGCAGGACTATCAGGAACATCATCTCCTAATATTTCAGCAGAGACCTCCATGACCAGAAAGGTCTGACTATCTCACAATCCCACCAGATATGCATAGTAGTGCCCCGGGCATTCTGGCATCTCCAACAGGAGTCAGAAACACCCTGGCAAAAGTTTGCTAGTTGAGCTGGGCACCTATACCATCTTGTTAGAACCTTGTAATTAGTTTCTATTATAGAGACACTAGCAGAACAAGCATGTGTGGTCTCAAAAATGGCTAACCAGTCTGCTTCACGGACCTGCTCTCCCAGATCTTGCTGCCAAGCAGTGGTGAATTTGGATAAGGAGCTAAAAAGGTTTTCTATTGGTAGTTTGTAGATTTTGGAGAGCAGGTGGGTAAGACAGCCATCTGCTAGACACCATGTTTCAAACGCTGTGAGGGCTCTAGTTATATCATTACGAGGTAATCCCGAGGTCAGGAAGTGCTTGATCTGGAGGTATCTCCAATCCCGGAAGCTTCCACTTGGACTGGATCTCAAGAAAGGAGGACACACCGATGGAATGTATCAGCTGGCCGACACGTGTAATCCCAGCACGCACCCATGTCTTAAAGGGGCCAGTTTGTATGCCTGGGGGGAAAAGAGGATTATCAAATAAGGGGGTCAGTGGTGAAATAATAGAGGAGAGGTGTGGAAGGATCCGAAGTCTGGACCATACTAAAATGGTAGGACCAATTATGGGGTGTCTGATGATGGGTAGTTTGCTTAACCATGGAGTAAATAGAGGTGAGGAAGGAAGGTATGATCCTTCAATAACGATCCACTGCTTCTCACTATTGGCATTTGACCACTCAAGGATACTTTCCAGCATCACCGCATAATGGTATGAGGGGAAGTGTGGAAGTTGGAGTCCCCCTATGTGTTTACGTCGCTATAAAATGTCAAGTTTGAAACGAGGCCTCTTTCCCCTCCAAACAAAGTCTCTCAGCAATTTCTGTAGGTCATTAAACCATTTATTGGGTATGTGAATTGGAAGAGTCTGGAGGAGGTAAAGGATACGTGGGAGAATGTTCATTTTAATAATATTGATACGACCTATCCAGGAAAAGGCCTTGTTATGCCACTCCCAGATCCTTACGAAGTTTAGCCATGAGAGGACTAAAGTTAAGGTCGAACAGTTGCGTCAGATCTTTAGAAATAAGTATACCTAGATGCCATCTTTAGGTATTACTGTGATGTGGGCTTCTAGGGATTGTGTGGAGAAAGGGGTGCTCTCTGAAACAGCGTTGAAGGCTGGCACCATCAAGGGTAGTAGCTTATGTTTGAAAGTCTTGTAGTAAGATATTGAAAAACCATCGGGGCCTGGGCTTTTACCTGAAGGTGTAAATTTTATTGCTTCAGCCAGTTCATCGTGGGTAAATGGCTGTTCCAGCAAGGCTATGTCAACATCTGAGAGAGTGGAAAAGGCGGTCTCCTGTAAGAAAGATAGTATCGAGGGACGTCTATTGGGAAAACATATACTAACATATACTATTTTAATTGAAATGTCAATTAAATCCCGCAATCCATACTCCTGTCTGGTGTCCAGCTCTGATCTAAAGGCACTGGGAGTGATAGCCCCTGAACTCTGCCAACCATGAATAACCACCAGGATGCACTTCTTAGTTGTCACTCCCACAGGTGACACTCGCGTTACCTGTTAATGAGATTTTAAGAATAGCACATGTTATTTTGAACCAAATGTGGCATTATACTTGATCTACCTGCAAATATTTTGTCTTAAAAATCCTTTTAATAAAACTGCAAGCTGTAAGGTAAAGCAGTAACTGCTAGAATATTTTAATGCCAGTAGTTGAATTGCAACTAAGATAATCTGTGAACAACTTGCACATTTCATTTGTATATGAATTCCTGCCATTGACTAGTTAAAATCTCTAATATTAGGTGGAAATAAATTGCAACTTTAGTTTCCGTTTATGCTCATTATGTAACTCCACCAATTGTGTAACTTATATAGTTTTAAAATACAGTGCTAAGCTTTTTCTTTCATCTAGGCCAAGTTTGAATTTCATCATGGTGATTATGAAAAACATCTTCTGCATGTACTTAGCCGGAATGATAAGACTGGAATTGTTCTTAACAATCCTAGCCAGTCAGTGTTCCTCTTCATTGATAGACAGCACTTGCAGGTAATTGAACCTCTTCTAAGAAATAGAAACATTTATAAAAGTGGGGTAAAAAAACAAAACGTTACTTCCAGATTTTACGGTCTCGATTCCTCTGATGAAATGTCTCTTTTGTGATGTTGCCTTTACTTCAGTCTAAGTATTCCATCTTCGATTAGAGGGTAATGGGCATGCATAATGAAACAGAAAAAAACCATAAGAGATTCTTACTCCAGGGCACAGTAGTCCACTGCTACAGTAGATACCCAGTTTATATTGGGGGGTTCGGTGTGCTGTTTTGTTCCCATAAAAAAAAAAAGCATGACTTGTCTTCATGTGAAAGAACAGTGTGCTATGTTTTTCTTTTTCTGCTTTAAGTGGATTATTACCTATTCATACCTGATGGCAATATATGGATGGATAGCTTCATCATCCATTATTTATACAGCGCCACCAATTCCTAAGCACTGTACAGAGAATATTTGTCCTTCACCTGACCCATTGGAGCTTACAATTAAAGTTCCCTGACACAGACTAGGGTTAATTTTTGTCAGCAGCCATTTAGCCTACTAGTATGTTTTTGGAGTGTGGAAGGAAACTCATGCAAACACAAGGAGAACCTACAAACTCAAGCCCTGGTTAGAACCAAGCACTGTGAGGTACCACGTGCCACTCTTTCCCCAAGCATAGAGAATCCTTAGAACAGTAGAGCAGAATGGTAGGCTGAGTCCCTCAGATTGAGTGCCTGAGCTTTACTGAAACTTGCTTCTCTTAGGTTTTTATAATCACCTGTTATACAGATACTATTATTGCATGCAGAGTGATTTAGTAAATTGTGTATATAATCTATTTTGCTGCATATCATATAATGTAAACTGTGGAAGTTTCCCCAAATAGTGCTTATTCTTGTTGGTCATTACCCTGTCACTTACATAGTTTTTGTTTAAATTTTGGTGAACATATTTTTAACTTTAACACAAAGTAACTTTATTTTTTCTGTGTGCAGACTCCTAAAAGCAAAGCCACAATCCTCAAGTTATGCAGCATCTGTCTCTACCTGCCACAGGAACAGCTCACCCATTGGGCAGTTGGCACCATTGAGGATCACCTCCGCCCTTACATGCCCGAATAAGGTTGTGACCAGTCAAACTGGGAAGATCAGATATTAGTGGCAATTTATTTTTCTTCTCCAGATTCCAGAAGAATATGGACTCATGCTCAGAACACTTGTATGTTGTGAACCTTCATGCTGGATTTTTTTCTTTTTTTTTCTTTTTTTTTTCTTTATCCATTATTATGTATCTGGACTTTTTTTTTATTTTATTTTATTTTTTTTCTGCATGGACCTTGTGAAAGAGAGGATGTTCTGCAACATCTTTGCTTTAGTCTCGTAAAATGTGAAATGATGGGACTGTGGCGCACTGAATCAAATGTATCAGAAAGCACAAGGTATTATTTGTTTTGGTGGTCTTCCCATTTGCACTGGTCATGTCCCCTAACAAAGTTTAGAGAGTTAGACTACAGTTTTGAGGGTGAAACATGAATGTAACAGGTATAGAAGCTTCACTGCTTTACCAAACTATGAAAGCACTATCTGAATCGCTTCAATGAAGCAAGGATTTGTTGCAGTAAAATGAAGGCTGGCTTTGGACAGATATAGGAAAAGAAATCCTGTTTATTCAGTATTTGCTTTCATATCTTAGTTCATTTTGCAGGGATGAGACAAAGTGTACAGGCACTTAAAATTTTTGATCTCTTCTCCCAGTTGCTGCATACCTATCTGCATTTCCCACTGTGGGTGCATTGACATTAATATAGCCTAGCAGACTGCAGTAGCTATATTAAATATTATAAGTCGAGTACTTGGGCACTGTGGAAACCATATCTTTTAGATAGAGGAATTGAGACAGAAACCTGCTGGTGATTGATGCAGTTATTACTTTTTCTAAAATAAAGTAATACTTATATGAACTCGTGCTGGGTTCTAGAAACTAAGTTATAAAGCAGTTGCAAACTGTAAATGAAAGTTGAAGTGTGCAAAGTTGGATCAAAGGATATTTTTATTTTGTGCAATTAAAATAAGGTTGACTACTGTATTTTGAGAGAACGCTTTGCTTAAAAGGTGTCAATACCTTTTTGATTAGACTTGTATATGCCTGATCCTGTTGGCTAATACTAGTGCTTACCTGGTTTAAATTTGTATCTAGCTTTTGTTTGAAATTGGATTACATTGAAAATTTAAAATTAAATGAGGTTAAATCTGAATGTTCACAGTTGTAGTCTAATTTCTGCAATGCTGAAATAAATGAAGTTTTTATTTCTGCTATGAAAGTGTTTGCTTAAATCATTGTTTCAGAAAAATTTGTATACTGTAGACAGTATATATTGATCTACAATATATATGGTCTACAGTACAGGGGAAAATGAATAAAAATAAAGCTGCAGTGGGATCAAAAACTGGTCAGCCAGCACCAATTAAAGTCAGTATGATGGCTTTGTCTTTTTTAAATCTCTTTATTTGGTGATAAAGAAAACATAATAAGTTATTGCAGTATCTGGTACAAAGTGTCAGTACATCTAAAGATAAGAACACTGTAATAACTTTGCAATATATTATGTAATGTATGAGCTGTAGATGACAAGGTGCAGGAGGGAAAGAGGGATGGCCTGGAAGAACCCATGTTAGGTCAAGACCGTAAAGCAAAAGGTTGAAAAATGAGGACTGACTGTCCAGCAAGAAAGAACCTTGTCTAAAGCAGGACAATCTTATGTTACATGCTATAACTGGCTATTGCTGAGGAGGCAAACTGAAACGAGATAGATTTATTGTGGGAATTGCTTGTTTGATATCAATGGAGTCTATATACCACATACAATTCATGATCGAGGCAGGCGCATGTAGGTCAGAATCCCTCCACATTGCTGCAATTTGACAGGTAGTGGCAGTACGTACGTGGTGGACTTGATGTTAACACCTCCTGTGGGTATAGGAAGTTATAGGGGAGTATTGAGGTAACAGGGGCACTGCATGGCAGTAACTGTGAGTATCAAATTCCTGATCAAAAAAGTTGGCTATTTTAAGGCAAAGGCACAAAATTGCCAGCTTGACTGCAATGTAACCAGCATTGTTGTGAGAAAGGCATGTATTCTGGTGCAGACAAAATATGCATCAAAAATATATTTTATAAGCCTTTTATTTGGTTTGTATGCAGATGGAAACATTTGAGGCTGTTGACAAATTGTTTACCATTGGATGAAATACAAAGTCATTCCCATCACCTGTTTTTAATTTCATATCTGTTGGGTGAGGGAGTTATTGTATGATGTAGATGGCCTTTGGGCTTTGAAAGTAACAGGAAAAGTGATTCCACAGTTGACTGTATTAATGGAGGAGACTTCTGGAATGATCATGTCCGATTTGTATAGATAGATTAATGAGCATGTTGGTGAGAGGACACTTAGATTTTAACTTGGACGTCAGACAGGTAGCAAACGGGATGAAATTACAGGTTGTTCCACATGGGTGTACAATTGTTATAAATTTTTGGGAAGCCAGTAGCAGATGAAAACTATCATACTTCCACAGAGAAGAAAAAAAACAAACCAGGAACTCTACCTCAGTTATATGGTGAACTTTTAGGTATCTTGAAGGAGCATGCTGAGAAGCCACCAACAGAGATTGTGGTGGAGGGGTTAGGGTAGAGCTAGAAGACCAGTGAAAACGTTATCTTCTAAGCCAAGGGTGGCCAGACTTTTGGACTATGATTTTACTCTGTAAAGACAGAAAATCTTGTGATCTGCCATAGTACATTATGTTAATATTTTATTAGGTTAACTAGGCAATGAAATGTGAAAGACTTAATTAAAAAAAATAAAAAAATCTTTACTCAAGTTAATGTGGTATTAAAAAAAAAAAAAATCTACCACCTAATTTTCTTTAATCCCCACATCACCATATTTATATAATATACAATCCTAAAACAGCATCTGTCAACCTCCACCAGCTTGAAGATGATCAATCCATAAGGTAGCATGTGGAGAATCAAAGAAAAAAAACTTTGACTGTCTGCTACCACACGAAGTCTGGCAGGAAATAATGTAGCACATGAAATTTTGTAGATCTCGAAGAGGTCTTTTGACCTGAGCTCTTTTTTCTTTTCTTTTTTTTTTGGATATACTGTTACACGTTGACCATTATAGTGCAAGGGGCTCTTTGAACGAGCCATCCGTAACCAAATCTCAATCAAAATCTTTGCTATCAAAGTACAAGGTTTATGCCCTTGGTAAAGGTGCCTGCAAAGGAATATGATTAACACGGTCAACCACAAATTGGGCTGTAAATGATTCTTTCCCAAATAATTGTATTAACCATTCTTCCAGAAAAGTCTCGGGCTGTGCAATCCAACAAAGCGAACATCATTGTAGTGTAGTCACCCTTCAATATCTGAGAGATTTTGCTCACAAATTTAGCCTTGAGATTCTGAACTTGCAATATGACCCTTTTCTGGAACAGAAGCATCATCAATTGTAGAAATAGGTGCCTCCATCTTTCCCTTTTTTTTTGTTTGCTGCATATCATGACGAAGCAGAGTAAGGTCATTTTGTACTCCTATTTTTTCTACCAAACTTGTTCAGAAGTACCAAGAGCCTGTAATACTCTAGAGCAGGTAACTTCAGTATCAGCCGTCCTATTCGGTGAAGATAGAGCAGAAGAGGACTGGGATCCAACAGGTGGAATATCATTTACGCCATCAGCATTAGTAGTGGAGTGGGCGAACCTCTACAGGCTTTCAATAGAGGTGGTATTACTATTTTTGTACATATTTTCTAAAGTCCAACAGAATCCTGCTAATAACTTTGTCTGATACCAGACACTAATATCAATTTAGAATATAATAATGAGGAAAAATATTTTCAAGTTAGTCAGATATTCTTGACTTAAAACTATTGCTAATCCCACTGTTGTATCCAATGTCCATTATGCATAAATTTCAAAGTAATGCATATGTTCATTTCAAAGAAATTCCACACAGACCTCATGGTATCCTATATATACAGTCAAATTAGGACAAATCCATATTATAAGAACACAAACAGAAGTGTGAAACAGTGTAAATCAATTAACAGCCAGTGGTAAATTAGCTAGCTAGTGAATTGCGTACCAGAATACAATAAATATGGAGCTTATCTGATGGAAAAGAAAACATGACCTGGAATACTCCTCTGCAATATTCATAAATGAATGATCAATGCAATAGCCCACTAGAACTCAAGCAAAGTGGAATGCCATTGTGCAATATATTTTACACAAACCAGGTACAGCTCAAACTAGAATTATTTTAATAAAAATACAATAAAAACAGCAAATTATTGCCCGTACATTGAGCAAATATATAACGGCTTATCTGAAAACAGTTTTATGCAGATGATCCCAAGGTGAAGCTTTCTGGTCACAAAAGGAGTCTACGCCCTAGGCTGATGAGCATGAGAGTTCCAAATGATCCCTTGATGCGTTTTGTCAGTCTGACTTTATCAAAAGGGTTATGTCCAACAATGAGGTGTCCTGGGTTTACGAATTCGTAAACCCATACAGTCGGCTAACTTTCGTCCAAAACATTGACGTCCGCCCTAAGCCGCATAATACAGAGTGGTTTTCTATTAGATCAATAGGGCAAAAGTGAGTCCTCTATCTCCACTTCTGCTAGTAACATACCACATTACACTCTAGAACAGAACTAAGAAAAGTACCTAAAACATATGTGTATAAAATCAACACACTGGGACTCCCCAGAACAAAGTGGAAGGCGTACAACAGCAGGCTCATCATTTAACTCCAGTTCATATTGTCAGGATTCCTAGCATGAACACTATGGAGAGTTATTGTAATGAAAACAGAATGTCTTTATTGATAACACTGTTACACAGGGGGCAATAGGTGCAGTCAATGGTTAACGGCAACTCAGTTCTTAGAAGCAGCAGAATCAAGATAGCAGGAAATAGCAAGTATAGCATAGATTACACAGGAACTAACAGATGCAATGAATGGTTACTTGCAACTCAATTCATAAGGGCAGCAGGTTCAAGACAGCAAGGATGGCATGTATGAGGATAAATGTAGGCTCCTAGACACAGGGAGAACTACAGCATAGAGTAGCAGGTTTACCAGGTCAGGCTCTGAGACTGGAGATGCAGGGGAAGCAGGAGACACTGGATAAACCACGAGTAACAGGATTCAGGTTTAGCGGGGAGGCACTGGATGATCCACGGCTGTCAGGAGTCTAGGTTAGCCAGGAGGCACAAGGCTCTGGATGATCCAGTGGTGGCAAAATGGAGGGTCAGACAAGCCATGGGTTAGAATCCAGGAAATCCACAATGAATGAGCAGGAGAAAGGTCAAAATTAAGCCGGGTTCCAGGTCACAATAGTAGGTGCAAATACAGCGGGACTAGCAGGAGTCTATACCAGGAAGCAGGTCAGGATCAGGACACAAGAATGCACAGAGAAACTAGCAGCAGCAATTGGTGAACTGACTGGAGTTGCAGGGAAAGGCAATCTCTTAAAGGCCAGCCACAGGTGATTAGAATCTACAATCAAAAATTAGAAGTTAACCTCTTGCAGGCAGGATCTGGAGAAGGCAAAGTAGCATCTACAGAGAAGATGCTGCAGTGTAGCTGAAGGTAGATTGTGACAGGAGACAGTAGGGCAGTAATGGAAATGAGACTGAGTACACTGTACACACTGAGCTAAACTGCACGTACCTACACATGCAATGATAAACAACATCCAAATGTCCAGGCAGAGGACACAACAAAAAGAAAAGCAGATTTGTCCAAGATCCATGAATGAAGATTCAATGAACAGGTAAGCACTCAAACACAGTGCACTGCACCTATTATGGGCAAAAATAGATAGAGCTGGCAGCAAATCAGAAGCTCACTAAGGAGCCGAGCTACTGCAGGCCAATTCACTTCCTACTTTTCTGAATGGTCTTTCAGTGACTACTGCTAATACATCCACTGTCTGTTGGGGTTCCTCAAGGCTCGTTTCTTGGCCCTTTGTTATTTATACCTCATAAGCTCCTGTGGACTGAATCTACCTCTCCTCTTCTGATCTTTCTCAGTCTCTCTTATTCCATGTGTCTAACTGCTTTTTTGCCATCTCCACCTTATGTCCCAACACTATCTAAGGCTCAATATGTCCAAACAGAGCTCATCATCTCCCCCCTTCCCACCACCACCTAGTGTTACAACCCTTCCTCCAGTCTCCTTCATGGCTTAAATATAATTGCCCTGTTCCCAAAGCCTGCTGCACTTGTGTCATCCTTGCCATTAGCTTCCCTCCACACATCCAGCACCACTGCACCACACTGCAAATCCCTGACTCCCTAGTTCCTCCGAAATTGAATTTAAGGATTTCACCCAAACCTTTGAAGCCATCACTAACTCCTTCTCTCCACACATCTCTGAACTCATAACAAGATACACTCCCTCTGCAATCTGCTTCTGACCTTGCCTTTTCCTGGTACCCACCTCTCAATCCTGCCTCCAATATTTCTCCAGTGATGCGCCCAACATATGGAATGCTATATGCCGCCTGACCAGACTCCCAACCTTCCATCTTTCAAGCACTCTGTCAAAATCCACCTCTTCTCTATAACCTATCCTTCCCTCACCTGATACTACTCCTCTTCATTTTCTACCAGTTCAGGTCCTATGCCCACTCCTGTCCTACTAGCTTCTATGGTCTCCGAATTGTTCTCTCCCTCTAGAGTGTATGTTCCCACAAGCTCTACTCTTTGTCTCACGTTTGCACATCCTTCATCAACCATGTTACTCTGGTGCTGCAGTTTTGTGGTGCCCTGGTAACCCAATGGCCGTCAGAGAGAGACAGTGACTTCACTGGTGAGTGCCTGTGCCCACTGCTCCTAACAAAATGACCATATCCTCTCACAAATCAGCTGATAACTGTGCTCATCCTAGCATTAACGAACATCTGTAATCTCTTTCTCTCCACTGGTATCTTCTCAGCATTATTGAGGCATGTGGTTATTCCTATAATGGAAAAAGAAATAATTCTGTCCCAAACTCTCAGATTATAATCTGTCTCTGAACTCCCATACCCCTCCACGCTGCTTGAAAGTTTTGCCTACACTCACATCGCACGCTTTCTTTTCTAACACAACCTACTGCAGCCTGTTAAGTCATGCTTTCTTAATGCACACTCCACAGAGACTGCACTGAATAAGGTCATCAATGATTTTATCACTGCTAAATCTAAAGGCTACTACTCACAATTAATTATTCTATAACTCTACTGCATTTTCCACAGTTGATCACTCAGTTCTCATCCAAACAATGCATTCCCTATTTCTTCTGGACACTATCCTATACTGGTTTTAATACTATTTATCACAGCGCACCGAGGCTTTGTACTAGGGCCTCTGCTGTTCTCTCAATATACAGTATATATAGACTAATAAGCTGCTTTGAATTTAAGTTACATCTCTATGAAGAGGACACCCAAAGGTATCTGTCCTCTCCGGATATTATAGTAGAAACAATTAACTGCGCTCATACCAGATAGTCTAAACTAAAAAGGTGCTATTAGGATGTATATAATGGTGTGTTGCAGATTAACTAATTCTGTTATTGGCCGTTTGGAATGTTAGATGTCAATGACAACATTGCTCATAAAAGTAACAACTGCTGAGTTACTGATATCTAGCGGGTCATTATACCATATGTATTGCTAATGAGTGACAATAGTCCAAACAACACATGTGTTCCAAACCTCTATAATATGATGTTGAGAACTTACATATTATCGTATTAGATCACAAATCAGAATGGTGGGTACTAAACCATTAAAAAGTAAATATATGCGGTAATTTCCTTCAGGATACTCACATGTAAATAAGAAAGTAAATTAAAGTAAATTATTTACTTAAAGTAAGTAAATAACAGTAAATAACATTGCAACTCAATCGAATAGTCTTAAAACATTGGTGAGTTTACAAGAACCTAGAAAGTGAGTAATACTTCTCTAAATGTTCTCAATTCACGTTCCTTGTCCAGTATGAGATATTCAGTTAACGGTTTATGAGAACAAATAATCACAATTATTACAACTCTGTCTCTAGAATAACTAGAGGCTTGTATAGAACCTTTCCTGCACCACTTTTAAGTGAGACATGTTATCAAAACATATCAGAACATATCAGAAGCATATACATATTACTATCATACTTATCTCTCCAGGTCAGCTAACACAAACCCGGGGTTATATGTCTTTAGATCAAGTCATTCATATTCTTCCTCGTCAAGATATGCTTGTGCATCTTCAGCAGTGTTAAAATCCTTGAAGTCCTTGCCATTAAACAAGCCTAATTTTGCTGGGTACATGAGAGCAAACTTTCTTACCTCCTTCACCAATCGTGTACATATAGGTGACATTTCCTTCCTTGCTCTGGATACCTCTGATGAGTAATTTTGAAACAACATCAGCTGCTTCTCTTACCATGGGATCTTTCCAGCCTGTTTTGCTGCAGACCAGAAGCGGACTTTATGAACATAGTTCAGGCATTTGAAAATGACTGTATGGGGTCTCCTATCCAGATTGTCTCTAGTTGGTCCTAGGCAATGTGCCCTTTCTATTTCCAGGTCTCTCACATCATCTGTGATTTTAAGTATTGCCGTCAAGTCATCTTTAAGGAACTGAATCAAAGCTGACCCTTTGATGGTTTCTGGCAATCCTACCAATCATAAATTGTTACGTCTTGATCTATTTTAGAGATCATAGATTTGACTGAGCATTTGTTTATGATCCTTGCGCAATATAGCAACTGGCTGTGTTAAGGAAGATACTTCTTGCATTTGTTCACCAATATGCTGCTCATTGATGCTGACCTGCTTATTTGTTGTTGCGATTTGATCTGCTAATTCTTTAATAGCTTCTGTAGATTTCGCAGCTTGTGATTGCATTAGAGGTTCCATTGTTTCTCTGATCGCTTTGATCATGGCATTATAAGATAAAGGGGAGTCCGCTGTCACAGATATAGGATTTTAATAAAATGATTAATGAAACAAAAACTATGTTCTAATGTACAGTAGATAGTGTATTCATAGTGCTGGACAATATATGTATACTGATGTACTTATACCAGCTGTGTTGGCACATGTTATTGAATATCTTTATGCTATTTCGGTTTGAATATCTTCTCGCCACCTTAAACTCAATGGAAATGTCTCACAAGACATGGCAAAAACGTTAATCTTATGCACTCATAATTTTCTACATAGACTATTACAATTCACTTCTTAGTGGTCTTCCCTAATCAGACTTTCACCCCTAAAATTTATTTTAAATGCAACGGGTAGACTAATTCTCCTGACAAAATATTCTTCTACTGCTGCTCTGCTCTGTCAGTCCGAACATTGGTTGCATCAATTCTTCTGAATTCACTATAAAACACTTATAGTAAAAAAAAACACTTATAGTAATCCATTAACAAAAGTGAGCCAACATACATAACTTCACTTGTATTAAAATATGATCTTCTGATCCCCACACCTTTTGCTTGCCTCGATTTCCGGTTAAATAACTTTCCTGGGTTGCACCCATTTGTGGAATTACTTCCCTCATAAACAAAACTCTCCACATGCCTTTAAATATTAAAGTGTTTCCAGAAATCTTACCTCTTCTACACAGTTCACTCAAAACTTACATATATTCGCTTTTGGTGCTCAGACAACCTACTGACCCCAAAACCAAAAATGCTGCGTGACTGGATCATGTAAACCCACTAGAAACTCTCATTACAATCTGTCTGCTCCAATTTGTAATCTGTGGCACCTAACCCCATGTATCTATTTTGGTATAGAATGAAAGCTTTCTAGCAGGGCCCTTCTTACCTCTTTGTTTGGTACTATACAAATAAAGTAATAATCAGACACTCAGTAATAATAATTTCCGCTTGCTATCTGTACATATGTTGGAAAAGAGTGCGTTTCTCCTATGCTTATATATATATATATATATATATATATATATATATATATATATATATATATGTAAAAATAATGAGTAGAAAACACTGAAAAGTCTTTTTTGGCCTCTATAATCCAAACACGATTGTTCTGCAACTTTTGTGTGTACTAGTACTGAATGTGCCAATTGTTTGAATGATAGAAACTTGGCACCTAAAGTGTACTGTCTATCACATGCAGGCAAATTCAGTTCATAAGACTAAAATACACAGGTCCACAAAACGCCTGTTTCACGACCCATACGGTTTCTAACAAGTGCACACAAACAACCAATTTATTATTAGTTTATTTAGTATTATTGTATATTTAAAAATAATTTTATGACATCTGGCTATTAAGACCCCAGCCGGTGGTTGTATGGGAGGCTGACCGCGGCTCCACGTCCAACTACCGTGGCACGCACTTCACAGCCCAACTCACGGCTCTCATACAGGGATCCATAGAGCGTAATTTAAGGTGCTCTACTATATCGGGGTTACATCCCAGCGGTTGATTGACTGTACCCCAAATCTGTAGACAGATATACTATCTCCCGCCGTCACGCTGAAACAGCGGGCGCCATCTTACCTCACACGACGGGGCCTACTTCTGGAGGTAATCTTTCCCACTACCTTTCCTCCCCAGTAGACGTTTAAGTGATTATTTCAGCCCCAGTCTGATATTTCAGTGACATCTCACTAACCCACACAAGAAATGACACAGTCAGGGCCGTCTCTCCCATTGGGCACAATGGGCAGCTGCCTGGGGGCCCTGCAGCCCAGGGGGCCCGTCCGAGGCAGCGCTGGAAAAAAAAATACTGCCAAAAAAGAAAGAAAATACTTACCTGGCGATCTGGCTCTCTCCCTGGTCTCCTCCTTCGTGCGTGCTCGCAGTGCATGTCGGGTGTGACATCAGCACGCCCGACATCCATTGCGGATCGCAGCACGGAGGAGTCCCCCGCGCGAAAACAGCATTCAGCAGGCAGCAGCAGTGACTCTGAAGAAAAGTGAAGAGGAGAATAAGCCGATTAAAAGGTAAGTAAAGGGGTTTTTTATTTTTGTTTCAAGGAACGCTGAAGGCTGAAAAAAAGTGATATATATATATATATATATATATATATATATATATATATATGGGCCCCGGTGCACTGCTTTGCCCGGGGGCCCATAATGTTGTTAAGAGGGCCCTGGTCACAGTTACCAAACACTTTACATGGTGACAGCTGAGTCTCAACAGGCTGCCTCCTACTGCTCCCCACGGATGTAGCCCGTCACATACTAGTCTTCCCTGACCAGAAGTACGTTTCCAGACCAGTACTTCACTTGAGAAACACAGATGTTGCATGAATAGAAACCCCAGATATGTGCAGGACACAAAGACTACGGACTTTACTTTTATAAGAAAATTCATGGCAAGTATCCTTTTTACTACTAAATTAACAAGACCTTGCCATTACCCAGACTGACAAGCTGGGACAAACCATACAAGGTTAAAGTTTTTTCAGACCTCTTTTTTTTTTTAACTGCCTGCAGCTTGCTGCCACCTGGTGGCATAATGTTCTCCTGCTGAGACACTCAGGATATAAAATACAGGATATTCCCTGTTTGGAGATACCCACCTGTAGCTACACTGTCTAAACAATCCAGGGGTTGCCAGCCAAAAATAGCAACCTTCAGGTCTGAGCGCCGTAAGCCCTGCTCTAACATCCTAGCTGGACTTTTCTTTTTTGATTGAGCTCTTACGAGAAATGTTGTTGACTTGAAACCCTTTTCATTCCCACCCACCTGTCCTCTACGGAACTACTCATCCAGATCTACCCATCACGTGTTTAATGCTCAACTAAGCATAAATCAGCCAACAGAGGCCAGAGGCGCCACTAGTGAGATCACTCAATATTTCTCACGACATGAGAAAACAATGCCAACGTCTCCACCTCTCTCCCCCTGGGAGCACAAGGTGATGCTGACCCTACAAGTGCCGCATTCCCCTCTACCAAAGCCGACTTTGCAGAACTACATAATTTGATTATGGACCACACTAACTCTCTTTCTTCAGACCTCCAGAAAGCTATAGGAGACTTGAAAACAGAGTTGGTCACCCTTTCTAAAAGAACAATGGCTCTGGAAACCAAAGTGGACTCCACACTCAAATCTGAAAATGACGCAACACGTGACCTTGACTATCTTCTCCAGGAAAATGTTTTTCTCAAAGATAAACTGGATGACTTAGAAAATAGAGAACTTCGGAATAATCTACGACTTCGTAATATCCCCGAGACAATAGAGCCAAAGGAGTTAGAGCTCTACGTTATTAACTTTTTTCCTCCTTGGATCCTGTTTTGTCCAACCAACCCATTCAAATAGAACGGGTACACAGACTCCTGAGACCTTGTCCTAAAGACTCTGCTCCTCCTAGTGATGTTATTCTCCGGCTGTTATCCCAAAGATCACTATTCCATCGGCGTTCAGAAATACGCCGCATGTGCTTTATGAAATATCAAGTATTCCAAGATCTTGCCCCCTCCAAGATTGCTAAGCGGAGAGATCTCAATGATGTCACCAGGACCCTAAGAGATAATGGATACAAATACAGATGGGGTTTTCCTTTAGTCTTTCGGTGGAGGTTGAAGGTTGATAGGTAGCTATTGGGACCCCGGACGAGGGCAGAGACTTGCTTCACTGCATTAATCTGGTGTACCCTCAAGAGGGTCCTGGATGCTCCCAAACGTCACGTCCTCCATGATCCTTATTCCCTCCGACCTCTGGTCCTGAACTTCACATTTCCATGGTTTTTCATGCTTTATCTTTTGAATGTTTGTTTTTTCTTTAGTTTCAGGAAATTGCTTACATTTCGCTATAATGTATACACGCGTATTGCTTGTCTGGTTTGTTTTCATATGTACACTTAATTCTTTCAATGGACTGGCGGGGGATTTCTCCTGCTCCCTAAGCCACACACCCCCACTAATTGGGAGCTACGGTTCCGAACCCATAATTAGGATATTCGGTTCCATTTCATTTTTTTTTGTTAGTTTAAAGTTAGAAGCACTCCCACATTTAGTGCCTTAACTCATTACATTTTATAGGCGAGTACCACTTAGTCTATGACTCTCTATGCTTATAGGCACTTTCCTTGTAGATAACCCCTCTGCCCTTGAGGCTTAAGTCTGCTCACCTACCCCCTCTTCTCCTTTGTCCCTTTCCTATTCCATAACCCCTGTCTCTTTCCTACTCTTACTTTTCTTTCCTTTCTTGGCCTCTTCTCTCTCCCTTTTCTTTCTTTTACCTAGGGGGCTCAATACCCCACTTGCTGCTCTGGGCCCTTATTGAAACCTTCTACACTTACACCATGCCAATCACCTTTCTATCACTTAATGTTAAAGGCCTTAACACGCCTCAAAAAGGGTCTATGCTATTTCATACCATCCTTAAGCTTAAAGATGATGTTGTTTTTTTTTACAGGAGACCCACTTCAAGGCCATCCCTCTTTTACTTCCAGGCGTTACTCCTTGGTGTGCTACTCCTCTCAACCCGCCAAGAAAAACGGTGTCGCAATTCTGCTTCGTAGCTCTGTGCCCTTCATTTTGTCAGACACTAAGTAGGATCTGGAGGGTCGTGTTCTCATACTCAGCGGTAAAACATCTGGACATCACCTTAGCCAACATTTATGCGCCTAATACAGGTCAGACGGCTTTTTTAACCAATTTTTCTCTACATTAAATTACATACGAAAGGGTTTGCTTCTCCTAGGGGGGGACTTCAATACTATACTGTACCCCTCCCTGGACACATCCGTTACTAAATCCTCTATCTTCACTTCCCCTCATACAAAAACATTATAAAAACATGTAACCGAGGCTGGTCTTTTCAACATTTGGCGGGCCTTTTACCCAACCTCAAGGGACTATACTTTTTATTCATTCACGCATTCATGGGCTGTGCATTTATATTTCAACACCTGACACAAGCTGATATCGTTCCTAATACATGGTCTAATCATTCTATTCTATCCGTGTCAATCAAACTCTTCCATAACCCCAGGGGTCGGTCCGCCTGGAAAATGAACGAAACTCTCCTCAAGCTGCCTCATTTTAAAACCGCTATCACAGTAGTGATTAAAAACTATTTTGAACTTAACTCTAATCCGGAAATCCCCACGGCCATAATTTGGGAAACTCATAAGGTGCTGATTCGGGGGGACATTATTAAATTTGTCTCTCATAGGAAAAAGGAAAGATCGGAAACGTATCTTACACTTACGATTAAACTTAGAGACCTAGATGCAATACATAAACAATTCAGCTCCCAATAAATATTTCAATGTATCCAAAAGGTAAAGGGGGACTCTAGGCAATCCAAGCAGAACAAAGAGAATGCCATCTACGCTGGCTTAACCAGACTTTTTATGAAAAGGGAAATAAAATGGACACGATGCTGGTCAATAGACTAAGAGCAAAGTGAGCATCGCAGACCATCCCCTCGCTAAAAGACAAAAAAGGAAACCTGTCTACAACCCAAGGGTCATAAACGAAATGTTTAGGGCCTATTACGAGAAACTTTATAACCTAAACAATACCCAACCTTCATCGGGGCCTGATTCAACCTCAATTCATAAATATTTAGAGAGATGTTCCCTACCCACATTGTCTTCTCCTCAGGTTTCCTCTCTCAATCAAGAAATCTCCGGAGAGGAAGATCGACTAGTTCTAAAACCCATAAAAGTTTGAAAGCCTCAGGCCCCGACGGCTTCATGATATCTTATTATAAGGTATTTCTCCAAGGACCTAATGACCTAAGTATACAATGATATATTACAGGGGAGTAAGTTTCACGATGAGACCACACGATCCACCATAGTGGTAATCCCCAAACCGAACAAAGACACAACCTGTTGTTCTAACTATCGTTCCATTTCATTACTTAATGCAAACATAAAACTTTTTGCAAAGATGTCAGCAACTGACCTCAACAATTATATGACTGCCCTGATCTTTCCCGATCAGGTGGGTTTTGTTCCAGGACAATACTAGACGAACGATAGATGTAATATTCTATATAACATTATCTATATAGCATTGACTCAATTAAACGAGACCTTATCAAATGGAACCCACTCTTTATCTCATGGTATGGGAGGGTTAGTGTAATCAAGATGAATGTACTGCCTTGGGTCTTATACTTATTTCAGACGCTCCTCATAACAATCCCTGGGCCGTTCTTGGCCTCTCTCCAAACAATATGTGGCAGATTTATTTGGCAAGGGAAGAAGTCATGCCTAAAAAGATCTTGTTATGATTCCTAGTAAACTCAGGAAGCGGCCAGGGAAGTATAATACAAATGCCTTTATTCCAGCTAAATATATGAGCAAAGATTCAGTTTAAGGAATAAGCACGTTTTCATGTAACAGTATAAACAGGTATAACTCCCAACATAAATATGAACAGGTGTGGCAGGAAAGTTCACAGAAATAACAGGTTCCAGTGAATGCAAATACAGTTTAAATGCAGGGATAAGAATGATGAGTTACTCAATGCCAGGATGCAAGAGTCTGTCCAGGAAGCAAACAGAGGAGTAAAGTCCAAAGACCAGGCAGAGGTCTGGCAACACAAGTACAAGCAAAACCAGAGTGCATGCAGAGTACAGGGTCACAAGCAAGATAGCATAGTCCGGTAATCAGGCCAAGGTCTTGGGCAACGAGAGTTCAAGCAGTATCCAGTATTCAGGCAGAGTTCGGGGTCACAAGCAAACAAGCATAAACGGTAAACTGGCCAAGGTCACAACGGGAGATCAAGCAGCAGAACCAAACTGGAACAGAGAGACACAAGCAGCAGACAGGTATACACGGATGAACTGCACTGAGCACAGGTTGAGGCAGGTATTAGAAGCTGTGAGCCAGGTGCAGTTCTAATTAGGCAAGGAGGTTAACCCCTTCAGGCATGGTGCAAGCTCAGGAGCAGAATAGCAGCACCTCTGGTGGATTATAGGTACTGCTGCCACATACAAAACATAGACTGTCATAACAGGTTAGCTAATCCCACTATGTCAGGGGGATTTGGTCTCCCATTGTTTGAAAGTTATTATCAGGTGGTAAACCTTAGTCATATTATTTCTTGGCAAATCGCCCCCGGACTGAGGCGGTGGGTAGATCTTGAAAATGCACTAACCCCTCAACACAATTTGCTATATCTTCCATGGCTCCCTAGAAATCAAAGACCAGCCTCAGTTTACTCTCACCCCACTTTGCAACTCACATTGGACATATGGAACAAACTCCTCCGTACCAATAATCTCACAACATTTCCTTTCCCGCTCACACCGTTATGGCATCACCCGGCGATTCCTTTGGGAAATAACTCCTCGTTCGCCACTCCCTGGCAAACGGCAGGAATCACTCGGTTCAGTCATATCTCGGGGGAATTTGCTCCACAAACTTTTCAGGGTTTGAGTGAGAAGACGGGCCTCCCTTTCTCCTTGTATTTTTGCTATGTTCAACTACGTAGATTTATCCAGGCACAGAGCAGGACAACCAAACAAAAGTGGACCACGGCTTTCGAGGGGTTTTGTATTTACCAAGTGGGTTTCCCCGAAATGGTCACCCTCATATACCACTCCATTTTAGCACCCCAAGAAGTGCCTTTGGAGTCGTTTGAGTCAGCTTGGGAAATAGATATCCAATGCACTCTTGACCAGGAGGTCCAGGCTCAGACGGCAGATCTCTACTGTGTCCATAAATACTTTAATAAGGGAGAACGCATATAAAATATACACAAGGTGGTACTTGGTTCCGAGCAAGCTACACAAAATTTACCCTGGTAATAAGCAACCTCTGGCTCCAAGTATCTGTGCTTCTCACCCACATCCTCAATTTTGACTTCACCCCTGATCCTATGGTCATGTTACTCTGCTCCTCAATCAAAACCCTATCTAAACATAGCGATATATCGGTACAACATGTTTTTGCTGCCACCCGCTTGCAGATAGTTAGAGATTGTAAAGCCTCCCGCCCGCCCGACCTCCAGGCAGTCGTCTCTCGGGTTTGGTATATAGCATCTATGGAGTATCTAACAAGCCTTCTTCCGAGTAACTAAATTCCACAAGGTTTTGTGACCCTTGGTATGCCTACCACCAGACCCCACTTCTGGGCACACAATAAATTCCTTATTACTCGATGCTGAAGGGAAGCAGTGCAGGTCTCGCCCCTCTTCTGGCTGATTCTTACCTCTTCACCTCTCTTTCTTTTCCCTCTTTTTACCCCCCTTACGTGGACCCAGCTTCCCCCTTTCTCTTTTTATTTTTCCTCTGAGACCCTTCCTCCCCCCTTCTTTTCTCTTCTCATATAATGGAAAATACCAACAACTTGTATCATTTCTGAGGAATCCCTTAGGGATCCTATAGGGTACCTTGGTTCAAAAACGTGCAAGTTACAAATTTTGTTTAGTAATATCTTTTTCTCTTCACTTGTACTCTTATAGTTGTATACTTGATCGGTTGATACTCTGTTACTGTATGTATGTAATCCCCAAGTGCAATGTATAATTGATCCCTTTTTCTCTTTTGTACCTTCATTTTTCATGTTGTTGTGGAAAATAAAGATTTAAAAAAAACAAAAAAAACGGAATTGCTGCTTCCTCTCCCAGACCTTGACAAAGATTTATATAATAGAAATGCATTGGTGGCGAGAGTGGGGGATCCGATACCCAGTGAAGATTACTCCGATAGACTCATGACTGGTCTGTGAGGTCGGGCTGCCGGCACCCTGCTGTTTCCATTTCACAGTGATTGCACTCCTCGGGGTAAATGTATCAATATGCGGGTTCTTCAACACCCGCGTGTTCAGCCTCTTCCGCGATTAAATTTCAAGCGGCGCTGCATTGTAAAGGGAAGTTAACCCTTTACAATGCAGCGCCGCTTGAAATTTAATCGCGGAAGAGGCTGAACACGCGGGTGTTGAAGAACCCGCATATTGATACATTTACCCCCTCATGTCTGTGTTTAGTCAAACGGGGTAAGAGCAAACCTATACAGGGATTGGAGACACTGTATTACATTGGATGTTGGAATTCGTTTATGCCTTTATCAATTTACTATTGTTTTGGTAATAAAAAATATTTATCTACCTTTTAAGAAAATCTTAAAAGTTATTCTTTTCTTTGAATGAAATCTTTTGTCCACATTTGATGAATTTAAAAGAATCATAAAAATGGTCTTCTATATATTATTGTATAAGTGGGTGATTCCTGTAATGATTCATCTCCAATAGGAAGAAGGAAGATCATATTGTTTTTATAAGTTTGCTTACTAAGCATGAAATAGAGGAATCCTATTCTGAGACTCAAATATAAGTAAATTGCATCAGAGCTGGGATAGGTTCTATATCAGAGATTTATGATATAGTGGATTGGAAAGATTCTCAGTTTTGCACTATGTTTTTCTGTTTATTTTTTTCAGATGTAAATGAGGAACTTATACATCTATCACAAGATGAAAATATACAGCATTTTTTAAAGAGAGTGTGTGTATATATATATATATATATATATATATATATATAATTTATTGTTATGTGTGTTAACTCATAAGTTTTATTGCTTATTGTTCTACAAGAGCAAATTACTTTTTTTTTTTTTTTTATTGCAGACACTGGTGATATTGGTTTTATTTTTGGATGTAAACCTAAGGTGTGGACTGCTGCATGGTGGAGGGAGCGCAGGTAATCTATAGAAGTTTGACTGTTTATTAAATTCATTAATAAGCATTCATTTATGTACTTTCTGAAGTAATGTCACCATTTATGGACATGTAGACTAATGTACTTGTTCTTAATTCTTAGTTTACATTTGTGGTGGGAGGAGTTAATTAGGTCACCAGTTAATATTGATTGAAGCAAAACCGCTGTGGATAGGTATTCACGTCACATGGGTAGGTCAGAAACTACTATTGTTAGATAAATACAGCATATAATGGCATGGAAAGTGCTGTGATTACATATTAAATATATTAGGAATATGTGTTTCTCCAGCTTGTATCACCCTGGAATACAGCGATGTGCTGTATGTGGCAATGCAGAAGCACAACGTGAGCGACACTCCTTTTTTTTCCTTTCAGATTGATGGATTATGGCAGAGGGTTTGCTAGTGACATCACAGTATAGCTAGCCAACATGGTAACCTTTACCAGTAAAATGGTGTGTAAAAGGGGTAGATTGCGCCATAAATCAGCTGCTGCTAAACCGCCTATTGGAATCACACAATATTCCAGATAGAATTGATCAAAAGTATATGTATATAGGAATAATTCAGCGCTGCCGACTGTAATCACATGGATATATCCCAAATTGGAACAATTTAAGCCCTATCTTTGAAAAAGACCAAGGATAGCCCAATCCTTGAAAAAGACCTACACTAAGAGGTTAAAACTCGTTGGAAAATTAGGGCTACTGGATCTGGAATCTATGTTATTGAATAAGTATAAACATTCAAGGCACTTATATATTTTGCAACTGGTGAGTGGATTCACATAAGAAGAAAACCTTGAATGGAAGTTGATTATTTATCCCACTACAGATCACCTGTTGTTACAATATTCTACTGTGTTGTGTTTTTTTTTTGTTTTTTTTATATTTATATCTTTTTATGTCACACGATCATCATATATAACGGAGGAAAAGATCAGAACAGTGTAATCCACGGATCTACTCTTAAAATATAAGTATTTTTATTACTTTATTCACTTGTGTATGTTTATAAGAAGATAGTATGTTCTATTTTCTATCTCTATATGTGTATTGGTTTAAATTGTTCCAATTTGGGATATATCCATGTGATTACAGTCGGCAGCGCTGAATTATTCCTATATACATATACTTTTGATGGTATCCTTTACCAGTTGAACTTTCTAGCACTTTCAGACATGCCCTAACAGCTGTGGCAGTGGTAAAAATATGCAGAAGAATAGAGTCGCAGTCATGGGACTGTGGATCGGCCACTCCCCAAAAACTTTGGGACCTGGTCATACCCTGTTCTGTCCAGTAGTAAGTTATTTTCGTTCTCCAAAACAAGGTAAATTAATAACATGTATAAATGTGTTCCATGTGGGTAAATAATCATGAAAACTGGTAGAATACTTGTTTTCATATTTGAAATAAGCAATAAATTTTGAACAACACATTTCAGGCAAAGAAGTCCGCACGAAAATAATGCATTATATTTATTGTTTCAAAGTACATTTTCAGTTTGTCTTTAATGTGGAAAATGTCCTCCAGTTGAACAGAAAATTACAACTCTGAACCATCTAATTTCCAATATGTTTTGTGTGTCTTCCTTGAGCAATAAGTTTCCCTGTCTCCTTATTAACTAAATCTACAGTTGCAAAGGCCAAAGTTCTTCCTTGCTTCAAAACTTGCGCAGTAATGAGTATTGATTCACCAATTTTAGCAGCATTCATGTACCTTTAAAAGCAGAAATATGACAGATTACTTGTTAATTATAGTTTATAAAATGGTCAAAAGTAAACTAATTGGGGAGAGGGTTACAGAAGAAAAAAAAAAAAAAAAAAAGGAGGGGATAGGTGAAGAAGAGAACATCGGGCCAGAGCAAAACATCCTCATTTATGTTAACAGAAAATGTATGTGGATGGAGAGATCGACAGCATCGTGTTAGTTTTATGAACAACATAGGAACACAGAAAGCTGTGACTAGTGAAAAGCAGAAAGGTGATTGGATAGCTGCAGCAGCCATCCAGAGTATCTGACACAGAATGTGTGAACGCTGAAATTCAAGATTTTCTGCCCCACACTGGAAGGGTAAGTCATCTTCTTTAGAGTACATACTCACAAGCACTGCATTCACATCATAATAGTGATTAATAGATTACTCGAAGAAACATACTGTTCATACTCAGTGTACCGACTTCAAACACTGGACAGACCAACTCCAGTACACGTGCAAAAACTATACTAACAGTGCATTCCTTTTGGTGATCTACTGATCACTATATTACAAGGACTGTCCATGCTGCATTCAACTCCTGCTGAGCACAGAACATGACCAGGTACCACTGGCAGCTCTACAATTGGCATTCTGCAATTTATTCCAAAACACATTAAACGTTTTATAGAGCACTCCACTATGTATATGCATCTGTTTCTCTCCATAATACTCCATGCTGATGAGGACGGGACTGCAACAACTTATGTGCAATTTCTTTTTTGTAAGTACAGTTATTACCCTAGGTGGGGAGAATTAACCACCACAGTACTTCACTATGTCTGGCTTTCATTTGTCATATGTTCAATCGAGAGTATAAAAGAGCAAGTGGCACATCAAAAGTGCCTAATCCAAGAGAAAACTAGGAGATTTGGATTCCTAAGGACAAAAACAAACACTTCAGAGTACTGATCTAAGAGGGAGCAGAGAAAACCACTGACCTGCATAAACCTGCTACAGAACTGTAAGAAACTTCTATTTTTCTAATGCCTCTTTGAATAGGAGGACACTATTACTAATAACTAGGGCTGAGATTACAATACTTCCAGAACGTCAAATAATCACACTGCGGTCAATATGGGCTGGTATGTCATGTTACCACTTCTACTGCTTCACTTACATATTCCACACTACAACCCGACCTTGAACAGCCAACTGTCCAAGTCTTGGGTATGGTCCGTTTAGATGAGAAACTCACCCCAAAGATAATGGGGTAAATGTATCATAGTGCGGGTTGTACAAGTCGCCGGAAATCAGCGAGACGACAGCTTAAATTTAAAGCGGTGCCGTTTTAAAGTTAAGCTGTCATCTCGCCGATCTCGCGCGGGATGCAAAAACCGGACTATGATACATTTACTCCAATGTGATCAAATGGAAATTTATAATTCCCATTACTCTTCCTGTATCTGTTCCAATGGTAAACACAGCACTAAACTCTACCAATGTTAATTGGAGAGTCCTTTTCTAAAAAAGTAACCTACTGTGACTATTCTTGTTACCATGCAAGTAAACGTATGACAAGAAAATATACTTACGTAATATTCATGTCCACGCTAACTCCAGGAGCACCTCTTTCTGTGTGCATCAGAGCAGCTGTGGACACCATATCAACCAGGGTAGCAGTGAAGCCTCCGTGTAACGTACCACCGTGGTTTGTGTGAGCCTCATCAACTTTCAGTTCACAAACAATCTTTCCAGGACTTGCAGACACAAGCTGTAGCTGAAAAATACATAACATTCCCTTTTAATCATTTTTCTTTGACACAGTGGTCCTAACACCTTTGGACCAACAGAGTTTATAAACCTCTATCTCAGCATGTGCTCCACTTTGACAGTATGTCAGCAAATTGTAAAACTGGTACATATCCATTTACAGTTGTCTAAATAAAACAGCGTAAAAAGAGAATACATTTGTGCATATGATAATCTAAAATCCACATGAACGTTATCACTACTATATTTTTATGGCGGGAGTAGGGATGGAGGAAGTGGACTGAAGGCATAGCTGTTCATCCCCATCTTTAAATCGAGATGTTGGGAGGTATTCTGTTGCTGTGTGTGCCTCCAAGGGTATGGAAGGAACGCAAGACTCGTGTTCAATCTGTTTTCAGTTCTAGGATGTGTTAAGACTTTTTTTCACAAGGACAATATCCTACCAACTCCCCTTTTGAAACTGTTACTTTGGAAAGAGAGAAAACTGACAGTAAAAAGGCAGATGGCACACAAAGAGCTAAAGTAGGGGCTATGGAATGGGAAAATGTGCACAAACTGGCCAGAAGAGTACGATGGGTAAAATTATATTGGAACATGACCAGTCCACAGTGATTTAACACAAGGTAAGCAAATGTAAAAGTTGCTCTGTTATCACCTTCAAAATCTGGTCTACCACTTAAAAAAAAACAAAAAAACAAAACACAGAATTGTCAATCCTCTGAGCCACTGCAAAAAGTAAGTAATAACCCTGATCTGACCACTACAGGTTATGATCTTCTGGCTGTAGCTTTCAAAGAAATAGAGCAGTATGCATGGTTGTAACAAATAATTTACCTATTTTTTTGCGATTAGATTATGGACATTTGTTAAGTAGCACTGTCCAGGTTCTCCACTGAACTTTATACCTTATTAGTGTTCTTCAATCCTACCCTATATTATGTATCTGTTAGGAACCCCTCCAGCCGGCACAACACAACCCGGAATCTACTCTGCCAGTCAGGTGTTCACTGGAGCCCCTGATGGTGGGGACAGACTGGGCCGCAGACTGACAGAGGGTCGTGAAGTGCGTACCAGCTGGGGAGAACCCAGGTCCACGCAGAGGTCAAGGGCCGGCAGCAGACAACAGTATCGATGAACAAGCTGAGGTCAGGGGTCACAGGCAAATAGCAGAACGGGTAAACAGGCCAGAGATCAGGGTCACAGGAAACACGAGCAAGGTCCAAATCAAAGCCAAGGGTCATACACGGGGAGTCAAATAGAGATATCAGGATACAGAACAGGAACTAGCAGGTTAGCAGACTGGAACACAGAGCTATAGCCGGCAATGAGGCAGCAGACCTCATTGCCTTAAATACCCAGCTGAACCAATCACAGGTTGAACACACTCCTGCAGGTTAATAAAGCAGTCACTAACAGAGCCAATCAGGGCTTGCCCCTGGCCTGCACAGTTGCAGGCTAATGCCTGTAATTGCCTCCTATAATCTGCCCATATTAATTAGCCCACAGGCTGTAGAACGCTGCGCCCGGCCTCCTCCTATTGCCGGGACGCAGCTCTGAAGCGTCTACTGGTTGCCCCGGCAACGGCCGGGTTATGGCCGGAAATGACGTCCCGGTCGTCATGGCGACGGCCGGGACGCGGGTGAGTGAGTCGCGGCGGCTGGGCACCGCCGTGGCTCGTAACAGTATCACTACTAAAGCTCTGGTGCCAAGTAGTATGGCCTTGATAATGTACAAATCTATAGCATACAGAAAGCTGCTGACAAAATAGGAGGTATATTGATTGCCCAATTACATAAGTACAAAGCTAAAAAGAGGAAAATGGCAGCGCTGAGTGCACCTCAATTATATTATATGAATTAAATAAAAAATACTATTGCAGAAGCCATCATATAAAAACATAACATTTATTTATAGCTCATAAAACCACAATAAAAAATGCTCATGAAAACTAGATATTAGGCTCTTTAGTAATATTTATGCATGTATAGCTGTAATTTATTTAATTAGTCAGTCAATGATGTTATCATAAAACATTCAGCGAACAGACCAGGAATATAATGATTTTCAGTGTCTCCTTGGATCTTTAGCCTTGATATAGGGCACAATTCAGAAGATGCCAAAGAATATGCTCATTCAAAGAAATAAGTCTCAGTAGGAATCACTTTAGCAAACTCCAACAATCTGCCTAAAGACCTCGAAAGAGTCTGTCGAATATAATTTGGAGGTAATCTTACTATACTCTGCTCTCCTATCAGGATTTCTACCTTAGGCACTCATTTGGCTCTGGAATAACAAACTCCAACAAAGACTAATTCCTTTGGATCCTGTGAATTCTGCCCTATATCAAGGCAAAAGATCCAAAAAGACACTGACCACCATTATATTCCGTAGTGCTTTACAATTGGCTTTGTCACTTTACTCTCCACCAAATCCATATAAAAGAAACACTTTTAGAGTGACAGCAAAATCAGATACAATTTGAATTGCTACCCTTTAAGCATAAATGCCAATTCCTAAAGTTATTGCCTCATTACAGGCCTGTCCATGCCTAAAGTTCTCCCTATTTATGTTTGTAAAGTTATCAAGGATATACCTAAGGCTGGGAACACACTACAGAAAAGTTCTCTTGATGCAATATAGTGAAGGATTTTACCAACGTCTGGAAGAGAGAAAATAAAAATAAAAAAGTCCTGATCAGCATGCCGATTCATGTGGACATACTAGACATGTTTTACAAAATATACCTTTAGATCTGTGCTCTTCATCTGTCATAATCATCGGCTGAAAAGATCTTGACTCTGCACACTCCATAGAAATCTACGGAGACTAATGGTCGCGAGTGCATACACACTGTAGAATCGGAACGAAATTGTTGCATTGTTGAACGAGATTTTTAGTTGTTTACAAAAAAAAATAATCAAATGATACAATGTGCTTTGGAATGATAATCGTTCATCGTTGGAGCGTACACGCTAATGCAATATTGGGCCAGACGGTTGTTTATCGTGTAACTCGCCCGATAATCGGATGGAAACACTAGCGCGTACCCTGTCTAATTGAAGGGAGCCAGAGGTGTAAAGAAGACGCTTATCCCCTCTGTGCTTCAGTAATCCTCATATGGCCTTTTCAAATACAGCTGTAGTGATATTGGTCCAGTTTTGTGTGTTGAAAGCAATTGCATCTCCAGAAACAAATCATGATCCTATAGGACCAGGACAAATAGCTATATTGCATGAGTGTGAACATGGTGATCCTTGCGATCCAAGGGTCCGACCAGTATCTGGGCAAATGAAATTCCCCATGTGGCTACAGATCCAGCCATTTGCAATGTGTTGTCACCTTCAAAGACCCAGTCATGACTTATGTATCAGGTACTATTAGATACAGCTTACACTGTTAGTGTAAGCGGTCTTAGTGCAACAGGGAAGGTTCAGCAGGGTGTCCACTGACTCGTTGGGGTCTTTTGTGGTAAAATAAATTAAGCTCTATTCTGGACACTATACGCATGTCAGATGACCTTGAATAAAAGTATACATATTTAAGAACCCTATAATCAATTCTACTCGATTACATTTTTCTGGTTAGATTTCTGTGGCTTCTCTAATTCTCTCAGGCTAACCATGGGCTACAATCAATGAAAAAAAAAATTATATTCTTTCCAAATGTTTTACATATTTACACATTATGTGCATTTAAGCTAAACATATCTCCCTGGTGACCTATTACATCAAAGGGGAGTTAATTATTAAAAAAAAAAAAGGGGGAGTTAATTATTAGTATGCATGTGGATTATTAATGATCTTTTATTTATAAGGCATCTGCTGCTCTGTACATAGGGGGTTAGAACATACAATATTACATAAATACATTCAGATAAGCAGAATGGGTTCAGAAACAGACAGTGCATGGATGCAAACAACAGTTGAACTTGCATGGCATACAAAAACAATTCAGGATAAGCCAAAACATGTTAAGTGAGGAGGATGGAGGCACAAGACATAAGATAGTGGAACCTACCCGTGAGAGCTTACAATCTAAAGGGAGGGGGTATTAAGAGGCAATATGAGGAAATGGTAACAATAAGCACAGTGGGGTTCACTATGGTGCAGAGGTCTACTGGATACAAGGGCCTTGATGGTGCAGAGTTCTAGGTCTAACCAAGTTATTTGCATATAATGTCACTGGCAGATGAGATGGGGATTAGGTAACTAATTGTTTACAAATTTAAATGATACTGCTCTATGGAATAAATTGTTTTAATGTGATACAGGCGACAAATCAATCTAAATGGGAGAATAGTGTGCAACCACTGAAACAGTAAACATTTTTGAAAATTAAGTTGAACACTGGCTGTTAATTAAGAATCGATGCGCTTTGGAGCACTACTTCTTCTGCACACATAGCAGAGATAAGAAACCTATGGTTGGATTTTATAAAAAAAAACATAGTTTTAAACTGGCTGATAAGGATAGTAGTACAAGGATATGTAGAAGCTGCTGCTCCCTTTCCAGTGCTATGTCCAACACACCTTGTTCAAAACTCGATCAAATCCAGGACTCTCTCCAAGCGCTTTAATCACCATTCGCAAAGCGTTAGAAGACAGGGAGCTCATGGCTATATGGAATATTAACCTAGAAATAAATAATAAAAACAAAGACGATATAAACGTTCCTCACAAAGTTATAATACTTAATAGCGCTTACTGCCCATATCAAATAGGTCACCTTCAGCTTCAAGTGAAGGAACGTGAGTCCATCCCAGGCCCCGCCCTATGCTTCTATACGTTATATGGGGGCGTTGGTAACGTCACACCAGATTTACCCCAGTCTGCCAAAGTGTCAGGATTTGTTCAGAACGCCGCTCGTGGTCCATGTGAGAGGTAAACATACGTCTCCTGTACGGACTTCTACTTCCGCTATCCATTCTGCAACGCATGATATATGCTACTGGCTATGGCTCAGCGTCTAAGTGCTGATTGGATAGGGCTTTGTAAACAAATCCCGCGATTCCTATAGACAGTTTCCGCGCCTTTCCAGCCAGTCAGTAGAGAGCGGAGTGCGGCAGTGGCCGGGTATTGGACGCCTCTCTCCGGCCGGGCGGTGCTGCTGCTGTAGTGTGCAGGGGAGGGCGTGGCTAGACTGTACCTGTCTGTGCGGTTAGCAGGTCATAGAATGGAGGAGAAGGAGGGGGTCAAAGTGCAGCAGGCAGGAGATGGGGATGGGGCACTGATAGGCGAGAGGAGACAGACATGTGCGGAGTTTGCTAGTATCGCCGGCTGTGATTGTGCCGTGGCACAGGGTTACCTGGCGGAGAACGACTGGGTGCTGGAAGTATGCACTGTCTATTTCACAGTGGGCGGATTGGGCATTGTGCGAGAGATGGGAGCCAAGTGCTATGAGCAGGCTGTAGCAGTATTCACATCTTATAATGTCTGCATGCACCTTCTGGAGATATAGCAGGGGCTGGTCCCATAGTGGGCTACCTTTGGCTGCGTCACTGGGCCATCTGCATTTTTATTTACCTTTAAAATGTTCCTAGTAGGCTGCAGAGTCTAGTCTAGCCCCTCAGGCTAAAATTTGCCAGCCCTCCCCTGGTTCCAACAGTGCTGTAATCCAAGTTTAAGCGGTCAGCAGTTGTGAAACTACATGTCCCTGCACTCATCAGACCAGTTGTCACACCTCACTGCAGTGACTCAGGAAGAGGAGTCACTTTAATTTCCAGAAGTGGTTTGAGGCACTTGTTGGGCTTGACAGTATACATTTATGTTTCACTACAGATAGAGAGCCATAGGTTCTCTACTATTCACTGCATTCTCAAAGTCTGTCCATGTAGCAGGCAGCATCCACCTGTGGAGCTGATTAAACCTCTTAATATCAACACCATTGGTTGGCATTTAGGGGTCTGTTTAAGAAGATCGATTTTCTAAAATCTTCATATCATGCAATTTAATAAATGTTACAGCTGAGCGGTGACACTGGTCATCAACAGTAAGAGAGTCTTCACAGTCCCTAGGTCAGGCTGTTGTCAAACTGCATGCAGGATCCAGCTTGTGTTTCTGCACTGGACGCATGGATTTGGGCTTCCAGATTCCCTAAAAAATCTATTCTTGTTTTGTTCCCTGGCTAAGCATTGGCAAGTTGAGGACCGCTGCGGTACTCGTACCTCTAATGTTCATAAAACATATTCACCATGCTTTGCATGATAGTCTTCACCGGCTAGGATGCTTAGATAAACGGGGCAAAAATCCATAAATCGGGTGAAAACCCAATTTTTGCCAGATCTAGGGTATTTCTCTTATTGATAAATTTACCCTTTAGGGCAGATTCAGTTCCCTGGGGCGCGCATTATTACTATGACTACGGTAATCTTAACGTAGATTTAATCATTGTTGAAACAATACAACACTAAGGGGCAACAACGCAGGGAATTGATTCTACCCCTTAATGTTGTATTGTTTTAACACCATGGACATGTAATCGGGGTAATGTGATGCCCATGGTGTTTGAAGTAATTTGTGACTAAACGTAATGATTAATATAGTTGTGCTGTTTCTGTGTCCTGAAAATAAAAAGCAAAAACAAACTAAATTATGTGCTGTACACTTTTTTGTTTTGTTTTCTATGTTAATGTTAATTGTTTACACTGCTGCCTTTTTTTCCTGGTTACAGAGGGCTATCAACTCTTACTTTGAATCTGGGTTGGAGGGCTTATCACAGGAACAACCTTCAATTAATGTGACAAACCCAGCTAAGGAACAAACAATGCCTGCAACGGCTTCAGATTCCTGGTAAGGTTAATGCAATAAATCTTTGTGATGTAGTCTTGCCTGTCTCATTGACAGTTTTTAACATTTATTAAGTACCCTGTGCCACAAAAAAAGCTGATGGTTATTGGGCAAAAATGGCTTCATAGGATGAGCGGCAATAAAACGATGGTTATACAGTGGTGGATCGAGGGGGGGCACGATCGGGGCATTCACTCCTGCCCCAGCAGCAGAAAGCCTACCTTTAAAATAGGTTCCAGCTGCCGATCAAAACAGGAAGGGACGGGGCCAATCGCGAGCAGAAGGCAGGGCTAAATGCGAGCAAGCCAATCGGAGTGATTATGCAAAATCGCCCCCCTAATCAAAGTCTAGGCCCGCCCCTGTGGTTATATATCGTGAAAGTAGCATATTTTCAATACACTTAAAGCGCTACGGAATTTGCTGCTGCTATATAAATAAATGATGATGATGATACACTGTTGTGCAGAGGCTGCATTAGAGGGTATTCATAGCCCAAGTGTTGTTAAATTAAATGCCTGAAATAGAAGAACAGTGTAGCAATGCTGTCCATGAAATAGCAATGCAGGTATTTTTAGATGACTTCTTAGAATGCCAATGGTTCTCTAATTTGCATCTCGCTACTGTTCCACTATGCCTTTACATAGCCTTTATCCTGTGCAGTATAGAATCCATTATCAGATATTTGTCTCGACAAATAAATAAATTAACAGTGCTCTGGCTTCCCTGTCCTGATTTGTCTTCCAACTTGAATCTTGTGTCGTTCCCATGACCTCTCCCTGTCGTAATCCTTCATCACCCGCTTACATACTTTATTGCATAGCTTTTCTAGAGCAGCACCCGCAACTATTGAACTTAACACTTCCCCCTATGTGCACTGAAGGGTGAATTTTTGGAGCAATACAAACAAATGTCCTGGTTCTCATTGTTTTTATTGTTGGTAATAGTGTTTTCTTTTAGGTATATGTTATATATTTAATGTTTATTAAAATGTTTTAATTTAAAATCCTTTAGTACAGTCATGGCCAAAAGTATTGAGACACAAATATTGGTTTTCACAAAGTTTGCTGCTTCAGTGCTTTTAGACCGTTTTGTCAGATGTTATGGTATACTGAAGTAAATTTACAAGCATTTCATAAGTGTCATAGGCAAAGAGTCAATATTTGCAGTGTTGACCCTTCTTTTTGAAGACCTCTGCAATTCGCCCTGGCATGTTGTCAATCAACTTCTGGGCCACATACTGTCTGATGGCCATCCATTCTTGTCTAATAAATGCATGGGGGGGGGGGTTCAGTTAACAGCGGGGTTTTTTCCCGCAACATAAAAAAAAAATCACATGCGGATTTTTAACTGCTATAGCGACCGTTTTTTAGTTAACGAAGCGTGAAAACTCGTGCAATTCAATTGAAAAAGAGGGAATGCTGCCCCAGCATGTTAATCATTGTGTTTGCGAGTTTTTAGGGGAGTTAAGGGGAGTGTTTAACACAGTCATGTATAACACAAAAAAAAGGATTGAATACATTTTCATACATTAGATTGCATTACACAACCACAACAAAAGAAAAAAAAAACTTGCGAATCTGGCGGCACCTGGGACCCAGCATCCTCCTCGCTTTTCACTGAATATCGGGCGCGAAGTCATCACGTCCGACATATACAGTGAGAAGCGGCGGGAGAGAGGAGGATGCTGGGTCCCATGCGCCACCGGATTGGTAAAAAGACAGAAGAAATAGAAGAAAGAAGGACAAGTATGGTAAGTAAAGAAAGGGGAGGGGAAATGGTAATAGGAAACAGCAATGGAGCGGCAAAAGAACTAAGGGGGGGCGCAGAGTGATGATTTTTGTACATGTTTTAATTTATTTGATGTTACTCCTCTTAGTATTAGCTGTAAATAATTCTTTGACAGAAATATAATTGAAAAAAAAATGTTCTTTTCCCTCGGATTTATGTGTATTATTTTTGCATACAACTAAAGTATTTCTGTCCTGACCTAAATACTTATTACGTTATTTTGACCCAACTACTTATAAAACGGTGGTGCTCGGTAATTATTTTGGAGGGGTGCCTTGAAAAAATTATGGAGACTCTAAGGGGCATTTTCAATTGTTGGCGGTTTTCGCAGCGTAAAAAAGTACTACCGTTATTATGGTAATACTGAGCCGCGAGCTGAAATCCAGCGAGAAAAGTACCGTAATAACGGTATTTACGCTCACTATTACTGTAATGACGGTAATAGTGCGCGCGTCGCGTTACTTTAGGCAATAACGCCAACAATTGAATATGCCCCTAAGGGTGATGCTAGCTGAAAAAGTTTGGTAACCACTGGACTAGATCATATGTCAGTCTGTCATCTCTTCAGTCATATTTTTCTTTGTATACCTGTTGTAAAGTGGTAAGGTATAGTGATGCAATAAAGAAAAATAGTAATACTGTTCTTGTTTCCTAATCTAGCATTGACCTGACTAATGATGAGTCTGGTACTAGGCAAACAGCTGTTGCCAGCAGTTTAATTACATTGAACGAAAAAGATGAGAGCCATTTTACCTTCCTGACGTGGAATATTGATGGACTTGATGAATCCAATGTTTCAGAAAGGGCTCGTGGTGTTTGTTCTTACTTGGCATTGTAAGTGTTCTGTCATTGTTAAATACTGAGGTATTTTATCAAAATATTTCAAATGTTTGAAATTTTATCAGCATGTTTTCAATACTTGATATAAAAGAAAAACTAATCAAAGCAATTAGACTTGAAATCTTTGACTTAGAGGATAAATAAATAAAACTATATTTTTCTTCTGTTAAACAAATAAAAAATAATACAGATATAGAGCCAAATGTCCATAATAATTGGATATTTGTGCTGTCAGGACAAGTTTTCTCCATAATCTGGAGTTTAATGCTTAAAATATGCTAAATTACAATAATTTGTATTTTTCTTGCACTGTCCCTGGCATTGCCCTGCCTAATTAATGATTTGTAACTTTCTTGATAACCGGTTTTTGAAATTAGAGCTTCCATACTTATAGAATGCTCATCGTATTAATGTCCCACAGTACGTTATTTCCTGCAGGTGGCAGTGATGCTTAAACAGTCTATGGAGAGGCTCAGTATAGGAGTGGTTCTTCATAAACCCCTGTGGAAAATGTTTTCCAGCATATCTAATAATGAGTTTCAACAAAAATACAATCCTATTGTATCACAGCCAATTACAAATGGAAATGTATCCATTAGCCAAACAATGTTCTTGTTCCTTTGTGCAGCCTCCATTGCCTTCCACAGTGCAGCAGTCTGTGCATGCTATTATTATAACTGGTATGTATATTAGAGTTGGCAGCTCTGGGCATAACACATGGTCATGTTTTAATATCTCTTTATTTGTATAGAATAATAATTTTATCAAGATCTATATAAGGAAGTTAATAAACAAATGATGGAACAAAAACAGAGAGATGACCTAATTCAATTGTTTACCACACATCTGCATTTAGCAAGGTCTATTTTCTATTTATTTTTTTGTATGCATGTTACTTAAAGGGTTAAGCAATCTGTTAAATGCTTTTAAGGTACATAATACAATAACACTTTAGTAGCACAATCTTGCATGCTTTAATGAGTTGGGACCCTTAGTATTTAAGAGCATATCTTCCACAAAATCGTTCTGCGCATTCGCAGCACTAGCTGTTTTGTTTTTTGTTAAACAATTAAAATATAGGCTTACTACAACCTACATTTTATTGGAGCAAACGGGGTGGGGAAAGGGCAGATGAATGTAGGTAATTTACAGTAAGGGTGTCCCCGTGCAGGGAACGTTCAAGTCTGCTTCCCTGCGCTGATTTCACCAGTATCTCCTGCACCAGCAAGGAGTCTAGTTTAAGTGCTTGTGCCGGGTCTGGCGGCATTACACCTGCCGGACCAGCAGCACTAGACGGTTTTAAAAGATAGATGCAAAAAAAGTGTGGTTTCCCCCCCCCCTGTCCACATGATATTAACCCTTGTGCTGCTAACCAAGTGCTGGTTGGAGCAAAATCGTGGTAAGAAAAAGTGAGGTTTCCCCGATTTTACTCCACCCAGTGGGGGTTAGTTTTTTTAGTTTTTTTGCAAACCCCAACCCACTAGGGAATCCAGCCCCATGCTTACCAGTCTGGTTTGTTATTATGGCAAGGGGACCCCACGATGGAATTCCCCTGCTATAGAGTCCAGCAGCCCCGGCTGGCATGCATTGTGCTGCTTGGAGTAAAATAGGGTCACTATCATTGGGAGGAGGGGGGGTCGCGCTTAATTTTGCTGCAGGAGCTGACAAGTATGTACGTATCTTGCAGCATCCTGTGTAGTAGAGCAGAGAGGTGAATGATCTTGAGATCCGTTCCTTGTTCACTACGGGTGTGAGCAGAGCCGATTTGTATGGAGTTTTAATACTCCTTGCAGATATGTGCCGTAATGACTCGCGGCCCTAAATGTGCAAGGAAGGCTTTTTGTTTTTAACAGAGAGCTACAAACAATGTCCATTATGTAGGACACAGGGGACTGGTGTTACACTGGCAACAGAAATGGTATAATGTGGGAGATGCAATTTCAGGGCATCAAGCCAAATATTGTAGAATCTATCAAAGCGGTTTTTATGTTTAAGGAAGAGTAGAATTATTTCTACTATATCAGAGTAGATGACCCCTCATGTACACAGGAGGTCCTAGAGATTGATGAGAAGCAAAGAAATCATATAGCAAATATTTTAAAATTCTGGTACAAATTCAACTCCTGAAGAATATGGACTAAAAATATAAGGCCAAAAAACTCTGCTTGGCATATTTACAGTAAAAACTCCATAATTTGCAATTAAAACAACTTCCAACTTAAGATCCATTCACAAAATATTTTAAAAAATGTGCCTTCTGTGCATTGGCATCTGTGACATCCAGAGAACATTATTAGTAAAATTAATTTTTGTGGTGGATCAATGGTCAAATTCCATTCCTTTCACTATGAGTAATCTGCTCACCAAACTCTTGTATGCACAAGTCCTAAATGTGCTGTTGTAAATGAATACGTATCACATTTCAAGTGATGGTTGTTTTACATGTGATATCACAGGTACAGTCCGGATATAATATTTTTGCAAGAGGTTATTCCCCCATATTATGAATATCTGAAAAAGAGAGCTGTCAGCTACACAATCATTACAGGTATGTAATGTTCTTTATTGGATTATATATTGCATGCCAAGCAATGTTAGGAGGTTGTGTGCCTTATCAAGCCTAGTTAGTTGTAAAGAACGTTTGTATCTAGAATGTTTATTACGCAGACTTTCACAGAGCAGTTGAAGAGGTTGATTGGCTAGTAACTATCCCACACACTCTTGCAAATGGAAATCCACAGAACATGGCCTGATGGAAGTAGACGATGATAGGCACAAACTCTGACAACAACATAGGGCTCTCAGTTCCGCCATCTAAAAAGAACACATGTGATGATGATAGGCACTCTGCAGAATTAGCTTCCCACATCCTTGCAGCAGCATTGTGCTTGGTGGCCAAGACATGGAAACAGGCCGAGCCCCTTACTATGTAAGCCCTACGGTCTTATATGTGGTTTATTGTCTGGATGGAACAGATCACCTACCATTTGCATGCTAAGGATGACAAATTTCACTAGATTAGGGCTCCCTGGCCCCACATGTAACCCCCCTCCTATTATTGAAAATGTTTTACAGCCTGAATAGTTCAACAACTGTTCTTGTTTGTTTCCTCCATGACCATATGTTTTTCTGCTTGGCTGTCATTCTTTGCATTGTTATTTACCTATATCTTTTTTTCTCTTCCATCCATCTGGGGGACACTGCTTAACCATGGGGTTGAGTAGGGAGGGGAGGAGTCTGGCACCTAAAGAGTTAACTTTTTTCCTGCTGACAGCATATCCCCCCCCCCCCCCCCACCAATTCCCCACATACCTCAGTTTGAATTGGGTGCCCTAGGAGAAGGGCTGCGCATCAGAAGAGCTCCAAGAAACAGTGAACACTGTTCACTGGTAATAGGTTTTTTCTTTACTTTTCCAAGTTTTTTTCTGTTGATAGCAGCGAGTGGCTCTGTGTACAACTGAGTTGACTCGTGGGAGAAGCGCCTGTCAGCTGGGGGCGGCCCCGCAGACAGAGGAGGTGAAACACTTCTCACAGCGGGAAGCAGTCGGCAAGAGACTCTCCCCGCTGATAGCAGGACGGGCGCTGCCATTAGGCAGAAAGCGCCATTACTGCTGATGTTCCCCAGAAGCCAGCTGGAGCATACCAAGTTCCCTCCTTCTATGGGATGGCAGTGGATACTTGAAGGATGGCGCGCTAGTGATAGCGCTGTACGGGGAACACATTCTAACAGGTTTTCCCCTAAGATACAGAAAGGGCAAAACGCTGTTAATGAGAGAAACACAGAAGGAGAACCAGTGGCAGGGGAATGTGTTTGAGGAACACCGCTTCCCCCCCCCCCCTGCTGAGTGAGCGCGTGGAAGATCCCTTTTGGCGCCAAGGTTCAAAAGAGGACAGATGCAGCAGTCATTTGGAGAGAAGTGCACTGTTGACACATATCTTCCCCGCTAAGTATCACTTTGTTTTCTTCTGTGTATGCATGTGTATTATAAGACATGATGTGTTGAGAAAACTGTTGTTTAAAGAAAACTATAAAGCTCTCCAAGCCTGTCTTATTTAATCAGAAATACTATGATATGTTAAATAACCTAATCTGTATTTCCTTATAATTATTGGAGAGGTGTTTGTGTATCTGAAACGTGATTCTTTTCTTGTGATGGCAGATAAAAGTAAAACAACACGTACCAAACATAGTGTCTGTTCAAAGTGTAATGTTAAATTAACAAGTGAACGGCTGGATCAGGGGGGGCTCTGTGCTGGCTGCACTGTGGCTCCTGTGAAGTTACAGCCTAAAGACAGCTCCAGTCTAACGGTAGATCCTCCTGAATGGGCGGCTACCTTGTCACAAGGGGTTAATACCCTTGTAAATCTGTTATCTAAACCAGTAGAGATCCCGTCTACATCTATGGCTTCTCAGGGTATAACAGTAGGAATGACAGAGGAGTCATTTTCCCCAGGGGTCGGATTAAATCCCTCCCCGGCCCTCCTAGGGGTATCCTATATAGGAGAGGTGGGTTGGTCAGCAGTGGCTAAGGGCCTGGACCGACTTAACCAACTACTGGAGAATCCCAGACATAGAGGTAATATCAAGAGACGTAGACCAGCTAAGGCGCTGTGGTCAGTGTCGGACTCTCAGTTCCTCAGAGGAGGAAGGGGAATTGTTGGACGATTCAGATGTGTCCATTATAGAGTCAGAAGGAAACTCTAGGCACCAGGGTATGGACGATCTGGTAAAAGCAGTTCGTCAGACCTTGGAGTTTGTTGAAGTAGAAGAGACGAAGTCCTTAGACCGCTCTCTCTTTAAAAAAGCTTCTAAGCAGGTGGTCAGGTTCCCTCCCTCAGCTGAGTTGAGGGATATTGTAGAGGCCTCTTGGAAATATCCAGATAAAAGTTTCTCTATGCCAAAGAAGTTTGGCGCGTTGTATCCTCTTCAAGAGGAGGATATGACCCGTTGGGAACAGGTGGCGAAGGTGGATGCGCCTGTGGCGAATTGGTTCGCCAGACTACACTACCCGTACCTGGGTCAGCGGCCTTACAGGACGCGACCGATCGAAAATTAGAATCCCTGCTGAAGTCGGTCTTCTTGGCTGCCGGTACAAGCCTCAGACCAGCGTTGTCCTCTACTTGGGTAGCTAGGGCTATGGAAGCCTGGGCAGTGCAGTTAGAGTCTGCTCTACAGGATTCAGATCTACCCCTGGCCATGCAGCTAAGGGAGGCAGCAGGCTATGTATATGAAGCGGCCCACAATTCGGCTTCCATGTCATCGTCTTTCTGCTACAGCTGTAGTAGCGAGAAGGGCGTTATGGTTAAGGACTTGGAATGCGGATTCAGAGTCGAAAAGGTTGTTAGAATCCATCCCGTATACGGATGGGATGCTATTTGGTCCAGAATTGGACTCCTGGATTTTACAGGCTTCAGGGGGTAAGAAGACGTCCTTGTCGGTAAATACTCCAAAACCTCGGGCTAAGCCTAGGTTTAGCTCTTTCAGACAGCCTTTTTACGGGGGCGGGTCTGGCAGAGGCCAGACTACCAGTATAGGGGCCGTGGAAACCAGGAGACAGTCCCGTAGAGGAAGGTCATCCTTTGCCCCAGCAGCGCGAAGAGCTTCTTCCGCCAAGCTGCCGGATAGACCAGCAGCATGACTACCACCCGCCTCTGGTTACAGAGGGTGGGGTGGGAGGACGGCTGCTTGAGTTCGTCCAGCAGTAGACAAAGTCCTCGGCGGACGAGTAGGTCCAGGATATCATGATAGGATTCATGGGGCCAGCTCATCTCAAGTTTTTGTTACTTCGCTGGCCTCTGTCAAGTCAGAAAGAGCTCAGGGCTGTCGATTTGCTTCGGTTAAACAAAGCTGCACAGGCTTGGAAGTACCAGAGAAGGAAGGGGTTTTAGTAAAAAAAACAAACCCATTCGTGGTGCTAAAGCCAGACGGGGCGTTCAGTCTAGAACTGAACTTCTGGAGTATAATAGAGTCAGAGAGGAGCCCTTGTCTAAGAATGAGTTTCTTGGGACTATTAAGGGACTTAGTACGCAGCAGACTGTTTTCTCCACAGGACAAGTTAAGATCCTAGAGGGAGTGGATAGGCAGGGTCCTGTCAGACAGGAAGCTGTCAGGGCCCAGGTCCTTGAAGCTGCTAAGAAAGATGGTGACATCTTTCGTGACCCTACCCTGTGCATGGTTCCACCCCATACGTATTCAGAGGAAGCAGGAAGGAGCCTTCCTTTGTTCGAGGTAGCAGAGGAGAAAGTAAATCCTCAGCTGGTGGTTGCTGGACAACAACCGAACAAAAGACAGGAAAGTTCCAGAGTTCTGCGCAAGAACAGGGGATCCACTAGTAGTGGACGTCCTAACAAGGCCTTGGGGCTTCAGGTAAAATCTGCCCCACAGGGTCCCGTGGAGGGTCAGTCCGGAGGATCGACCAGTCTTTTTGGTAACTCCAGTAGGGCTACGAAGAGATCTGCTGACCCTGAGACCGTTCTTGCATCAGAGTCTCAACCGGCTGAATTTAATGGCAGAGCTTTTGAATCCAGTCTGTGGAGAGCGAGAGGGTTCTCGGGGGGGTGTAATAGGCACTCTCCTGAATGCCAGGAAGCCACTTTCGGCCAGGATATACCACCGCATCTGGCATATATATATATATATATGTGGTGTAAGAAGAAGTCTTACAATTTTAAAACCTTTGGTCTGGCTAGATTTCTCGCCTTCTTACAGTGTGGTTTAGAGGCGGGGCTTAAATTAGGAACCTTAAAGGTTCAGGTATCAGCTTTGTCAGTGTATTTCCACAGACTGCTGGCGGAGCTTCCGGATGTTGAGACTTTTCTACAAGGAGTCCTTCACATCCAGCCGCCCTACGTACATCCTGCGGAACCTTGGGATCTTAATTTGGTCCTTAGCATGTTGCAGGAGCCTCCCTTTGAACCTCTACTCTCAGCAGAGTGGCGGTTCTTAACCTGGAAAACAGTCTTCCTACTTGCTATCGCCTCGGCCAGAAGGGTCTCGGAGCTGGGAGCTTTATCCTGCAAAGAACCTTATCTGGTTTTTCATGAGGACAGAGCAGTTTTAAGGACTATTCCGTCCTTTCTCCCTAAGGTGGTCTCGGGTTTCCATATTAATCAGGAAATCGTTGTTCCAGTGTTTAGAGAGGAGCCTCAGACTCCTGGAACAAAGACAAATAAATGTTTGGACGTAGTGAGGGCATTACGTATATATGTTAAGAGATCTGCAAAGATACGTAAGACAGATTCTTTATTTGTATTATTTGACTTTTCCAAACGGGGATGGCCAACATCTAAGCAAACTATTGCTAGATGGCTTAACCTAACCATCAGGGAAGCTTATGTCCGTATTAATCTCCCTGTGCCGAAGCGTATTGTTGCCCATTCTACCCGTTCGGTTGGGGCGGCATGGAATGGAGCCACGGCGGACCAGCTGTGCAGGGCAGCCACATGGTCCTCGGTCCATACCTTTACGAAATTCTACCAATTTAATGTGTTTGCGTCTGGGGACACCTCCTTTGGCCGTAGTGTTCTACGTGCAAGGAGATCAGATCGGTCCCATCCTTCAGAGGGATTGCTTTAGTAAGTCCCCATGGTTAAGCAGTGTACCCCAGATGGATGGAAGAGAAAACAGGATTTATACTTACGATAAATCTTTTTCTCTGAGTCCATCTGGGGGACACTGCGGTCCCCCCTTCTTGTTCGTTGTTTTTCTTTTCTCTCCACTCCCCCCTCTGTTGAGTGGTGTATCTTGGTTGATTGGCCTCTCGTCCTAGGGCTTTGGTAATCAAACTAAGGTATGTGGGGAATTGGTGGGGGGGATATGCTGTCAGCAGGAAAAAAGTTAACTCTTTAGGTGCCAGACTCCTCCCCTCCCTACTCAACCTCATGGTTAAGCAGTGTCCCCCAGATGGACTCGGAGAAAAAAATTTATCGTAAGTATAAATCCCGTTTTGCAATGTACAGTCATGGCCAAAAGTTTTGAGAATGACAAATATTATTTTTCACAAAGTTTGCTGCCTCAGTTTTTATGATGGAAATTTGCATATACTCCAGAGTGTCATGGAGAGCGATCAGATGAATTGCAATTAAAGTCCCTCTTTGCCATGATAATGAACTTTATCCCCAAAAACATCATTTCCACTGCATTTCAGCCCTGCCACTAAAGGACCAATTGACATTAAGTCAGTGATTCTCTCATTAACCCTGTTGAGAGTGTTGACAAGGACAAGGCTGGAGATCACTCTGTCATGTTGATTGAGTTAGAATAACAGACTGGTAGTTTTAAAAGGAGGGTGGTGCTTGAAATCGTTCTTCTTCCTCTGTTAACCATGATTAGCTGCAAGGAAACACGTGCAGTCATCATTGCTTTGCACAAAAGGGCATAACAGGCAAGGATATTGCTGCTAGTAAGATTGCACCTTAATCAACCATTTATTAAATCATTAAGAACTTCGAGGAGAGAGGTTCAATAGTTGTGAAGAAGGCTCCAGGGCGCCCAAGAACGTCCAGCAAGCGCCAGGATCATATCCTAAAGTTGATTTGGCTGTGGGATCGTGGCACCACCAATGCAGAGCTTGATCAGGATTGGCAGCAGCAGGTGTGAGTGCATCTGCACGCACAGTGGGGTGAAGACATTTGGAGGATGGCCTGGTGTCAAGAAGGCCAGCAAATAAGCCACTTATCTCCAGGAAAAAATCATCAGGGACAGACTGATTTTCTGCAAAAGGTACAGGGATTGGACTGCTGAGGACTGGGGTAAAGTCATTTTCTCTAATGAATCCCCTTTCAGATTGTTTGGGGCATCTGGAAAAACGCTTGTCCAGAGAAGGAAAGGTGAGCGCTACCATCAGTCCTGTGTCATGGCAACACTAAAGCATCCTGAGACCATTCATGTGTGGGGTTGCTTCTCAGCCAAGGGAGTGGGCTTGCTCACAATTTTGCCTAAGAACACAGCCATCAATAAAGAATGGTACCAAAACATCCTCCAAGAGCAACTTCTCCCAACCATCCAATAACAGTTCGGTGACTAACAATGCCTTTTCCAGTGTAATGGAGAACTTTGCCAGAAGGGAAAAGTGATAACTAAGTGGCTCGGGGATTAAAACACTGAAATTTTGGGTCCATTGTGAAGAGTATTGGTTAAAGACTTTAAATTACAACAAAACAAAAATAAATGCTAAACAAATAAGCGTTCTTTACATATAAAAAGTGAGTAGTACCAACCTGTAGTGGGCGACTTTCTGTGTAAATAGCTGTTGTGACATTCAAGGAAAGACTACATAGTACCATTCTCCTCTACTGCACACGAACATATTTTTAGTGGGTTTAGTTCAGAATTAAACCGCAGCAATTATCACATTTCAGATTCCCAATTTTAATATTGTAATTTACAATACATTGACTATATAACACATGCTTTGCTCCTACATCCGAGCTAATGTGCACACCAAAAGGTTTGCTCCTCTGGGGGAAAGGAAGATAACATAATGTGGGTGACTTCCATATAAATGTGGTACAGAGGTCAGAAAATTCATGACTGTTGTCACTCTCAATTTCTTGCAGGATCACTAATACAAAACAGTTGTGATTTACTTTTCACTTTTTATATGCCTTCCTTTTTTTTTTTTTCTGCCATTGTTAAAAGATGTTGTAGTTTCATGTCATGTTCATATTTCATGTACTTATCATGAATTTCTGAAAAACTGTTATACTCACACTTTTTTAAGTCGAGGAAAAAATGCTCCACACCTTAGTGCAGTATGTCCCTTTCCAGGAAGGGGCATGTGAGCAGTACCACCCGTCCAGCTTCACTGAGACATATAAGATCTTCCTGATCTAACACTGCTAAGTGCCTAATTCATAGGTGTGTTCATTCTGACACCTGTCGACCACATGCTCCCCCTGAAAGGCACAGTTTTTTCACTCAATATGCTCACAGAACTAGTCGGGAAGACATCACAGCCATTTTGAATCGGACCTGCAGCAGAGAAGGTAGCAGAGAGTACAGAGTCTACCGTTGAGCCCCCAACTATAGCACTACTGAATTTACTGATTTAATAACTGCCAAGTGGTATCCCTTGGACAAAGATGGTAGGGCTCAGCCGGATCTTTAGCACAGTCTTGTATGTCTAGACCTTTTAAATATCTGGTTAATAAATTCTTCTGTGAAATGAAGTCCCTGTAATGGGACTATTTAAGCTCAATCCTCAAGTATTATCAACAGTTCATGTTTTCAGGATTTCTTTAACCAGGCACAGCTGAGTTAATCTATTTGGCTGAGTCATTAATTATCCCACCTGTTTCTACACACACACAAACATGACTAGTTGGGTGCTCTGATGAATGGGTTTGAGCACCTCTGGTTTAAGCCACCATTAATGGGAAAAGTTTAATCCTTGTGAAAATGTGTTGTCCTAAAAATTCTATATATTTTTCAATACTCACCAGTGACTTTTCAAAGCAAATATTTATTACGTATTAAATGCTACTTTTTGGCAGAGCTAGAAGTGGATATAATAAACTTATGAATCCATCTGAGGAGCGTGGCTTGGTGTTCCCTTATTTTTGTCAGCCCAGATGTAACATGAATACTAATAGCTGGGTCCTAGGAAAGACTGTTTCACTTACTGTATGCTCATACCCAGTGCAGTGACTCCTTTTGAGATTAACAGAATGTGTGGTTTGATACTATTGATAAAATGTGAGATCTGTCCCTTTCTGCTCCGCTCTAGGGTAACCTGACTTAAAAGCAGTTATTGGACCCATAGCAATATTCAAGCATTGAGGGACATATGTATTGATGTATGTTTGCATAGTCACGGTAGATTCCATTTTGCACAAGAACGGCACTTATGGCACAAATGAGGAGTCCCTGTGCATATGGAGCAGTCTCTTATGAAATGTCTTATGACGGAAACCTAGTAACACATGTATATTGCGTACTTTTGAGATAAATTAATCTTATACCTAAAATAGCATCAGTGAATGTTAGAAACAGACCTGTGCAACACTCCTATCTTCACAGTATATTACACTCCTCAAAGGTTATTTAAAATGGGGATTAGATATTTTACAAAGACTGTTTAGCAACACCATTTCAATCTGGATTTGTATTTTTTGTGCATTTGAAGACTTAAAAAGCACAAGGCTGCAAGCTAAGAAGTCCTCTATTTACATAATTTACACTAGAGCTACAGTATCATATTTTTTCAAAGACAAGTAGTACTGTTTCATTTGTACAGTGGACATTTAGGCAACACTGATGTTTGATCTAAAACTACTTGATTCTATGATCTGTAAATGTACTCTTTAGAAACCGGATCACCTTTCTTTGCATAATATTGGTTATTTGTTCTTTCCAGGAAATGAAGATGGTTATTTTATTGCCATAATGCTTAAAAAATCTAGAGTAAAACTAGTGAGCCAAGAAATTGTTCCGTTTCCAAATACGTCCATGATGAGGAATTTGCTGGTAGCGAATGTAAGTTGAAGAAAATGTTTTTTTGTTTTTTTTTTTAAAGAGAGGTGGGAGGGGGTAAACTTGTGTCCTACAACTCTCCTTACAGGAACACAAGGCAGGAGGCCACTACTGACTTAACTTTTTAATTTCCATAATGTTTGGTAACCTTAATGTATCATTTGTCTACTGCTTCCCTTTCATAGCTTACCATGTATCTTGTGTTTCTTCCGAATAGGTAAATATCTGTGGGAACAATATCTGCCTCATGACTTCTCATTTAGAGAGCACCAAAGATCATTCTAAAGAACGTGTGCAACAGCTGCAAATTGTACTGAATAAGATGCAAGAAATTCCTCCATCAACCACTGTAATATTTGGTGGCGATACAAACCTGAGGGACACGGAGGTCTGTAAACATTTCCTGTTTCAAATTGTCCAATAGTGTGTTTGATTTGCCCGCTGAAAGGTCATGCACATGTATGCAGAATTTTGTGTTCAGGCATGTATCACACTATCCTAGACTATACCGTGTTGTACACTACAACTAAGTAATAGTTCAAAGTTATACTTGGATGCATGGACATGAGAGAATCTGGTTCTAGACATCTCTTGCTATTCATTGTTGGAGTTTCTATGGGCTTTTTATTTCTCTGATTAATTCGGCCAAAATGCTACTCTTGTTTCTGAGACTTGTCCACTATAATGATTACATTATATTTTCATTTTCCTCAGCAGAAACACGTATACATTTAAAGGTTTTCCTTTTTTTTCTGTGTCGAATTACCCCAAGCTATAAGCGTACTCGGCAGTTGCAGAAAAAAAAATGAAGTAAAGCCCTGTTAGATATGTTTCAAAACAATAATGTGATTTTTTTTTTTTTATTTTTTTTTTTTGCTAAAAATCTATTTTCTCTGTAATGGTTTAATTTAATGTCTCTGTTCAGTTATCGGCTTTCTATTTCAAACCCTCTCTAGCTTAAAAATCTCCCACTTAAACCCTTTCGTATAATATGAAATGAATTATCAAGACTGAAACTGTAATGTGTTATGTCTACAGGTTCAAAAGATTGGAGGCCTGCCAAGTAACATTTTGGACATATGGGAGTTTTTGGGAAAACCTGAACATTGCCGGTATACATGGGACACAAAAGTAAACAACAATCTGCGACTCCCATTTGCCAGCAGGTTGCGCTTTGACCGTATATTGTACCGTGCAGCTGTAGATGGGAGCCAAGTGGTTCCTCAGTCTCTAGATTTAATTGGTACTGAAAAGCTGGACTGTGGTAGATTCCCTAGTGATCACTGGGGTCTATTGTGTGATTTTGACGTTATCTTGTAAAACTAATGAAGCAACAATTTTAATGTGTCTAAAATTCCTTTTATTTAAACTTTTAATTGGGCACTTCTTTTTTTTTTTTTTTTTTTTTTTTTTTTAATAAATCTTCCTCCCCTACTATCCTCTTGCTATCCAAAGATGTTTTACTTTACTTCAAAGACCATTTTCATATATGTGCCGTGTCTTAGTAAATTCTGAATAACTTAATTCCCATCCAAGAACCTACAATATCTGAAATAAGCAGTGTCCGTGTGTATACGCATTTGTGCAGTCATGATCACTATCCTGTGCTTTATTCAAAAACTTGTACTGGGACATTAAGGCAGAAAATACATTACTTGGCAAAGCTACAAGTACGTCTACATATACCTCTTGGTGAGCTGGTGCTAAGGCCAGAATAAGCGTTGTTCATAGTAAATATTGGGGACTTAATGTCTGAAAAGGTTTAATAAGTCTGACAGACAGGGAGCGTTAAATATCCTCTTTCACCCACACACAAATATTATCTTCTCATGTTTAATATCTTACCTTGTAAAGCAGGAGTGCATAGTAGGGATATATTACTGGCGATGTGATCCGCCGATGGGTGTAGTACGATATAAGGATACTTACTACACCGACAGTAATTACAACGATGTTGCAAATCTGAAGCCTCGTACCCTGAAATGAAAGATGCATTGACTTACCATTACATAGATGCAGTCATTTGACGGCCCGATGTGTTTGTTACTGTTGAAAATGACGTAATTTCAAAACGCGACTGGCAGATGTTCAGTTTTAAAGCGGCAATACATGGACCCTGCTTCTAACGCTAAGGTTAACCCTAACCCTGATTCCTAACTCTAACCCTGAAAATAATACTTACATGAGATGGACAGCACGGTGACTCAGTGGTTAGCACTTCTGACTCAGCACTGGGGTCATGAGCTCAATTCCCGACCATGGCCTTATCTGTGTGGTATGTTCTCCCAGTGTTTGCGTGGGTTTCCTCCCACACTCCAAAAACACTGGTAGGTTATTAGGCTGCTAACAAATTGACCCGTGTGTGTGTGTGTTAGGGAGTTTAGACTGTAAGCCCCAATGGGGTAGGGACTGATGTGAGTGAGTTCTCTGTACAGCGCCGCGGAATTAGTGGTGCTATATAAATAAATGGTGATGATGATGAGATGAATGTCTGCTGGATCCCTGCATTGACGCTTTAAGAGGATTTGCGCTTTGAAGTGACGTAATTTTCAACAGTCGGCAAAACGTTGGTTCGTAAAATGACTGCATCTGTGTAATGGTAAGTCGATGTATCTTTCATGTTGGGGTATGAGTCTTCGGAATTGCAACGTCATTGTAATTACTGTCGGGGTAGGCAATATCGTTAAGCTGACTACCACCCAATCTGACACATGACGTTGGTTGTTGCGGCTCATCAGTGAATGGGAGCATGGCCCCGCATTCCATCTTCACCGTGCATCACTATCCTCCCACACACTCTGAAGAGCAGCAGCATGGTTCAATAAACCATTGTATAACTACAGAAGAGAATTGGCTGAGATTTAACCATCAAAGCTTCTAATGCTGAAACCTTCAGATATTGCTGCATTCTTGGACCACAGCTTGCCAAAAAATATGTAGATGTCAAGGAATCTATTGATATGACACCCGGGTAAACCAGCAAGCATAACAATTAAATGAAGCTGAACAAAGAATCTCAAACATAGAAGATGCTCTCCACTCTGCCAGACAGACTATATAGGTACAACCATATACCGCCCTCTCTGTTCTGCTTCTGATCGTCGCCTCTCTTCCCCCCCCTTATTACCTCCTCCCACGCGTGTATCCAAGACTTCGCCCGCGCTGCCCCCCTCCACTGGAACAAGCTCCCTCCATCAGAACTTCCTCTAATCTGTCCAGTTTTTAATGGGCTTTAAAAACCCACCTTTTTCTTAAAGCCTTTCAGTCTCCCACTTAACTCCCTACCTTTTCTGCTGCCTCTCCTCCTTTCCCCTTCCCCGCCCCTGTCCCCCTATTCTCCCTCTCTCCCCTGCGTCTCTGTCTGTCCACCCCTTCCCTTAGATTGTACGCTCATCTGAGCAGGGCCATCTCTCCTCCTGTTTCCTCCACTTCTAACTCTGCTCTCCAGCTACTTTGCCCTCCTCCTCGAGGACCCTCCTCCCCCCGTCCCCTCTGGGGGTCTCCCTGTCTTCCGCGCCCTCCTTCTTGGGCTCCGTTGTTTGCCGATCCTCTCTCCCCCTTTCCCTGCCCTCTCTAGCTGTGCATTGAGCTTACTGAGTTACTGTGTTTACTGTACTGTGCTGTCTCACCTTGTATTGTAATTCGTTTTGTCCCTGTACGGCGCCACGGACACTTTGTGGCGCCCTATAAATAAAAATTAATAATAATAATAACCAAAGTTAATCGGCTCATTGACCCATAAAGCCGATGACTTAGAGAATCACAGCAGATGCAACAAATAGTGGGCATTCTGGAGACAGTCAAAGGCTCCCTAGTTTACATATTTGCTCTCTACTAGGCCGTAACTCTCAACAGGCCATAGACACCAAAGGTAAGTCCTCTGGCCCCAATGAATTTGGCCTGACTAACAAATAGATGAAGCTTGCAAAATTTGTAACAAGAATTATGAACTTCATATACAGTCAAAGTGCTGAACCATTACATGAGTACAATAGATCCTAATTATCAAGGAAAGATTGTTTATATGCTAGAATTTTTCTAGCCAGGCTGCCAATAAACACAGAATTTAATCCATTCTGCAAAAAAGCAGTTTGAGATAAAGATCAAATTACAGAGATGCTAGAAAGTTTGTGAATGCTTTCGAAATTTAATTTCTGCTTAATTGTGACTTTAATGTGTTTAAATCTTAATCTTAGTCATAAAGATACAGTATCCAATAAATTAAATAACATAAAATAATATACATTTTAATTTATTTATTAAAATGTTTCAACATTACATTTTTTCCTTAAAAGTATGTGAAGATATTCTTTCAGTAACTGGTGTTATCCCCTTGAGCAGTAATGACTTTAACTAAATGTTGACAATAATTGACCAGCACATAGTGTTTTTAAGAAAGGTGTCCTACTGCAGTGAATGGAATGATAACATGTTAGACATAGAGGGGTAAATTGTTGTACTCCTATCAGTGGCTTCCCCTGGGCACCTGATCTGGGCTTGTGTTAATGCTGAGATGGCTTCTTCCCTGGCGCTGCTCAAAAAGCAGCAGTCCTGGTTCACTGTCACTTTGGTAGACAGACCAATTCACAAGACCTGCAGAGACCCCGACTAGCAGATGAGGAACCCAATCACACTAGGGATAGTGCAAATAGTTGTGTTATAAATCTACCCTGGGGGCACAGCTGAGACTCAGACGTGTCTTGAAAAGCTCTTGCATACACCGAAGCTGTAGGAACATGTGATTTATTTATTTTTATCCCAAATCGGGTTTGCTTTTATGCAAGCAACACTATCTACAAAAAACTGTTCTTGAGCTTACTCATACAGAATATTCCTCACTCTACCTCAGCCATATATCAAATAATTAAACCAGAAATCAGTTTTGAGGAAGAGAGTGCCGGCATTAAGGAAGGGGAAGTACATTCTCCCTGAAATAATTATAGATATCCTAAACATTTTCCAACTTGCACTGAAAATCCGGCCAGCAAGTAGTTATCAATATATGACATACAACATTTTATATTAGGCATACTTCTCACCAAAAAATATGGTGTTTGGCCACTCCTCAGTCAGCACATTCCCAAAATGTGGTATCACTGCTATAGACCTATTTCCCTGGCAAGTTACTTTGGAATTTTGGGGAAGAAGCAAGTAGATATGGTAATAACACACTGTCTTTATCTTTATGGGGCATTTCTCAGTGGCGATTTATCAGATGGACCAAATATTCAGGGAGGAGATAAAATATTAGTATTGGTGGCAGCAGAAGACGTAAAGCTATTTTACAACAATGGATTCAGAGTACTCATCCGATTTTAGACCTGGTGTTCTCTATGCTGCTGTACCTTTTCAGGAAGGTTTGGCTTGAGACCAGATATGCACGGCTAATGCCAGCCCTATTTCAATGTTGGGGTAAATTTATTAAAACTCCCATCACTCACTAAAAAAAAAATCCCTCCAGTGCACTTCCCAGTAGTTCATCCCCTTATCCATGTTTAACCAGTCATAAATTGTAACATACAGTACCTGTGAAAAAAAATTAATTAATACCTCCACTATTCTAGGCTCCATACACTTAAGGGCTCATGCAGAGTTGGATGAACAATGGGAGAAACTTAAAAAACGGCACATAAAGTGTATTTCTGCAGTTGAACCAAACCACTAAGCTTTGGCTGAAACCAAAACTCTGCAGAGCCAAACAAAGAAAGGGGCACTCCACAAAATCAAAGGGCATTGTAGTTGCCAGGAACACCAGAGCCCTACTTCCAATGGCTCATGTGAGGCTACCAAATTGGTATATAAACGTCTAACATGAATTAAAGTGGATTTAACTGGCCAGAAGTCAGACTAATTATGGCATAAAATAGACAGACTAACCTTATTCAAAATGGATAGCGAATACGTTTGCCAACAGTGTATTGTTGTTTCCAATTAGAAGATGCCTTTGCTTCCATTCCATCACAGTGTTTAGAGAACAGTCTAGTTGTGCAATCTGGTCTCCCAGTAATTAGGGGAACTGGATAGAAGTTATATTAGAAGGAGTCCTCCATTGGCTCTAAAGAGGGAGAAATAACAGGAGGGGTGCAGGAGTCCCTAGACAGAAAGGCCAATAGATTCCCACACCAATTCCCCAGCTCATGTTCGCCATAAATAATAATAATTTATGTTCAGATTGCTCCATGAGGATTTTATTTGAAGAGGTTGGGTTATCTATAAAACCTCTCTCTGTTCCCATAGCTGCAACAGTGGCTGCCTCTTAAGTTTGACATGCAGGGTATACTCTGGCATAAGCCTCAAATTAATTTCTAAAATTATCCCTGTATCTGCAGTAAAACAAAAAAAACCTTGAACCTGAACCCACCTATACGTTTATCTCAGTAAAAAAGCAAGCCTAAAACTGATTAAACCTCCATCTTTTAAGTTTAATACAAAAAAATAACACAAAATTGCGCTGTTGCTGATCTTTTATGAGGAAGGCAGTGGCATTATATTGATAATGACAAATGGTCTGCAGTTAATCAAGTTAGATCCTCCGAGGGTAAAGCACGGGAGGTAAGGACTATTTATGTGTGAAAGGAATCCACTAGTTGCAGAGTAACAGGAATATGCATTTGTTGCTGGTTTGACTTTTTTCCAAAAATTTACCAGACCAATGGTATCCATCAGGGAGGTAAATTGGCTTTGAGATCTTACCCCAGAGCTTACTAGAGTGACTTCATGGCTGGGAGGTATTTATCTAAGCATTTATTCCCATAGTGTTGAATTAATCACTCCACACTAAATGAGTTAGATTAAATTGGGAGAGGAGCCCAATATCAGCATGGGAACAAAGGCTATAGAACAGTGTTGGCTAACCTGTGACACTCCAGGTGTTGTGAAACTACAAGTCCCAGCATGCTTTGCCAATTTATCGCAGCTTATTGCTGGAAGGGTATGCTGGGACTTGTAGTTTCACAACACCTGGAGTGTCACAGGTTAGTCAACACTGCTATAGAACAACAAAGAAAAAAGTACGTGCCTAGGTGTTCAATCTTGACTTGATGAGAGACAGAAGGGTTGGGTTTGTCTTAATGGTGAAGAGAACCCTGCACGCTTGACAGGTACACAAAAATTCAGATTTGAGAAAAAACAAATACAATATAAACAAACCTGAAAACCGAAGATCCAGCTTTCTGATGGCAGCGCATGCTGACAGGCAGTCATTCCGAAGATCCAGCTGTCCAGTCCTTCAGTTTCACGTCAGTGCGCCCTACATTAATGTTAGTTTACAGCGGCAATGTCTGGACCCCGCAGGCTTAGTTTTTAAACAGTTAACCTGCGAGGTCCAGACATTGCCGCTTCTATTATTTTTTCATTGTAGTGATACATTAAGGACACCTTCAGAGTGTTGAAATAATGCACCGGTCAGAATGTATCCTAATACATAAACTACCGTAAATAGTCTGTTCGGGTTGACATTCTGAAGCAACTATCTGAATGAATTAGGTACAGCAGTATATATAGCCTATATACTAAAAAATACTTTTTATAGAGCACTGAACGTCTTCACTAGCAAGAACCTGTATCAGAATGGAGCAGTGACATCCTAATCAAAGTGAACAGTGTATTACTTACAGCTCATGTGTTTTATTTGAAGTACATCTAGCTGCTATACATTATTTTGTGAAATGCGGCTGAATAGTTCCTAATTGGATGCTTTGTGTCCCAGTCTGTGAACAGTGTATATGTGAATATTCAAGCATTATGAAAATCTATTAGAGGATTTTCCCATTTTAATAAAGTGACCTAATTTTAGTTATCCAGTCATTTTCACCAAAAAGAATTCTTGTTTGATGTATTTGATGTTATAATATGTGATTATGTGTTGTTTTATCCCTGTTTTTCATGGTGTCATATTTGATGTATTATATTTTTTATTGTGTTTTTTGATGTTAGTAGAAATATACATCTAAATTATTTTTTTTATATTTTATAGTTTAAATGCTGATTTTATAGTTTAAATGTAATACAGTAAATATAATTAATTTTAATTTTATGACATATCATCATTTTCATTATCATTTACTCTGAGTGTTGATACAACATTAGCACTTAGAAAGAAGCAAAGAAGTGTTTATTGAGGCACTCCAAGGATATATTTTATATTAAAAACATATATTTTATTGGTATATTTTAAAAGTTGGTTTTGATGGTTGCATATATAGTTGCGAAAACCCCCCCAGAAAAAGTGAACAAAAAGTGATTAACTATATGAGTTATGATTAAAATGCAGTATCAACTGCAATGGCTTTATAAGCTCACAAGTCTCCTATAAAATATACACCTTTATTTGTGTTATAGGCGTTTTGGTGTCTGCCTAAATCAATGATCAAGTTTATTGTTTGACTTGTCCAATAATGTTCATTAATGAGATTGAGACCCTTGTTATATATATCTCAAATAGTGGTCCATTGTCCCATATTAGTTTGCCTAATCAGACAGCGTGATGACAGCCATATATTATAAACTACCCACTATACAGCTAGCTGTATCTATAAAAAGTTAATTATATGCCTATATATAGACTAGCTGAAAGGTCTTGGGCAGATATATAGCTTAGTTGCTAATCAGAAGATAGCGGAGCATTAGTATAATGCTACCTGTCTAGATAATGATCCTTGTTATATATATCTCAATTGACAGTCCGCTATCTTATAATAAATGTCCACACCACAAAATTGCCTAATCGAATGGCATAATGACAGGTATATATTATAGATTACCCATTATAAGGCTGTCTGTAGTTATAAGGTATTTTTTGTAAACCTATATGTAGATTGACTACAGGGTTTTAGGCAATCATGTAGCTTGGTTGCTAATCAAAGGGTAGCGAAGCATTAGTATAATACACAGGGTAGCAGAGCATTAGTATAACACTGACTGTCTAATCATTAACTCTCAGTGGCTGTATTGACTAGATTAGGAAAATAGTACCAGGATTGTCAATTAATCAATTAAATATAGTAATGGCAGATCGTGAGTATTATAAAGCGAACGCCGACGCGCGTTTTGCTTATGTGCTTTCTTGAGAAAGCAATAACTTGGTGCGGTTAATCTTCTTTTCTAAATATAACAACAATAGCACTACCTGCTGTTTATATATACAAATATTATTCTCTATAAAGAGTTGCCTCCTTCCTGTTGGCTGCTTTTGTTTCTTCCTGGGCTTAGAGCGCCCAAAAGGGTTGATTTTTATAATAAGAGTAGTGGTCCATCCATACACAAGGTGTGTCACTCACACATAAGACCTGCATACCCCCGAGATAAGGCTCTGGTAGTGCCACACCTAGCATTAGGTCTTACAGTACCATACAAACAACATAAATCAGTCTACACAAGTTAATAAAAAAAATGAGCCAAACAAAACATAGCAGTACTGAAGTTTAACAGTACCCGTGGGCACTGATATACCTTGACAGAAGATACATGTGGCTCTTCAGGCATTTGGTTCTTCAAGCATTATCAGCTTTTACCTCCTAACCTCTAGAGAAATGATCTATTCAGGGGCTAACACAGGATTTGTAGAGGGGGGTTTCCACACCAGTGGGCGTGACCAGCATGCATGGGGCGTGGATATAATTTTAGACAGTGCTTGGCTGCTCTCCTACTCTTCCTATCCCCATAATATACATGGGCAATACTGCATGCACTACTGTTAGGTGCACGCAGCTCTACCTTTTCAAGCAGAGTTGTGTAAAGCGGGAGCAGGGTCCAGCCACCTCAATTATACAGTGCCCCAGGCTTGGATGGGGTTTCCAGGCACTAGGAAACCCCCCTCGGTTTGCCTATGCTATGAAAGACCTCACTTGAAGGAAGAGAGTATGAGAAGATTACAACAAAGTTATTCTCAGGCAGGATATTTTTTTCTGTTAAAAGCTGTATACCAATGTCCTTTTTTTCTAACAACTCTGAAGAAGCGCTTGACACAGAGGGCATTACAAATTTCAAAATGAATAAAGACAAATTGTCATACAAAGTCTGGATTGGACTTTTTCTGGAAAGTCCAGAACTATACATTATAATGGGTATTTTGCCTTCCTCTACAACAGTGACGTGCAGTCTGTTATGTTTCAAGGGCTACATACACAGCCCATTAACCTTCAAAAGGACTGCACATAACCCTTAATGTCAATAATAATTTAAAACAACACATTTAAACAAAGAAAAATACATATATAATAACATCAACAGTCAGATAAATAAGTGTTACAAGCTATAACCAAAACATGTGACAATTCAATGTGATTGTGACTTCTGGGTGGGCAGACTGGAACAAAGTACACACTTCCTCTCAATACTCAGGGGCAATTTCCACAAACTAAAAGTGTGCCTCAACGTTTGTGGAGGCAGAATTTTTTGGGGGAGCTGCACGGTGCGTCTCATGAAAGTTCACCCTCTTTCCTCTTTAGTACCATCCACTGCAATTCAATAAGGTTTACAGATTTTCTCCTAAAATATTGCTCGGTTTAGCCTTATTTATAGCTCGAGAAAATCATGGGAGAGAGGGAAATCAGGTCTGTCTTTACATTACTTGGAGTGCACTTAGAAATACACTTCTCAGCTAAAGGCCTATACTTCTAATAGGAACCGTTTGGCAGAGAAGCGCATTTGCAGGCGTACTCGCTTTCTGAAATAAAAACAGTCCACCATGTACATGGCACTATGTAAACACAATAAAATGATAAAAAGGACAGTGACCCTCCATTCCCAAATCCACAGCCACTATGACAGGGAGACCATCAGCCTGGACCTCTTACTAGAGTGAAAACAGCCGCAGGCTGGTCAGTGCGAGGTTGGTCTTTCCTGATGGGCCTCTTCTGTACTTCAGCTCAACTTCACCCACATCTTCCACTTCGTCTGCACAAACATCTGCTCCTTCATAAATGCAGTCCTTGTGCTTCTACAATCCTAGAATTATAGGCGCATCTGCACAAACAGGGGCAAATCCATTTTGACTTTCAAAATGAACCTCCTCTGTGTGGTAAAATCCTGAAAATGTGCTCAGAATTTTGACATTAATGAAGCGTTTCCAGATAAAATTGAAACAGATTTCTGAAAGTATCTAGAATTAGAGATGGGCGGGCAGAACCGAACCCGCCCGAACTTCAGGTATCCGAGTACCCGCCTATTCGGAATTGAAAACGAGGCAAAACGTCATTGTGACATCATCGGAGCTCGGTTCTCGCGATGTTTCAAATGCATAAATATCTGCCTCCACAACAATCCATTGCCATTTGACAGAGGAAGAGAGAAGGGTTAGGTTGCAGGATTAGAGCAGGGAGAGAACAGTTATTACAGCAGTTATTACAGCAGGAAGAGAGCAGTTATTAGAGCAGGAAGAGAGGAGTATAGAGGAGGCATTTTTTGCAAACATTACAAACAGTTTGGGGTGTCATATTCCCTCCTAATGAAACTATTTTCTGTCTGCAGAAATTGTAATATACCAGCACAATTTATTTCTGAATTTGCACTACGAGTGTTGGGTGTCACATATTCCCCTGTAATAAAAAGCTATTTTCTGGTGCTGATATAGTTATATACCAGCACTATATATTTCTGATTTTGCACTACAACTGCTTGGGGTGTGACATTTTCCCCATTGCCCAAAAATCTATTTTCTGGTGTTGAAATTATTATATACCAGCAGTATATATTTCTGAATTTGCACTACAAGTGTTTGGGGTGTCACATATTCCCCTGTTCTAAAAAAATCTCTTTTCTGGTGTTGAAATTAGTATATACCAGCACTATATATTTCTGAATTTACACTACAAGTGTTTGGGGTGTCACATATTCCCCTTTTCTAACAAATCTATTTTCTGGTGTTGAAATTATTATATACCAGCACTATATATTTCTGAATTTACACTACAAGTGTTTGGGGTGTCACATATTCCCCTGTTCTAAAAAAATAAATTTTCTGGTGTTGAAATTATTATATACCAGCACTATATATTTCTGAATTTGCACTACAAGTGTTTCTGGTCTCATTAAAATGGATTCACCGCAGTCCACATATGAGCAGGATCAGCAACCAGCTGCTGGCACCAGTCCTGATGGTAGTCTTCCCTGTACGTCATCTGGTAAAGCCTATGTAAAAATACATAGGGCTAGATTTACTAAGCTGCGGGTTTTGAAAAAGTGGGGATGTTGCCTATAGCAACCAATGAGATTCTAGCTTTCATTTATTTAGTACCTTCTACAAAATGACAGCTAGAATCTGTTTGGTTGCTATAGGCAACATCCCCACTTTTTCAAACCCACAGCTTAGTAAATCTAGCCCATAGTCTTTTTAAGTCAGGGAAAAAACAGACCAAAAGAAACCTTTTACCGTGTGGAAGAGAAAAAGAGGTGCAACTGATGACAAGTTAACTGCCAAGAAAAAAAAATTGCCAACATGCCATTCTACACACGCAGTGGCAAAGAAAGAATGAGGCCTTCGCCTTTCTCTATTAGTGCGAGATCTAAAAATGTTACTGAGCCTTCTTCTTGTACGATCACTCGTGACCAAACAAGACCAAGTAATTTGGATTCCAAAAGTGATGCACAACTACTGTTACGTGTGAAAGCCGAGCTGCAAGAAAACAGTAAGGCATTAGAGGAAAATGTATGCTCAGAATCAGAAATGACACCAATCCCTGTGGAGAGTCCATCCACCAGTGGTATGTGTAATCGTGACCATTCTGATAGTGTACCCATAAAGAAGGGCCTTTTCAGCATTTCTGCTGATGTGTGCCTGAACAGCCCGAGCGTAGCCAGTGATACACCAATTGAGGATGCCACTTTGGAATTAGAAGAGGATGAGGGGGAGATTTGTGTAGGCCACGAGGGCACTAATGAGGATGTTGATGAGGATGAGGTTGTTTTTGTAAGTCCTGCACCAGTGGCAGCAGTTCTGGCACGTCAAAAGAAGAAGCCCACTGTCATGCCTGGGCATAAAACAAAAAAAGCCACTTCTTATGTGTGTAATTATTTCTACCCAAATCCTGACAACAGTTGTATAGCCATTTGTAGTGTATGTCAAGCCACAGTCAGTCGAGGGAGGGACCTTAACCATCTTGGAACATCATCCATGTTACGCCATTTGACAAGAGTTCATGGCAAGGTTTTGGGAAAAGCTGAAAGTTATGGCAAAAAAATTACAAGCACTCCATTATCAGCTAGGACCCTTCTGTCACCTACATCCCGATGGCTGCAATCTACACCCACAACACCATCCTCATCAATATCCTCAGTAGCGATCAGAGTTAGCCCTGCATCCCACTTGGTAAGGCTCAATGACTCCTGCACTCTAATTGATCCCTCTGAAGAATGTTTAAGCGTTAGTCCCACTGCTGCTGCTGCTGTTGCTGCTGCTGGGGGTGAATCTTCCTCCCATAAGAAGCTCAAGAAGAAGAGCACTACTACTTTACAACAATTAACTGCGAAACGATCTTTTGCTAGAGGAAGCAAATATGACAGCAGTCACTCAGTCGCCAAGTGGATCACAGACGCCATGGCTACTATGCTAGTGTTAGATCTGCGTCCAATATCCACAATAAACGCAGCTGGTATTTCACAGTTAATTGAGGTTTTGTGTCCCCGTTACAAAATTCCATTGCGACACAATTTATCCCGTAAAGCTATTCCGCAACTATACCAAAAAGTTTGTAAAAATGTAGTAATTGCGCTCAAAAATGCCATTCTGCCCACTGTACACTTAACCACAGATATGTGGACAAGTGGAAGTGGGCAAACCAAAGACTATATGACTGTGACAGCCCACTGGGTAGATCATTCGCCTTCGGCAGGAACAGCAGCAGCATGTACACCACTACGTAACATTGGTCACAGGCAGACTACTCTTTGTATCACCGGCTTCACTAACAGCCATACAGCTGATAATTTGTTATGAAAACTAAGGGATGTCATTGATACATTGCTTATACCACTTGGACTCCCCCCAAGATATGTAATTTCTGATACCGCCAAGAATATTGTGCGAGCATTACAGCTGGGTGAATTCCATCACATTCCCTGTTTTGCTCACACAATAAACTTGGTGGTGCTTCCTAAGAAATATCCGTGAGGTGCAGGAGATGCTTTCAGTGGCCCGTAAAAATTTCTGAACATTTCCGGCATTCTGCCACAGCATGTAGGAGATTGCAGCAGCTCCAAGAACAATTTAACTTGCCCTGCCACCAGGCGCGGGCTGGGAGAGAGAAGCCGGGGGGAACACAGGCGGCCGCATCGCGTGAAAAGGGATGCGGCCGTGTCATTGATGACGCGGCCGCATCCCCTGTCATGTGATGCGGCCGCCTGTGCGCTGACGCGGCCACATCTGATGTAATCAGATGCGGCCGCGGGGAAAGTATTGTATTTTATATCCGGGGGCGGCCGGCCGGCCTACCCCCCCGGCCCAAATAGCGGCCTGACCCCTGCCCCCCGGGTCAGCCCGCCCCTGCCTGCCACCAACTTAAGCAAGAGGTGTTAACAAGGTGGAATTTCAGAAAAAATTCCAATAATTTTTATTTTTATTCTTATCTTTATTTTTATTCTTATTTTTATATCTGTATTTATATTTATTCTATTCATATATATTTCTATTTTTTTATTTTATTTCTATTTACATTTCTTACTTCATTTATTTACTTATAGTTAGGTATTATGCATGTGGTCATGTTACACCTCAATGTATCCAACAGACCAGTAACTGAGGGCTAGCTAGAACCCTTCAAGAATGGGTTAACATAAACTGATTACTCTTATCTGGTTATATGTATTTATTACCATACATGTCCGAATTGAGAACCCTTTCCTCTAAGAACTTTTGTTTTCAAAGAGCATTTTACTCAATAAATATATCTCATTTGACAATCATTGAATGGAGCCTAAATTGATTGCTGCACCTGATTGTCTAGCCCCTATATATTTTATTATTATTATTATTATTATTAATTTTTATTTATAGGGCGCCACTAGGTGTCCGCGGCGCCGTACAGGGACAGGCGAGATTACAATACGAGGAGAGACAGCACAGAACAGTAAACAATAATCACAGTAACTCAGTAAGCTCAAGGCACAGCTAGAGGGGCAGGGGAGGGGATAGTGGAAGGTCAGCCAACAACGGCACCTAGGAGGGAGGGCACGGATGAGAGGAGGAAGAGGAGGGAGCGAGAGGGGACGGGGGAAGAAGGTCCTCGAGGAGGAAGGCTGGGTAGCTGGCGAGCAGAGTTAAAAGTAGTGAAGACAGGAGGAGAGAAAGCCCTGCTCAAAGGAGCGTACAATCTAAGGGGTGGGGTAGACTGACAGAGAGACATAGGGGAGAGAGGGAGAGATGGAGGAGCGGAGGATAAGGATAGGGGAAGGGGAGTGAAGGGGAAGAGTCCGAAGTAAAGGTAGGAAGTTAAGTGGGAGACTGGAAAGCTTTAAGAAAAAGGTGGGTTTTTAAACACCGTTTGAAACTGGACAGATTAGGGGAAGTTTTGATGGAGGGAGGGAGCTTGTTCCAGTGGAGGGGGCAGCGCGGGCGAAGTCTTGGATACGCGCGTGGGAGGAGGTGATAAGGGGGGAAAGAGACGACGGTCATTGGCCGATCGGAGAGGGCGAGATGGAGCATGAATAGAGAGGAGGGAGGAGATGTAGGGTGCAGTGGAGTTGGCGAGGACCTTGTATGTGAGAGTAAGGAGCTTGAACAGGATTCTGTAGGGTAGGGGGAGCCAGTGAAGGGATTGGTAGAGGGGGGAGACAGAAGAGGAGCGGCGAGAAAGGAAGATAAGCCTAGCGGCAGCGTTAAGTACAGATCGAAGGGGAGCGAGGTGAGAGTGGGGGAGACCAGTAAGTAGGAGGTTGCAGTAGTCCAAGCGGAAGATGATCAGAGAGTGAATAAGACATTTAGTGGCATCTTGGGAGAGGAAGGGCCGGATGCGAGAGATGGTGCGCAGCTGGAAGCGGCAGGATTTAGCAAGAGAGAGAATGTGGGGGCCAAAGGAGAGAGAGGAGTCGAGGATGACCCCAAGGCAGCGAAGTTGGGGGACGGGGGAGATAGAGGTGTGGTCAACAGTGATAGAGAGGTCAGAAGGGGGCGAGGTGCGAGGGGGAGGGAAGATTATGAGTTCAGACGATATATGCAGACCACTCATTAGCTTTGAGAAAGTGCCAAGTCGGCACGAAACGCATCAGCTGGGTCTGCTACCTTATTCATGTCTGGATATTCACTTGTTACCGCTAGTGATTTGAAGCTGGAATGAGTAGTCTACACGCTCTGTCACCAGCGGGACTGGTTTTACAGTTGCGCAGCATTGCGCTAAGGTTGGAAAGTGCCGTGGAGTCAGGCAAACTACTGGAGACTGCCAGGTGTTATGCTAAATCCCTCCGGAGGGTGAATTTCAACACTGGTAAGCTGTGTACCTCTTTCTTTGCTTGTAACTTATCTGGATTAAAGAATTTGGGACTAATTTTGTCCAAAACAAAGAACTCAGGACACTATATGTGGGCTATATTTCCCAACCACATGTTAACTAACTGGAGCTTAACCACACGGGATCTATAGACTATCAATTAAGTAGCACAGAACTAAACGTGCAATCAAACTTCTACCATCTCTTTGGATTCTTCGTCAGAGCTCCGTGTTTTTGGATTGTTGCCATATTACATATATATGATGTAAGCACAGAATCATGTATGGACTGTTTAACTTTTAATTTGGACATCTCAGCTATTATATATTTTTTCTCATCAATTAGAACTGTGTTTTTTTTTTATATACATATACAGATCTGTACTTGCTTTTTGATACCTTAGTACTGAAGGTTGTTTTTTTTTTACATGTTGTACATGCAATTAATGTTGATGTTTTTAGGGTGATTAACCCAATTGTGGGTACTGTGTTCTATTTACCTAATCTGATTTTATATTAAAGACTATTGTGATTACTATTAGCCACTGTCTCACTCTTCCCTGGCAGATACCGTGTCAGATATTCCGTATATATAACAATTGATCAGTTTCTCTGCAGCGCAACTGTTTTCTTTCTGTTGTTGTATTACTGTTGGTGGTTGTATGCAATCAACCACGGGTCTGCCGTAGCTGAGAACTGAACCCATTATTATTCCCGATTTTCTACTATATTAAGTGCATTTTTTTTTCTCAATCTCCCGTGTGCGCCAATAACCCCTATTGGGGTCCCTTCCTGTTTCAAGGTGGAATTTCACCCTGTACATGCTTCAGAGGATGGAGGAACAGCGCAAAGCCATCCAAGCGTATTGCACAAGCCATGACATAGGGAAAGGAGAGGGTATGTATTTCACTCTTCCACAGTGGGGAATCTTTTCTGTGCTGTGCAAGGTGCTGAAACCATTTGAAGTTGTGACGTGTGAAGTGAGTTCAGACTCTGCTAACTTGAGCCAAGTCATTCCTTTGATTCGACTATTGGAAAAGCAGCTTGAGAAACTGAAGGAGGAGCTGAAAGAAAGCAATTCCGCAAAGTGTGTTGGCCTTGTAGATTAAGTACTTAACTCTCTTCGCAATAATCCTCGAGTAATTAAAATCTTGAACTTGGATCACTACGTTTTAGGGCCTGTGCTTGATCCTAGGTTTAAGACCTACATTGATTCTTTGCTTCAAAATGACCGAGATGTGAACCTTTGCAAGGAGCTATTGGTCAGCAAGTTGTCCGCTGAACTGGGCCTTGGCTTGACGACATCTCCTCCTTCAGTTTCTTAGGCAGCTGCTGCTCGGAAAAAATTGCACTTTCCAAAGCGAAGCAGGAATGACGCAGGGGGCAGACCACAACAGTTTGACATCTGGGCTGGTTTGAAAGATTTTACCAAAAAATGTGTGACCTTTCCCATAACTCCATCCAATCCTACTATTAACATACAAAGGATGGTGGAGGATTATTTTCAAGAGTTAATTGATATGGAAATGTCAGACAGTCCTTTTCCATACTGGGAAGAAAAACAAGCATTTGTAAACCCATGTACAAACTTGCTTTGCAATACCTAAGCTGCCCACCCTCTAGTATGTACTCTGAAAGAGAATTCAGCACAGCCGGGAACCTTGTCAGTGATCGACGTAGGAGGATACTCTGAAAAATGTGGAAAAGATGATGTTCATCAAAATGAACTACATCTTCCACGAGCAAGACCTTTACCACCAAAGACATCCAAGTACTGACAGTTCTCTAATCGCGGATTCCAGCAGAGATGAATTAATAGTCTGTGATGATGATGTACACACTGATGAGGGTGAGAATGATGCTGAAGATGATGACGACAACATCTTTTTAAAACTTTCACTATAATTGTAGGGTGTAATGTACCCCCAAACAGAAGAGGGACTTGGGGCATATCTATTTAACGTACAGTCTTTAAAGGCTGCTGTTTTGTAAGTTTCACTATAATTGTAGGGTGTCATATACATACAGACACCAAACTGCATTTGGCCATTTCTATTTTATTGTACAGTCTTTGCAGGCTGTTTTTTTTTATATTTAACTATAAGTGGAGGGGGGCCTATACAGACAGACACCAAACTGCCTTTGGCCATTTATATTTTATTGTACAGTCTTTGCAGGCTGCTTCTTCTATTTCAATTTTAATCTCTGGGAATCATCTAGACCCAAACAGAACATCTGCTTTGGGCATTTCTATTTATAAAATAGTCTTTGCAGGCTGCTCTTTTTTCTATTTAACTATAAGTGTTTTTTCTATTTAACTATAAGTCTCCATACTTGGTCTTCCGCTCCGTCTTTACTGCATATGATGAGCCGGAGTTTCTGAAGTATTGGTACTTTTTGTGCATTGTTCTGTATGGTTTCACCCTGTATAGTCTACTGTTAGTACTGTGTGCGGCGCTGCGGATACCTTGTGGCGCCTAACAAATAAATGATAATAATAATAATAATAATATACACCCAAAGATAATGGCTTCATTGCCAATAGGCAATGATGGAGAGGAAGACAAGCAGGCTTGTCTGTAGAATTTGCAGGCAAGTGTTACATTACATTGAATAAATATGAATTTCTATAGCTCTTTTTAGACCGTTGGCTACCACCCTGGATTGGTGTGTGTAGCTGTAGAATTAAAGATGGCCTACCAGGGATTAAACTGTATTTTTCCTAATTTGCACTAATAAGGTTTGGGTGTAATCTAGAGCCAAACAGAAAAGATGCTTTGGGCATTTCTATTGATCGTACAGCATTTGCAGTATTTGCTTTTTCTTCTATTTAACTATAACTGTAGGGTGTAATATACAGATAGACACCAAACTGCCTTTTTTGCTATGAATTTCAATTGCTCTTTTTAGTGCGTTGTCTGGCACCCTGGATTATTGTGTTTCTGATAAAAGCACACTTCCAGGGGGGTCTGCGCTCGTTGACATTTATTAGCTGTACAATTACCTCACTTATCCAAGAAACAGGTGGAGCACTAAATTATGTTATTTTAGCCCAAAAAAAATAAATTTTTTAACAAATTAAAAAACAAAACCAAAACACGCAAGGGCAGTTTTGCCAAAACCAAAACACGAAGGTAATCCAGATCCAAAACCAAAACCAAAACACGGGGGTCAGTGACCATCTCTATCTAGAATAAAACTTAGATATCATACATGTAATAACTGGGACCTGGTGCACTGAACCACAGAGACTTAGACAAGAGCATTATATTCAGTGACTGCCCAATTCATCATTTATTATCATTTTACAAACACACACACACAGACACCACAGCTCTTCTTGTCTCATCCACAGAGTCTTCACTCTACCAGCCCCACCTCCCACCCCCTGCAGCAACAGCAGCTCCACCACTCCCCTCACCTCCAGCCCATCTGTGAATATGAGAAAGACAGGAAGACATTAGACTACAAGAGATATACGGTCCTGCCTCTAACAAGCAGCAGCCAGCATTTCTGGCATCACACTAGCAACAGTCAGCATCTCATCTCCATCATCAGCAAACCAGGTAAGAAACAAGGGACTCAATGGTTTCTGCAGGAATTGCTAGTTATTCCTGGCTTGTCAGAAACCATTGCCTGCCCTGAATCTGTTAGCTAAGGGCCAGAAACTGCAAGATCATGCTTTATGTATTACCACCTGCCACATGGGAGCTCTTTTACAGCTAGAAACCATTGCTACATATTGCACCATCAGTGCTGCTTGAAATCATGTATGTTTGTTTGCCAGTCAATTTTATAGCTGTAGGAACATTGCATCAAATCCTTTTATTTTTGCAATGACGATACTGATAGCTGCTTCATCACTATTATTTAAGCATTTCTATTAAAGGGGAAACTCTCTGGAAAATTGTTAGACAATTACATGTGTAAGCAATTTGTAGCGTTTCCTCTCACCATTGTTTTTATGTGCTAATTCAAATTAAAATACGCGTTAAAAACGAGTCAGCCATTTTTCAGGACTTGTTCAGTATAAGCAAAGTATTTATTATGCAGCTAAAACAGAAAAGCCTTAGCAAATATTGCTATTAGAAAAGTAATAGAAGTATCAGCCTGCTTTTAAAAGACTTGGCTTGATTGAGGTTTGTAGTCAAAGTGTTATTTGTAACCATTTGAGTATTAAATACATTGTATCATTGTAAGTAGTACCTGTTTTTTATATTGGGCAGTAAATGGTTAGTATCCTGAATCGTAGGATTTATAAGAGCGCTTCAAACTAGAAGTTACACTATTTTCAAGCATTCAGGGAGCGTTGTAGTATAAGCAGAGCAAAAAAAGATATAGATATCATTTTCTGAGCTCTCATCTGCATGCCCCCCAAAAAAGTTTCAGTGAGGATATAGCTGAAGTCAGGTTTCAAGCAATAGTAAGCTACAGCTAATGTTATTCAAGAAAAGGAGCAATATCCTTTTACAAAACAGCTTCATAACACTGCTTGGTTTGAGGTATCTTGCCTTAGGATTTGCTGGCATCCATAAAAATGATAACGATCCAAAAACTCAAGGAGTAGATTCTAGATAGAAATGTTTTGGGTTGTAATACCATTATGAGAGACCCTGCCACCTACACACAGAGGGCCGTCGAGAGGGGGGGGAGTGGGTACTATTTAGCCGGGCCCTCACTGCCGAAATTTTTTTTTGAGCTCCGACTCGTTCGTTGGTGGGGGGAGCTGGATAGTTTAAAAGAAAAGAAAAAATACTCACGTGATAGCGGCGCTGGCGTCCCTCCTCTCTGCTCCGTTTCACACTGAATGTCGGGCATGACATCACCAAGTCACGCCCGACTTTCAGTGTGGAGCGCCGCAGAGAGGACCAAGCAAGAAGAAAGAAGAAAGAAGAGATGAAACAAGCTAATTTAAGGTAAGTAAAGGAGCCGAGTGGAGAGGCACAGAGTGATAAGGGGTGAGAGAGGCACAAAGTGATAAGGGGTAAGAGAGGCACAGAGTGATAAAAAAAAGGGGTAAGAGAGGCACAGAGTGATAAGGGGTGAGAGAGGAACAGAGTGATAAAAGAAAGGGGTGAGAGAGGAACAGAGTGATAAAAGAAAGGGATGAGAGAGAGGCAGAGAGTGATAAAAGAAAGGTGTGTGTGAGAGGCACAGAGTGATAAAGAAAGGGGTGAGGCAGCATGGAGGGTGCAGTGTAATCATAAGGGGGCACAGCATGGTTGTGATGAAGGGGCACAGTAATGTGTATGTGATGGCACAGGGGGCTTGTGGCAATGTAGTGTATGTAAGGTAGGTGGTGGCTATTTAATGGGTGCTATTTTGTTTGTGGGGTGATAGTGGGGTAATTTAATAATGGGAACTTAATTTAAGATGGGGTGGATTGGGGGCTATTGAATGTGGGTGTGAGTTTGGGGAGTATGAGTTCTCTTTATTAAATGTGAGTATGAATTACTTAATGGCAGAGATGGTTGCTGGAAATAGGTATATTTCTGAAATGTAAATACTAATATTGCTGGGGCTGTTTGCAGGGAGGGACATAGGTTTATTTATTAAATGGGAATACTATTATTTTAATAGGACCGGAGGAAGGCCTAATTATTATTCGTGGGTGCTAGTTTTTTGGTTGTAATTTTCTAAATGTACCCATTTTTTTTTCCAAATAGGGCCCCCAACTTTCCAGGATTCAGACATGCCGCAACTAAAGAAAGCAGCAGCCACAGGTGGTGAAAGTGAGAAGAACAGGTAGGACAGTGTGTGAAATGTTGTGATTCTAGTGGGACAATCCCGATTTTTGGCGACTGTTCTGCCCAATCTAAGGGGCAGGCCAAGACTGTGAATGTTTCTGTACACACTGCATTCTTTCTATACTACACTATGGTGCTAGATGTCCTGAAAGTCAGGAGTGCTGGGACATATGTCACATTCCGGCAAGCGGGCACTGCTCCCTTGTGTCAATGGTGTACACAACAACGCAGGTTTTTTTTTGTGTAGGAGGGTGGGCTAGCACTTTTCACCTGCTAGGCAAACCCCAATGATGCATAGCCATGCCCCAAATAGTATGACCACACCCACATTAACTTTGACACAAATATTTTGGGGGTCCCAATAAAGTTGTTGTACTGGGGCCCTTAATTCCTCTTGGCAGCCCTGGTAACCAGTGCCTTATGGACATTGTCCATGCAGTGCCTCATTGATGTCACTGATTCTTAGTGAGGCTGCCTTCTCATGAATAGTGGTTCAGCCTACAAAATGGCTTCCTCTAATGTGAGCATTTGTATTTGAACTGTATGATACGGGCCATGTCCCTCTTGGTTATCTTGGCTTTGTTTCTTTTTAAAAAAAAAAACTTTTTCAATATAAACAAATTGCATAAAAAGCATGTAGTAAAGGTTTGTCTATTTTGCACATAGTATCTAGCTTCTACTTTATGACAGATCTTGCTCCATTTCTTCATCTAGCATGGATCAGTCTACCTAACATACAATCAGGGGCTGGCTGGCAAATTTTATCCCAAGGGGCGAGACAGGGCTCAGCAGCCTATTAGGAACATTTTAAAGGAAAAAATGCAGGTAGACCAGTGACCCAGCCCAAGGTAGCCCACTATGGGACCAGATTGGGGGTCAGATAACCCCATGCCCAGTCAGTCCCTGCTTACAATAGGTATTATCAGTTAATTAATACTTATTACCTATTTCTAGCAACATAATGACAAATCCTCAAAACTAAGGTGACAAACCATTGAAACTGAGGGAGAGTAATAAAGGGTGAACTACATCTGCAACTCAAACAATGAAACAGTAAACATTTGACGTTTGTGTGCATAAAATATATATCAAGTCAATGCTACTAAACTTAATGTTTAACATGCATTTAAATTATATGATTTTGACGGCAGTGCTCCCAAAAGAAGACACACGTTTAATGTAGTCTCTTCTATGGTGACTCTGGGAGCTTTTAAAAAAAAATACACCTGACAAAATACAAAAAGCTTCATAACAAGTGGCGGACTACCATGGTTGTAAAGGGGTAGCTGTGCATGCTCAGAAGAGGCCCCCTATCCGGTCCTTTCAGAGCAGGGATTCCTGGAGGCCAATCTGTATTCCAGGCCCCTACCACAACATTGCTTTGGCCCCCGATAATGTAGGTTTCCACTCCTATTCATAACCATCTTCAAATATAAAATATCTGTCTTATGTCTAGTGAAATATATGACAGGTATTAATTAGATTTACATTTAGGCAAAATTTGTACCTTGATTGTGGTTAAAATTAGAGATGAGCAGTTTGGATTGGGAGAAATCCAAAAGATTTGAGATTCGGGGTTCCAAGTGAACCCGAGTCACGACTCGGTTCGTGCACCAATTTTGGATCCCAAAACGAGGCAAAACGTAATTTCCATTGCAGTTGCACACCCCTAAAAACCACTATGTATTCTAATCTTTTCTATTTTTCAATACTAGTTAATTTTTAAAGGGTCATTCAGTGACATCTATATTTAAATAAGGATGTTTACATGTGAGTGTTAATGCAGTTGTATACCCCAAACAAACGCTATATATTCTAATCTATTCTAATTTTCAATACTTGTCAATTTGTAAAGAGTCATTCAGTGACATCTATATTAAAAAAAAGGAGATTTGCATATGAGAGTCAAAGTAGCTGCACACCCCAAAAAAAGTAAACAGGGCATTCTTGTCTTTGACTCAGAGCAGCATAACCCCTAATAAAATATAGAAGTTGATAGTTAACAAATTTTCTAAATTAGAAGTGGAGCAATGTCATAAGAATTGTAAGATAATATTCCTCATTGGGCATTCCCTTGGTGTGGTGGCATCTACAAGTAGCTCCAACCTGTTCAAGTAGCATTACTCCTCTTGGCAGCCATGGATCAATGTAAATATCAGGAGCATCCCAGTACCAGTACTAGCAGTAGTAGTACTGTTACTGTTACAACCTCTACTAGTAAAAAAGATAATGTAGGAAGAAAGTTGATGAAAGCGTCCTCATAATCCATACACTATTTGTTAAATTCAGTCTCAAAGAAAACATCAGCTCTTGATATAACAAGTTTCTGATGAATATGATGAGTTGTTCAAAAAATAGGAAAATAGCTAACATCACCCGCAGTGGCAAGACAAGGCTCAGTTTATGTCCAATTTTTGCCAGGTCCTGCTACTGCTGTTACTGGTATTCATACTAGAGTGGCCATTCCAACCACCTTGTCGCTCAGAGTGTACGTCTGTCACCTCCAAAACAGCCAAATCAGTGCATGAAAATAAGGCTGAAGCACAACTTGGGCAGTAACAGAATCCTGAGGAGAGGTATCTGTAAGTGCTATATGTGAGTCTGAGGTTTCAGATTCCAACACTGTCATTACAGGGCAGCCTCCTTCAAAAGTCCTCAACCTCTTGAAAATGTAGAAATTGAGGAGGCTACTTTGGAAGTTGCAAATGTGCAAGAGGATGATGGGATATTGTGGATATGAAAATGAATTTGTTGTACATGGATGAGATAATGAGGAGGATGATGATGATTGTGTTGAAGTGCGTCAGCCACCAGTATAACCACCAACAGATGCCCATGATAAATGCATTATCATGCCAGGGCACAAGACGAAAAAAAAGCATCTCTTCTGTTTTTGAAATATTTTTATCCAAACCCAGACAAAATTTTTCAAAGCATCTGTAGCCTTTGTCAGGCCAAAGTAAATAGAGGTAAGGACATTGAACATCTAGGCAACTCCTCCCTGTTATGTCATTTGTAGAAAGTTAATTCAAGTATTATTTCCAAACATGGCAAATTGTGAATAGTAGCAAACAGCTCAGCATCAGCTACCAGCCGAATGGATAGACAGTTGCAATCCTCACCAGTGTCAACACCTTCATCTTCAACCTCCTCATTATTAGTATGTAGACCAGCATCCAAATTTTATCAAACTCCAAATAACTCTCCTAATGCAATCCATGATTCCCAAGAAACATTCTTGCACGCTATAGTTACTGCTGCTGCTGAGGGGGAGACGAGTAAGTATTTTACACAATTGTCTGTAAAGCAAGCATTTGCAAGAGGAAACAAGTATGACAGTCATACACAGCAGATCACTAAAGCTATTACAGCTATGTTAGCATTGGGTGTGCACCCAATTTCCACCATCAATACATCAGGTTTTAGAAGATTAGATGAGATCATGTGTCCACGCTATCAAATTCCATATCGATTCCAATTCTCTCGAACATCAATTCCTCAGCTGCACTGTGAGGTTAAGCAAAAAGTAATTCAGTCCCTTGAAAATGCCTGTAACGACAGTCAACTTAACTATGGATATGTGGACAAGTGGTCCTGGGCAAAACAGTTTATACGACCGTGACAGTCCACTGGGTAGGTGCATTGATAGCTTCACCATCCTCCTCCTCATCTCTCTGCATAGTAGAGCTAGCACTCATTACTAGGTCATTCACAGACAGCTACTCTTTGTACTGCTGGTTTCACAAAGAAACATACTGGTGTCAATCTGTGTCAAACTCAGGAATGTCATAGCAAAATGGCTCACCCCACTAAGACTCTCCTCAGGATTTCTCATTGCCGATAATGGAGCAAACCTTGTGTGTGCATTACAACTTGGTGAATTTCAACACGTACCATGCTTTTCACACACAATAAACTTGGTGGTGCAGAATTTCTACAAAAATGAGAGGCCAGTGCAGGAGATGTTGTTTGTGGTCTGTAAAATGTCTGGGTATTTTAGACATTCAGCGATCCTTGTCTTATTTCATATGTTTATAGGACTCATTTTGCACTCTCTAACTGCACTTCAGCGGAGATATTTGGTGGAAAGTGATGTCTGTACTATGTGTCTGTGCTATGTATCTGTGCCACTGCTCTGTCACTAATTTTAGCTAGCCAGGTCTCTGCAGCCTTTGGTCAAAATTGCTGAAAATTTGGACAGTTGTGAAGGGATCATTAGAAAATAGATTAAAAATGAATGTTAGTGCTATAAATAGTAATATTAGAGCAAAAACAGCCCAAAATTACATTATTTTACCTATTTTTCCATATTTTCTAATTAAATCCAAAACCAAAATCATAACCTTTCACAATTTTTGGGCAAAACCAGTTAAAAACCAAAACACAAACTTGTTTTAGAACAAAAACCACATCCAAAACCAAAACATAAGGGTTAGCGCACATAAGTCATTTACATTTTTAGTACAAATGCAAACATCACCCTTATAAACACTTTTGTATGCTGTACATATGTCCGTATGTTGTTTTTGCTATATTTGACACATTTACCGCTATTCACAGACCTACTTCACCTTTTCTGGAGCTCCCTACTTAACACCTATATTTTTCAAATGACAGGTACCATTTTGGATCTGTAACAGCCAATCATATTTAAAAATTTCTTACTAATTGTCCCAGGCAACCAGTGACACTTTTGAACTGGAGTGGCTTAATACTGTTCACACAGACAGTGTGAGCCACCCCCTCCTCTATGTCATTAATTTGACATTTGGAAATTCAAACTGCCAGCCTAGAAATTTGTTGGGAGTTCTGCTTCCCTGACACCAGGGAGGACATGATGGTGGGGGGGAAGAATGGGGCCAATATACGTCTTGTCATCCCGATCCCTCTTTACTCCTAGCCCTCTGCAGTCACAGCACACAATCAGAGAAAAAAGTTTTAAGACTAAAATGTGTATATTATTTGTTCTTGGACCTTGCTACTGTGTCCATATAATCAGTGGTCGAAGTGAGAATTTAGAAGTGGCTTTATGGAAATTGTGACTGGAATTTGCTAGTATTATAATGAAGGCAGTAGGAGAAGTGGCGGTATGGCATACCACTGTGTACCAGCCCAATTCCACCACTGCATATAATCATAACAAATAGCCAGGTTTGGTATTTTTACTTTCCATTTAATGCTGAGAAAATAACAAAATAGATATTCACTGTACTGCACCACATAATATGGTGGGGCAAGATAAATAGGTAATAATACATAAATACATTCAGATATTCTTAAAAAGAGCTCTATCTGTTCTATATATACAAAAAAAACCACAATAGTGTACACTAAAAAATAAAAATATTATTTTGTTGCCAATTGCTGTTGTATTTGAATGTTGTTTTGTTTGCTTGTTCTGCTACAGGCTTCATAATTGAATATGCATAATTCTCAAGAGGAGTTTTCTGACAGCACATAATGGCGGCACATGACATCATGACTTTGCGTTTATACCCTTTGTTCATCTGGTTGTGCACAACTACTGGTAAGAGTGTTTTTATCACAATTCTGCACATTTAATGTGTATGAATTTGTTGTTCCTTACATTTGCAATGTACTGTATGGATTATTGTTTAACTCTCACCTCACCCAATTTGGTGGGTGGGAGCATAAGGGCTAACAGAAATGTGGAGAGAGAAAATTAGTTAATTTCAAGATATTTGCAGTACCCATAAGTAGGCAAGTAAATCTTTAAGCTTCAATAAATGGGAGAGCCAGAGATAGAACTACCGCCACTGCAGGGCATGTATCTACTATAGGATCTGTTTAGAGCTTCATTGCGCATATGCCAGGCCACGCGCTTGGTCAGAAGAGCGCAACTGGAACCCCAGGAAGGTGGGCCAGCATTACCGGGACCTTCTGAAATGTAGCTATGAGACCTGGGGATGCTGTGTTCTCCCTGGGGAGAGATATAGATATGTCTGCAAGAATATATACTCCTCGCATAATCTGAATGTAATGCCCCAGCAAATACAATTTCTAATGACAATAGAATATATTAGAAGCATACCGATCTGTGTTATGCAAATGAAAAGATACTGAATATTTATGACTATCAACTATTGGAAAAATGGCTTCAGAAATCTGCTTCAAGGTCATTAAAGCGTATATATGTCATGCACAAATTTAGCATCATGAGTACAGTTCCAGTAAAAGCCTAATTGCAAAGTACAATTGTTACAGCACACAATGTTCTAAATAAAAACATGCCCTCTTTCTGTATTATTATTTATTTCAGCTGCAGATCCTATAACACAAATCTCATGTGATCATTTATAGACGGCCTTGAAAGCAGGAATAGTTGCTAGAATCTAATGATGTCACAAAGTTTCTCAGGAGGACAGTGATTTGTGCTCATATCAGTGCCACTGTAATTATTACTCATGAATCTATTATAGCTGCACAGAACATGGCTAACTTAATGTAGTAATGTAAAAAGTGTCATTTAGAAGAAACGATATGACTATATCAATATAATACAGTGACTAATTGAAAAATAAAATCATGTACGTTTTGTATTTTTTTAATATTCTAGTCTTGCTTTATGCAAATAAAACATAATAAAAATGTAGTGCACCCAAATTACTGAACAGTTCTGTTTGTCACATATTGCTATTCCAAGATATGTTGTTTTTTATGTAATCTCCAGGATATCTGTGTGACCAGTGCAAAGAGGGTGCCACCTTCACTAATGCGGCTATAACCCCTAACTTACAAAAGACACACGTAATGAGAGTGCCAAATGCTAGAACTATGTCAGACTGTACTACTGCCTGTTGTAACCATTCGGGTTGTGATCTCTCCTGGATGCTGGGCAGACAATGCTATATTGTGAACTGTCAGCATAAAGAGAGCTGTGAACCACAAAAATTAGACAGCATGCAATCTTACCTAACGTTTATCCTAAGGCCTTCTCCAAGATTTATTCCCTTGCCACTCTACGAAAACTTTGCTCTCAATCGAGAATATTTATTGGGGGATCAGGATGACCCTAAGGAGGATATAGCCAATCTTAAGGATCTGTCCTCCCTGATTAAGAGTCCCACCCTCGAGGAACTGACCGACTACACGGATGACTACATGGGCCCTCAAATGGATTTTCTTCATCTTAGTGCTAAGGAAGGGGACAAAGTAAGACCTGACTTGGACTTCATAAATTGGCTTTTGCCAGAAGTAGATAAGAATACCACTGTCGTAGAAGTTGGCAGACGCAACGATGATGTGGCAGAACTTCCCAGAGAAGAGTCCTCAATAAGTAATGTGGTTGTGAACAATGGTTTCGAGACATCAGCTGCAAATCATTTAACTCCTACTATAACACAAGCAGACACAGTTTTGGCAAGCGTAACTCAGCATTTTCATGGAGAGGTATTCTTTTTAATATTTTCCACAATTTGTCATTTTCCTTTACATAATAAGTAGATAAATAGGCCCATATTCTCATATTTGTGCTACTATATTTGGCTTGGTCTAAAATTAGCTTTGTTATTAAAATAACAATAAGGGTAAGTTCAAAAATCTACTTCTTGAGTGCAAAAACTCCTGATTTTATTCACACATTTTGCACGTGAAAATTGCGTTGTCTGCATGAGTACATCCCTTCTGATAGGATGAGCTAGGGTCAGGCGGCACATATGGCTGAGTACAGGCTAGGCACATGAATGCACCTAGTTATAATCCCACAAAAACAAGTGGGATGCAATTATTTAAATGATATACAAGGTGTGAAAGAGCACATTTACAGGGAATTCCCTGTTTTAATTTATTAATTGTTTTATAAAACAATTGTGTACGTCTTTTGTGTTTCCCTTTTTATTATTTAATTCCTGTAGACTTAGTAGTGGGGAAGTAATGAAAATACAAACTTATTTCTTAAGATTTAGTGAATAATTTGTTTATCACATTTGCAGCTTCCAACACTTTTACCTAATTCTTCATCTCTGGAAAAACAAGTCTTGCCTGGTGTTGCAGAGAAAACCGAAAACCATGCAACTTTGCGGTGGATAACAGAGCATGAGGAGGTCACAGAACACACAACCATTACTGAAAATTTGACTCCCCCCTTTACACACAATGATTTACCTGTCTCCACTGCCCAAGTGCCAAGTAAGTTACATGACACAGGACTGTATAAAAACATCTTTAATCATGTTTTGAAACTGTGAATAATGTGTATAACATTCCACTTGTTAAAAAAAAAATAGAAAAGAAGTCGATCTTGCAATTGTCACATTTAACCAGAGATGCATATGACCTTCAACTTCTGGTAAAAGTGTCACTTTTGCCATTCAGGTACCATCCGGGTTTTTTTCACAGGAAGTCCCACATTTATGTTGTGGCTACCTGTCCACTGGCTGGATCCCATAAAAAATAGAATTACGTGTTTGGTGGCTTTCATGGAATTGCAGTCAACAGAATAGCTACTACACAGGCTGCATCTGGTCTGCAGGCTAAATTACCAGTTAGCTAGTCCCGAGTTATCAAAATTGTGTCAAAATTTGATGTATTTTAGAACAATGCTATTTCAAGTGATATGAGACAAAGAAGGCTAACTACTAAACCGAAATAATGGGAGATGCTGGTATCAATCATCTTACAGGTCTCACCACAAAAGTTAGTAGTCATAGCAAATAAATAAACAGGGGTGTCCATACTTCACATCTATCATCACAAGAATGCAAAAAAAAGAGTTGATTTTGCCACATTTGGTGGATATAAATATCTACTTTTTTGAGGAAAGTTCACAATTGTCTTTCAGACATTTCACAGATAAATATCAACTTAGCCCCCTGTCCTACATGTGGCCAATTTCTGGAAACAGCCTCTCATCTAAGCTGTAAAGAACAAAATATGGCTTATAGTGTCTATAGAAAGGATTACCCACTTTTTGGACGATATAGGACAACTACTCTCAAATATGGGATCCCTGTTTCAGTTATTCCTCAAGGGACAGAGATACTTCATAAAAGCTTTTCTGACAATACCTATTATGGTCATTACTGTTTGGTAAACCTTTTGATTACAGGAGGGGGAAGTGCTTGTTTTAAATAAAGCCCATACACACTCCTATTCCTTTACCAAGATCCTCCTCCCCTTTCTTTTTCCTTCCCTTCCACCCTACCCTTCCCAATGCCCAAAGCTCACCTCCCCATAAAATGACAAAAAAAATCTACAAAACATGCCTCAAAATGTGTGTGACTGGATCACTGATAAATAACTTTTGGTATGAATTTATTTAAAGGAAATAGACAGGCCGCTGATTTATATAAATTGCCAATGCACTTATTTTTGATATTCTGTATATTGTGAGATAGGAAATCATTATCTCTGAGACCAGGGTAGAAAATTTGTTTTTTCTGTTTACCCTTGCTAAAGGAAATACCTTATTTCTGATGTATATATCTGATACAATAAGCCTTTGTTTACAAAGCCTGTTGTGTACTGTGATGTGGGAAACTGGATTGTTTTTGGTTTTTGTTGTTCAGTGTGAATATGTATTCCGAATGGTCTGAAGAAAGGCCCCGTGCTAATTAGATCTTTTGATGTGTGAAGGTCCAACATTGAAGGCAGGAACTTTTAATTAAGACTGGCTCCTGGATTCTTTGCATCTGAAAAACATATAAGTGTAAATATGGCTAGCTTTCCAATGCATGTAAATCCATGTTTGTGTAACTAGAGTACATCCTGATGCTAAAATTAGCCTGTGTCAGAACTGTATAAAAGTTGAGCTCTGTGAGCATGTACTGTATCATTCTGATGTTCCATCTGACCTGACAACTGATACCTTATATCAGTGGAACTGTCCTTGACACTTGAGCAATAAACATCACTCTGCTTCAAGACCCTGTTTGACAACTTCTTCAATATTGCTGTAATCCTGTGACCTGCCGATTAGACTCTAAAATCCAATCCGTTCTCCAGCTGATTCTGAGGTTGGACCCAGCTCTCCAGTACCACCACTCTGCCGCTACCCTGCAGCTCTGATCAGTGTGATAAGCCAGGGGGGGATCCATCTACATCAACCCTGACCCATAGTAAGCGGTCCGGAGTTACCAGCCCAAGTGTACCAGCACAGGAGTACCAAGCAGTGACAGTTATCCAGAAGGAACGTGGTTCTGAGTGCCATAAAGGAGCTCAGTGGTGGCATCATTGTAAGCCCCTTCTACTGCGGCAAGAGGGCGCATTTGGGATAATGTAAAGGAACAATGGGAAAGTAAGCCCAGTCGGTTCCCAACAACAGAAAGGGTGGCATAAGTGGTCCATCCTGTCACAATGTGCTTCTAGGATCTGTTTTATTTTGTTGCATTTGTTATATTATTACATGTTCAATATATTAACAAAGTAATTTCAAAATAATAGGCTTCTTGACTGATCCTGTCGATGATTTTGCTTCACACCCCCGTTTAAAATTCTATGAAGGACATTGCTGGGAAATAATAATGATCATTGCATAGTGCAGTGTCCTTATCTATTCAACCATCTGATCTATATATATTACCCATACGGTAATAGCAGAGATTTCCCATGCATTCGTAGTCATGGGATAACTCATAATGATGCTTAAAGTACTCGCAGGACTTTGTACTATGAATTATAATGTATACAGTAATATATATTATACTGTAGCTATTAATCAACTTGGGGAAAAGCTAAATAAACAATCCAATGTATTTGGGGGAAACAGTCAATGAACAAAGTTGTAGGTATCAACTATATTTCAAAATTGTCACATTGCAGTTTATTTGCAAAGAACCTAATACCTGCACTTGTTTATTAGGAGAAACTGACCATACAATCAATAAGTTGCAAAACCCATCCCCACCAGTATAGGTGCCTTATGATGAACGGTGTACCTTTCCTGATACAGCAAATACAAATATGCCATTATTACTCCTTACACAAATCAACATAATCCTTTACTTTAGTAGCTTATACATTTTAACATCAATTATTGTCACTTATTGTCTCTAATTTGCAGGTAGTGGGCAAAAATATAAACACCAATATGAAGTCAGTAATTCGGGTATTGGGCCAATATGTGTGGCCAGCATCGTCTTTATGCACCCTGGCACCAAGTCTACCACACTCTGGGATTGTGTAGGATGGAGGCAGCACCCTTCTTCCACAAGTCTCTCATCTGACTCTTGGTTGATGGTGGTGGTGAAAATTGCTGCCTCAGTCATCATTTCAGAATATCCTCAATATATGCTCATTTGTGTTCATATATGGTGACTGACAGGCCGTGACATATGGATAACATCAATGTCATGCTCATCAAATCATTGTATGACCCCAGCTGCTCTGTGGATGGTGGGCATTGTGCACATGCAAAACACCCCTTCAATCAGGAAAGAAGTGTGCAGCATGGGATGAAGATGATCACTTAGTACCATTAAGTGTCATTAAATAGCAATTAGTATTGACCTGAATCTGGGGAATAACTATCCCAAACCATGCTGTCCTATGTCTTGTGCCATTCCTTATATGTTCCTTGTGTGTATTCCTTCCTTTGTAGAGTGTCCCCTGGTGGTGGTGGGGAATATGGCGGGATGTGTAAGCTATACTTATCTTTGATTGTTGTCTAGGTGCAAAGTAGAAGATAGAGTGTGTGATGCCAGACTCAGGCTTATAAAGCCCAGTTCAGCACAGTCCTGTTTTATTGATAACATCATCAGCATTCCCTTGTGACAACATCATTACAGAGGGTGTGGATGCATCCTCCAGATATGTGATAGGTGAGCGGGTGGGGGGACAGGACTGTTCTATCCCCTCACCAACACAATAACTTGCCTCTTACATAGAAACCAGATACACTTGTCCATTGTGAGAACAGTTATTAGCTTCCTCGTTCTGTTCCCTGGTATACTCTCTCCTCTCTTCACTGGCACCCTGTCCCATGACCTTGCATCCTTCCCTGTATCACCCTCTCCTCACTCTCCTGGCACTCTGTACCCTGGTATCCTTTCCATGAGATCCGCCCCCACGTCCCTTGCCTCTGAGATCCTTGCCTCCCCCCATTTAAAATAAAAATAAGATAGACACTAAATTATATGAAGTTTTTCATGATATATATGTGTTTCATTAACACTGAAAATCACTATCTTTTGCTTGCTTCATAAACACTGACCCCTCCCCCCCAAGTAAACACTCTATGCTGGAAACCATATTTGCAGAGATAACAATTTAATCAATATCACTGGATCAAAAATGTTTTAATGTAAGTGTCTTCGATTTTTTGTTGCAATACATGTTGCTCCCTTTAAAACAATAAATATAAACATTTACAATTGTTTACATTTTCTGTATGTAGTAATATCACTGGTTTATGTATCAGTTACAGACATGCCTTACACATATCAGTGGGAGTTGATAAAGGAGCCCTCAAATTTACAGGGTGAACTGAAAATTAAAAATACAGGATCACCAATGCTGTCAAAAGTAAGTGAGCTTTCCCCTTCTCCTTTCAGCACTTTCCATGCACTGTGCAGGCACATAGCACTTTAAATAGCCATTGCATATAACAATCACAGATTTCAACATATGTTTGAATTCTGTGGAGGTAATATACAATCACTGAGGTGCAGTCCAAACTCATCTTTGGTGACGTGGTGAGCCCAAATTTGCACAAGGGGATGGGGATTTCTGCCACAGTGCTTTGGGTTTGAGGAGCAGGATGGTGGTGTTACCAGACCTGCTGATAGGAGGGGGTGGACAGAGTGTGGGCATTCCTTGCTAAATACGAGTAGTTTTGTGGAGCAGTGAAACACGAGATTTAAATTTGTGGAGCAAAATTATTGCTATTAAATAAAGGAGTACAGCAGGTACATTTGTAAGGGCAACGCTTGCTTTTTATTGCACAGAAACATTTGAATTTTGTACCAGTCCTGAGTTGGTGGAAATCAGGTTTCATCTTAGATGAAAGATGCATTTTGTACATTTTGTCTATATGCCGTTAGCAAAGAAATTAAATACAAAATAAAATATTTTTCTTTGTTGTTTAAAGGAGCAACACAACATAAAATATTTTTTTCTTTAAGTAGCAAGTTAAGCACATTTTAAGTATACATCTGGTGATAATTTTTCTTAGCTATCCTCCTAAAAATCATTATCATCCTTTTTAAAAGCTCTGTGGTCGGCAAACAAAAATGACTGCCAGACAGACACAGTCAGTCTGCTACACAGTCACAGTCAGTCTGTTACACAGTCACAGTCAGTCTGCTACACAGTCAGTCTGCTACACAGACACAGTCAGTCTGCTACACAGACACAGTCAGTCTGCTACACAGACACAGGCTCACAGCTCTTAGAATATCATAAGACATTAATAGCAAACTGAAGAAATAAAACAAAGGAAAATGGTAAACACCAAGATTCTTATAGCCTGACTGATTTTTTCAAGGCATTTCTCCTTTAATATCATATCCTACTGCAGTCCTAATGCCAGCTAATCCCAAGTGGCTAGCGTAGAAGATTAGATGAGGCTCCCAGCTTTGTACATTACACTTTAGGTATTCGTAATGTGCAAGTTCGTATTTTTTATGGAGTGTTTCAAGTTTTTCGTTGAATTAGAAACTCCGGGAGGAACAAAAATTATGGAAGCATTCCACAAGAAACACTTAATGCCAATTTCCGCTGATGAAATGTGGAAATTTTCCCGGCCCAATGCAGACAAATATTTAACAGAAGTTTGGAAAACATCACTCATCTCAACTTGTCAGCCATACCAAGTCAACAGTAGTTCTCAAACCATATTGAACTGTTTTTGACTGTAGATTGCAGATAATTTTAACCTGTGGTTTATATATATCTGTTCCATTAATAACACTACTCATTACTAGTGAAGTGTTCAGCTATTGGTGTGATGTTATGGACGTGTTTGTGATATGACTTATCTTGCGCTATTGATTGTTACAGCTTACAGCAGGCCTGTACTCATTGGGAGTGACTGTGTCAAGAGAAGATGTTTTTGGTGAAGGATTTGTTAATGTTACTGTCAAGCCAGGTAATTGTAGTATTCATATGCACAGAGGTCATGGCACTACAGCATTTCATACCATCTACCTATTTTCATTCATTCCCAACATGCAATGTATTTAGGGTTAACCACTAAGAATACATGTTGGGCACATTTTCTTTTAAACGTAGCTTGTTTTTAATAAGATTCTACATAACCAATAATGTCAGTGTTAATTACTTTTTAAGGTATCTTCAACAAACTACACACAATTAGCTATAGGCATCCTCATGAGATTTTTCATGGAGTGGTAAGATGGTGTTAAATCATGTGAGCTGCCACGTAGCCCAGGCGTGCCGTTAATCTGCCCTCCCTATACCTTGCCTGTATCCTTCTCGCCTCCTGTGTCTTGTTTGTGCTCCCCTCCAATGGTATAGATGCCCCTCTCCCCCATATCCCAGTGTTCGCCTTCCAGTGCCTGGTCCTGCAATCCCTTCTCACTCTGCACTTTCCCTCATCTGTGTTCTCATTGGGGTACCTGTCTTCCCCATTCTTATTTTGTGTCTATTAATCTCTCTCCCCAATTGCATCCATACCTGTAGAGAAGTTATAGGTATGTAGACATAACTTTCTTGCATCTCCCACTGGTGTGTTTTTGCACTGCCATGGAGTGATAGGCAATTAATGTAAGTTTCATCACTGCCTCTCTCACTCCTGTTCTCTCTCTGCCTGGGAGAGGGAGCCAGAATGTCATTCTATCCATAGATGCAGTATGGCCATGGTGTCCTAGTATTACTACATGCTATGGTGGCAAAATCATGTGGGGGAAAACTTGCCGCCCTATGCACGACCATGCCTGTAGCAGACTCACTGACCCAGTAAATTAGACTTATGAGTGAAACAATTTTATAACTACAGAACTCCTAATATTTCAGCAATAGAGGAATATTAAGTATTTGCTTAAACTAATATAAACATTTTCATAAAAAAAAAAAAAAATACTTTTTCAGAGTCTCTGATGAAAGAATTGCTTCATAAAACTCGACCAATAAAAAAAATCCCAATTTGGTGACACATATGGGGATTCATATATTGATGGCAGAAAAAAATAATATAGAAGTAAAAAAAATGTGCCTATAAATTATTTGGGGTTCAAGAAAAAGACGAACAACTTTCACTTTTCGCTTGGTTTGTTGTTATATTTTGCCTTAAATACAAAAGGGATGGATATATTTCAATGCATATCTAAAAATATTGAGTTATATTTCTCTAGCCCTTGAGTGCCCTCTATTGGAATATATATATATTTTTTTGGTTTGCTATTATTACTGTATTCCAGTGGTTCCCAAACTTTTGCAGTTCGCGGCACCCTTAGAGTCTCCAAATTTTTTCAAGGCACCCCTCCAAAATAATTACTGAGCAGTCCTGTTTTAGAAGTAGTTGGGTCAAAAAATTGTAATAAGTATTTAGGTCACGACAGAAATACTTATTTAGTTGTATGCAAAAATGCCCCTTTGCATCCAGACACTCTGCCCCCTCTGCATTCAGGCACACTGCCCCATCTGCATCCAGGCACACTGCCCCCTCTGCAACAGGGCACACTGCCTCCTCTGCAACCAGGCACACTGCCCTCTCTCACGTTTCCCCCTCTGCCCTCTGTCCCCTCCTCTGCCCTCTGTCACGCTGTCCCCCTCCTCTGCCCTCTCTCATGCTGTCCCCCTCCTCTGCCCTCTCTCACGCTGTCCCCCTCCTCTGCTCTCTGTCCCCTCCTCTGCCATCTGCCCTCCTCCTCTGCTCTCTGTCCCCCTCCTCTGCTCTCTGTCCCCCTCCTCTGCTCTCTGTCCCCCTCCTCTGCCATCTGCCCTCCTCCTCTGCTCTCTGTCCCCCTCCTCTGCCATCTGCCCTCCTCCTCTGCCATCTGCCCCCCTCCTCTGCCATCTGCCCTCCTCCTCTGCTCTCTGTCCCCCTCCTCTGCCATCTGCCCTCCTCCTCTGCCATTTGCCCTCCTCCTCTGCTCTCTGTCCCCCTCCCCTGCCATCTGCCCTCCTCCTCTGCTCTCTGTCCCCCTCCTCTGCTCTCTGTCCCCCTCCTCTGCCATCTGCCCTCCTCCTCTGCTCTCTGTCCCCCTCCTCTGCTCTCTGTCCCCCTCCTCTGCCATCTGCCCTCCTCCTCTGCTCTCTGTCCCCCTCCTCTGCCATCTGCCCTCCTTCTCTGCCATCTGCCCTCCTCCTCTGCTCTCTGCCCCCCTCCTCTGCTCTCTGTCTCCCTCCTCTGCTCTCTGTCCCCCTCCTCTGCTCTCTGCCCTCCTCCTCTGCCATCTGCCCTCCTCCTCTGCCATCTATCCCCCTCCTCTGCTCTCTGTCCCCCTCCTCTGCTCTCTGTCCCCCTCCTCTGCTCTCTCTCCCCCCCCCTCTGCCATCTGTCCCCCTCCTCTGCCCTCCTCCTCTGCCCCGCGCCAGGCACCAGCTATAGAAAAAAAGAAAGCAAACAGAAACTTACCAATCTGCGGTAAGGACCCTGCAGCCTCCTCTCTCGCGCAGCTGTCACTGACGTCGATATTCAGTGATAGCTGCGGGAGAGAGGAGGCTGCAGGGTCCTAGCGCCGCGTGGATTGGTAAGTTTCTGTTTGCTTTTTTCTAGGGCTGGCCCGCGGCACCCCAGTGACAGTGCCGCGGCACCCCTGGGCGCCGCGGCGCACACTTTGGGAACCGCCGCTGTATTCTGTGGTGCACCACCTATAGGAAAATGTAGTTGTTCATCCTTAATAATATATTGAGGAAGGACCTTATAATAGAACAATATTATGCAGTGTAGATTTAGTCTACATTGCAAAATCACTTAAGTATTAAGTATGATATATGCCACAAAAAGTTAACAAAAGAATGTTATTTTTAATTTCTAAAGCAGCCAGAACCAATCAGCTTCCAGTTGCAGTTGTATCTCCGAAAACACAGGAGGTATCATTACCTAGAACATTGGTCTTTATTGATGGAAGTCGTAAGTACTGTATGGACATTTTTCTATATTTGATAGGTATTGCTCAAACAATCACATACTTGCATGTATCACATACATCTTCCTCATTTCCTTTGTTGGATTTTTTAAAATAATTTTTAGGGGTCCAGATAAAGGGTACGTTATGTATATATCTATTTACACTCCATAGTATATTGTACATTGCCCGATATTAACATAAAAGCATATGTTTGGTTAAGGTTAAGCAATGTGAGGTTTATTGGTTTTATCTGTATATAACATTATTTGATAAATCACTCGTAAAACAGGCTTCAAACTAGTGAGTTCTCTTATGTTTCTAACACAGAAAGCACAGATGATGTTAAAATAGTAGCGTATCATTGGGAAGAGATTAGAGGACCTTTACAAGAACTGAAGACATTAGGAGATCAACCAGTCTTGCATTTGTCTGATCTGGTAACTGGAAACTATACATTTAGGTGAGACCAGTACTGATTGCTACCAGGAACTGTATGATTTAGACCAATTATGCTTGGTGTATCTTAAAAATATAATGGTATACAACAGAAGCAATGTTAGTGAGACAATAGGTCATAGAAAAATTCTTATGAGGACCATTTAGGCAACATTGTAGTAGACAAGTTTTTTGTTATAATTTAGTATTGGACCAGTGCTAATCTTTCTCAGTAAGTGCCCTCCTGCCACTTAAGTGCTTGTCCAGGCACAGTGCATGATTTATTTAATGCATGAAAGAAATATAGAAATAATCGGAAGAAAATATCTGATCCATCTAAGCTGTCTGTTATGCCTGCTTTGTTATCATTATTTAGCTCCTTAAAAGGTAATATAATCAGATGGTGGGGTTCATTAACAAGTGTGCAGTGCTTCACTGACAAGGTCAAAAACCATTTTCCCTTGTTGTGACTTACTGTTCCTCAGGACATGGTTAGATAGATAGGACAGATGGACTGACAGAACATGCAGACTTCCAGCACATGGATAGACAGATAGGACAGACGGACTGACAGGACATGCAGACTTCCAGCACATGGATAGACAGATAGGACGGACGGACTGACAGGACTTGCAGACTTCCAGGACATGGATAGACAGATAGGACAGACGGACTGACAGGACATGCAGACTTCCAGGACATGGATAGACAGATAGGACAGACGGACTGACAGGACATGCAGACTTCCAGGACATGGATAGACAGATAGGACAGATGGACTGACAGGATATGCAGACTTCCAGGACCTGGATAGACAGATAAGACAGATGGACTGACAGGATATGCAGACTTCCATGACATGGATAAACAGATAAGACAGATGGACTGACAGGACATGCAGACTTCCATGACATGGATAGACAGATAAGACAGATGGACTGACAGGACATGCAGACTTCCAGGACATGGATAGACAGATAGGACAGACGGACTGACAAGGCACTGTACACTTGTCAACATGCAAGAAAGGCAGACAGGACATGCAGACAAAATGTCCAATTCAAACACCCAGAACATGGATAACCCTAGAGGATAGACAGACTAGATTGTGCAGTTGTCTGGAACACAGACAGATAAGTTAGACAGACTGATTGTACATGCAGCCATCCAGGACTTGGAGAGATTGATGAAACAGGCAGACACATTAAACTGTGTTTCTATTGTAAATACACATACACAGGTTGCAATATATTAAAACACAGGGGCAGAATCTATAATCAGAGGGCCAGAGGAAATGGCGGGACCACAGTAGTGAGGGGTACATTTAGGAAAAAGAAAAATAATGGGCAACCGTATTGCAACACAGCTTAGAGGGGACACTCTTGTGAATGCAGGTGGCTGCTTTTGTGCCTATTGCTCTGGCTGTTACATGACTACACGTGGCTTTGCATGATAATTGTAAGCTGGAGGATTGGGCCTTTCCTATTGATTGCTGTCCAGTTGGATTTTTGCAACCATCTGTTTGCCTAAATATCTAAATGGAGAGTTTGTTTTATTAGCAAAGTATTGAAAGGGGTGGAAATATAGTAAAAAATATCAGAGCTCCACACACTAGAAAGGTGGGGTGATGGAGAGGCCAGCACTGAAGATATAGCTTTGCCAACCTGACATTAGGTTAGGTTAGCTTTCTGACAGGTCCAATTTAAAGGAAATACAATCATTTGTAGCATGAGGAATATTTTGTGACCTGCATGTTTTCATGATGTAGGTTGAAGTTTTATTTTGAGTTTTCTTGCCTACATTAGTTTTAGATTTGGTTCTTATGTTTTCAGGTTAACTGTAACTGACTCTGATGGAAGTACAAATGCTACTGAAGCCTATGTCACTGTGATCAGTCCTGTGGACAACCCACCCATTGCCAATGCTGGACCTAACCAAGTCATAACCCTTCCCCAAAATCACATCACTCTGAATGGAAATCTGAGCAGTGATGACTACCAAATTGTCAGCTATGAGTGGTCTCTGATCCCTAGTGAAGGAAAAGTGGTGACCCTGCAGGTAATGGTGGAAACTTTGTGTGTCTCCAGGGGAGGGTTGGCAAATTTTTGCCCAGGTGGCAAGATTTGACTCAGCAGCCTACTTTAAAGGTGAAAAAATGCAGGTGGGACCGGCCCAGGGGCCAGATGCCCCCCAGCCCAGCCCAGCCTGCCCCTGTGTGTCTCTCCTTTAAGTATTGGGCATATGTGGGCAGCAACAAGTGTGGACATATACAGTATCTCCTGTTTTTATAGAAACAAAAGTACAAATTCACAGGCAATGCAGATTAATATAATGCCTTAGTGACAACATATTTTAAACAGCTATAACAATATATATTGCCAAAATGAAGATGAAATGAAACCTTGATATTTTATCTTTATTTAAAAATGTTAACATCAAATGTAAAAAATGTTTTAAATATTCTGAAAACAGAGCATTTTAACTTTTATTGTTTATTAAGTTTGGCTAATATTATGTAACATTACAATATTCTAAAGAATCTGCACATTGCCTAGCAGTGTACTAGGAGGTGTAGTCTAGCAACAGGTTTTTAAGTATAACATCGGGGATGGTTTTATAGGGTACATATGAATGACCTCTCGTGTTACACAGGGTGTACGCTCTCCATACCTTCAAGCTACTGCAATGCAGTCTGGAGATTATATATTTCAATTGACAGTCACTGATTCCTCCAAGCAACAATCTACTGCTCAAGTGACTGTGACTGTACAACCTGGTAGGTGAAGTGTCTGTTCATACATATATTCTACACCAAGGTCTAGATAGCAATGTACTTTTATGGTTCAAGCCACAGGGCATATTTTTAATTTACAAAACATGTATCTGTTTCCTCCTCCATAGGGTGGTGTCAGATGGGCATTTTTCATTAAATATAAATATATAAATTTAAGAGTATTTTAATGAGTGTTTTGGACACTTGAACAATTAAAGCACTGGTATAATGTATATATAATTAACAAAGACAGGATCATTTAATAAAATAAATATGATTTTAGTGTGGACTGGGCCATGCTTGCAGATTAATAATGAAACAAATAAATGCCTACAATCTTTTTAGAGTGATGCTGTGATTTATACACTTATCCAATATTTATCAATTCATTATCCAGAAAGACCAAAAGTAAATGATTGCTACTTTTTGGTAATGATGTTATACACATACACGATCACTGCGCATTTTCTTACATCACTGTGAGTACCAATGCTAAACAATTACAAGAAATGATTGCTCAAGGCTGTGTATAGTAAGACATGTATAATGTTTAAATTGTACATTTTAGGCAGGGTGATCCAAATTATGCATAAATCCGCTTGCCTGGAAAACCATTAGGCCCAAGTATTCTGGATAACAGATCCCATACCTTAATTACTGATGCATTCAGTAGTCTATAAAAAATGTATAGCATCTTCTACATTGGCTAAAATATATAGTCTAATACATTATATATAGTCAAATGCCTGTATTTTTACTAACAGAGGTTAACAGTCCGCCTGTAGCAGAGACGGGGCCCGATAAAGAATTGACTTTCCCAGTGGAATCTACAACGTTAGATGGGAGTAGAAGTAGAGATGATCATGGCATTGTTTCCTATGAATGGGACAACATCAGGTACAAAACATTGAGTAAGATTGTTAACATCATCAGTGTCACTTGTGTTTTTTACACTACCTAAATAAAACAGGTATTCCTTAATTGCTGGACTATTCATTATGGTTTAACTTTTATAACCTAAACATTGTTTTCTTATTGCAGTGTCTCTTACAGTTTGCCTGTGACTGACTAACTTTGAAAGTATAGCCTATCGTACTTATATAGGCTGTAATAAGTACTGTGTAATGCCAGTCATGTTTCTACTCTAAACATTTTAAAATAGTTTATACTATCACCCCAGACAATTTTATTTTTAACAAGAAAGGTCCTCTTCATAATCAGAATTCTTATACCTTTCATACATCCCTGGATCCCAAAATGTGACATATTCTTGCAGAGTACTGGCACCTGACTGAGCAAGTATTTTTGTACAATAAATAAAGATACATTATTTACACATATTTTGCTCTTATTATTATTAGCTAATACCTATAAATAGCCAAAATTATATGTAGCTAAAAGAAACCAAATACCAAATAAAATAAATACAAACGTGTTCTTCCACAGCTAATCAACATCTTTATTTATCTTTCAGTGGGCCAACTGTGCCGACCATTCAGAACAGCGATAAACCATTGGCTGTTGTGGCTGACCTGCAACTGGGTACATACCGTTTTCTATTGACTGTCAAAGACCGTCAAGGGTTAGGCAGCACAGCTATTCTCTCTGTAACTGTTAAGGAAGGTAAATATTACAGCAACATATTTCTTTACAGCGGAAGATGTGTGCAGATGACTTAAAAGTTTACAGACCTGTCATTAAAGAGTTTCATTTGTGAGCTCCTAGTAGATTTTATGTTCAGAGTTTATTAGTTGTAGTACTACTGTTATAGCTGTATGCATTCAATAAGCAGTGAATACTGAATGTTGGTGTAATTTCTTAGTACTCTCTGGACCAGATGCCCGCACACAGTGACACTTCAGCTGGTGTAGAACGACAAGTCCCAGCATTCCCTGGCATACTAGAACTTGTAGTGCCACACCTGCTGAGAGCCTCATTTTGCCTAAGACTGCCTTCATCTATTGCACATATTTTTGTAGCTCCATACATAATGGATTGTTTTTTTAACACCATGCTCTCTACAGTATTTCCTATTACTCTGCTGATGATCCCAGTTTTATGTTGTTTACAAGCCCATCTGTCACTCCATTTACCTTATAGTATGTCCAAAGCAACCTGTGCCAATAAATCAAATTAATTATTCAGGACTTTGAAATATGTGCAAGCACAGAGCTCTTTAGATAAATAGTACAGTCATTGTTTCATGCATGTTCTGTTAAAGTTGCTGTGTAAAGTGTGCTTTTGATACAAGCTTGTTTATGAAGCAGTTTATATAATATAAAAGGGAACTAAACCTATAAAAATAGCTTTGGCTTAAAATACAAATTGGCTTATATAAAAAGAAACTACTAAAACATTCTATAAATGTATGTGTAATGTTTCAGAAATTTATTTGAACTAAATATTTTAAATAAAGTTATTGCTTCCTCCAGAGAACACATAGGATAAATGGGCCTGATTCATTAAGGATCTTAACTTGAGAAACTTCTTATTTCAGTCACCTAGACAAAACCATGTTATAATGCAAGGGGTGCAAATTAGCATTCTGTTTTGCATATAAGTTAAATACTGACTGTTTAAGCTATCTGTCTTTTCCATGTAGCACACAAATACTTGATAGCTTAAACAGTCAGTATTTAACTTATGTGCAAAACAGAATGCTAATTTGCAGCCCTTGCATTGTAGCATGGTTTTGTCCAGGAGACTGAAATAAGAAGTTTCTCAAGTTAAGATTCTTAATGAATCAGGCTCAATGTGAGCACATGCATTCAAAGTATTTAGGTCTAGCAGTCTTTTAGCTTAGGCACTAAGGGGTACATTTACTAAGTGGAGATGTGCCTATAGCAACCAATCAGATTCTAGTTATGATTTATTTAGTACATTCGACAAAATGACAGCTAGAATCTGTTGGTTACTATTGGCAACATCTCCACTTTTTCAAACCCGCAGTTTAGTAAATATACCCCTAAGGGTCAGAACATATGTCAAAGTCTTTAAAATAATTATATGTCAATTTTCTTCTATTACCTTTGTATCTATAACATGAAGATATATTCTTGTTTTAGAAAAGAACAGCCCCCCTAAGGCTTATGCTGGTGGAACACATGTTCTTGTGCTACCTAATAGTTCCATTTCATTGGATGGATCAAAATCTGTTGATGATCAAGGAATAGTGTCATACCAGTGGACAAGAGATGGCCAGAGTCCAGCAGCTGGGGTACTTACAAACACTTTATATCACCAGTCGCCTTCAATCTGTGTCCTTGTTTCATGACATTAATAAGAGAATCAGCAACAAGTAATGAAATAAGCAGATAAATGACATAACCAATTACCCGCTAAATCAGTTAAATACCCTGACATAGGATTTATAATAAAGAACTTTGATAGAGATTTGAATTAGTTACCAGCAACATAAGGCAAATCCAGCCTTAAAGGGGGTTTCTGCCTTCAGATGAACCTTATGTATCTGCTACCATTTAATAAATATATTATTTTATCTTTCTATAATGAATGCCATGTGATTTTCATCCATGTATTTATATAACCAGTCAGATGATCACTTTTGTTATATATGATTATGACACAGCTCTGCTGTGCTCTCTGGATTGGAGACAATTGGGTCCAGAGAGCTGCTCTGTGTATCTCTGCAAATAAATCCAAGAAAATCAAAAATAAATTTACAACTATGTCTGATTATTTATGATTATACAAATGTATTGGAAAAAAGCACAGAAGAAAGCTACAAAAAAAGTCACAGATCTGGCTGGGTAATAATCTTTCACACTCCCATATAATTTGCAGACTTTTCTGTTATGAGCAAACAAACCCAAACTATCGTCTGGTTGACCACACAAGCTGTTAGGTAGGGCCAAATTTGCTTAAATAGAGATATCTGTTCGTGTTTCCTGCATTTGATAATTTGAGTTGCAAACAATTTTATTTATTTTCTGCTTCCTTTTTGATGAAAATAAGATTTCAAATGATCTTATATGCAGTACTAAATACCCTTATCATTGACATTGCATTAACCGTCAGTGTCACCACATGTCAAACACAATCTGTTTACAGGCTTTAGTACTGTTACAATGAATTTATTTTGACGCTAGTGGGCCAGGGCCCTTGAGTTGACTATTTTGTAGAGAACAGTAACATTGTTGCCACAGTTTCAGTAAACTAGTAATAGCTATGGCTGCCAGACAAGTTCTGTTATAGAAAATAGGGAAGAAAGTGGAAGGTCCGACGACTATCTTTTCAAACTGAATGAATAAGAGGCAGCTAAAATCTGCAGCTCAGAAGTACTTTTCTACCAGAAGGCAAGAGGGAAGCTAATTTGGTAATATTATCATCAGTTGGGTGATGTGTATTTTCTTCAGAAGATTAAAGTGTGCCTTTTAAATGTATAGTAACCATGCAGAAGTCAGAGCCTAATATAAAACTATTTTTCTCACAACAACCTAGTTTTCTATATTATTAAATCAACAATGATTTGCCGCCTCTGAAAGCTCATTTACAATGTGCAAAACAGCTGAGGTGCACTGTGCAATACTCAGTGGTGACATCATGCACCTTGATTTCCACCAAAGTGCATAGGAGCAAGATTGGGCAGCACGGTGGCTTAGTGGTTAGTACTTCTGCCTCCCAGTGCTGGGTTCATGAGTTAATTTCTCAACCACGGTCTTAGTGTGTGGAGTTTTTATGTTCTCCCCATGTTTACGTGGGTTTTCCCCCGGGTGCTCCGGTTTCCTCCCACACTCCAAAAACATACTGGTAGGTTAATTGGCTGCAATCAAATTGACCCTAGTCTGTGTGTCTATGTTAAGGAATTTGGACTGTAAACTCCAATTGGGCAGGGACTGATGTGATTGAGTTCTCTGTGCAGCGCTGTGGAATTAGTGGCACTATATAAATAGCTGATGATGATTGAAGGCATTTGCAAAGCAGCAAAAGTCTGCTCTGGCCAATGAGTGGGGTTGGGCAGAGCACAACTTTTGTTGTAGGCAGACTGCTTTGCTTAGTTTTGTGGATAGAGATTATTAAAATTAGATAAATGGGTAGAGAGGGTGCATTTTTAGGGATGTTTCTTGTTTTCTGGAAGAATGCACAGTCATTTTCATTTTCACTCCAGTTTCTCCAGTGGCTCAGAGCTGATCAGGTATTGTCTGGGACTTACTTTGTATCATCCTGTTTTGGTCTTTTGCAGAGTAGCACATTACTAAGTGAACTAAGTTTGCAAAATGTATTTCTCGAGGGGAGAGTAGGTATCTTTATAGTAGGAATCCCCCATCCCCTCTGTTGTAAATCCTTATGCCTGTGGTGCCAAGAATTCTGCTAACCTTAGTAGGCATGTTGTTTGAAGTGCAATGGGCGGACCATCTAGGTGCACAGGTACAAAACCAATGACATTTACGGTGCGCATCCAGTGCACTTCATCAATAAGGTTGCCTACTGTTCAGTTTATTTTTTCAGGAACACATCCTGAGGAGAGTAGGTGCCAACATTTGGCCAGGTCCATCGGCTCTACCCAAATACCAAGTGGTCGGGACTATGTTCAACTTGGCCACATACTTGTATGAACAGATGAGAGAAATCTGGCCATTTAGCACTCAGGCTGAACAACTGGATCCTATACTGCATTATTTGTGTGGTTAAAATATGACAACATGCATGCAGATTGCAGTTATTGTCCAACTGGATTTTCCTCCAGCTCCAGTTAACATCTGGAAGACCCCTTTCAGTTGTTGATTGGGAGTAAAAGAGTCAATGTGGACCACACATGCTGAGAGTGTGGTCAAAAAGGGGTAAAAGTGGAATCCCAGTGTCTGTGGGCACCTTTAGACTGCACTACCTTCATTGTTTGCTCGTTCCCATGATTATATTTCATTGGTAAGCTGTATATTTATTTTAGAGCTCCACTGCACAAATACACAAGTAATACACAGACATTCCTATGTTTTCTTTGATATAGAGATGAGACTAATATTTTATTTTGTGACAGTGTTTTATTTTGGTGTTATATAATAATATGATCATTTAAATGAATCAAATTCACAACTGGTAAATCTTTATTTGTCAGGATGTGATGGATTTATCTGACCACAAGCCAGTTCTTCATCTCACCAGTCTAGTGGAAGGAGTATATTTCTTCCATCTGAAGGTCACGGATGCCAAAGGAGATTCAGATACTGACACAGCAACAGTGGAAGTGCGTCCTGGTATGAAAGTTATAAGAACAAGTAGATAAAACTTATGCCTTAGGGAAAACGCAGCTTCTTGCATATATTATTAGTTTAATATGGCTTAATAACAAGCTCTAAATGTATATGTAGAGGTCACTTTGAATAAACCATTAGTGTATAAGTCACCACATGTTGTTAGATTGTTCTCACTCTTGAAACAGAACACAGAATCACGTCTGTTGGTAAATAGTTATCATGGTTTTCTGTTGTCTGTACAGAATGCCGTGAATTGGGCTTAGCTAGCAGAGACCAATTGATCATTGGCCAACAAGACCACTTGGTCCTTCTTGTGTGCCCAGTCTAATAGTGCATACTTCTCAGAACTGTGTTTATTCCAAAAACGTTTACATTCCTTTAATGTTGTTTCTCCAATTAGTAAAGCTCTATTGAATAGAATCGGGCTGATTAAATCCTTCAATGATGTGAACTGCAATGCAAGCTAACCTTCTGGTCACACAAACCATAACATGCTGCATTGTGTTAGTGTACCCTAGATTTATATAATAAATAACTAAATAACTCTAAATAAATTTGTAGGTGTTTATAACATTAACTTTTTCATCAGATTCAATTTTTGTCATCCATCATTTTCCCAGGGGGGGCTTATTTAATAACACGGTGCAATTTGTAAAAAAGTACCGTAACCTATAGCAACCAATAAGATACCAGCTTTACGTTTTGTACTGTGTCTTAGAAAATGAAGAAAAAAACCTGAATGGCTATTATATTACAATATAGTCATATCAGTAATAGTTTGTGATGATACCACTAGTGTGTAGTTATATATTATGTCTAAGTTATTATATTCTGTAAAAACAGTGTTCTAGATTTTAAATTTGGGAGTATATGTAAAATCTGTGTACCACAAACTTTCTATTTAGATTCTTTAATACAAAAATCATTGGTAGCTTGTTTAAAAGGATCTATAATATAAATGCTTAGTGGCGTGTGTTAGTCTGTCTGTGTGTATGTGTGGGTGTGGAAAAAATAAAACCAAGCTGCAGCGCCACCTGCTGGGCGGAGTTATACACTGACCTACTAAATTCTTAGTGTGTGTGGGAAAAAAAATTCAGAAAGGGCTGAAATTTGGTATACTAAGATGTTTTTAATTTGTTAATTTAATTTATTAATTGTTAAAAGTGTTTATGAAGATTTAAAAAATATATATATATTTCTTGAAGGAGAAGTGACAGTTGGGAGTGGTTGGTGGTTGCCGGGGGTGACAGTGGGGAGTGGTTGGTGGTTGCCGGGGGTGACAGTGGGGAGTGGTTGGTGGTTGCCAGGGGTGACAGAGTGAGAGGAGTGTGATACTCAGGACCGCTGAGAGAGATCCCTGTGTCTGGATAGACATCTGTATAGATGTGGCGATGAAAATGAAGGATGAGGTGATGGAGAAGAATGATGAGGTGGTGACATGTAGACAAAACCACGTTAAAAAAGGGCACTTACGTCGGGAAGTAACGCTCTTCCTTGAGGAGGCCTGGGCTAGGCCCAAATGCATGACAAGAACCTTTTTAACACCTTAAGTAGCTTGATTTGAATAGAATGCATGAGTATCATGCACGGGTTAACTTGTTATATATATATATATATATATATATATATATATATATATATCAAGCACTGTATAACTATGTATTTTACTTGCTTTTCTGTAATCTTGTAACTGTTTTCAAAGATCCAAGAAAACAAAACCTGATAGAGCTGATATTGGAGGTGGTAGTCGGTCAACTGAGCGAACAACAGAAAGAAACTTTAGTGAGACAGCTGGCTGTCCTACTCAATGTCCTTGACTCCGACATTAAGGTTCAGAAGATACAAGCACATTCAGATTTAAGGTATACTGTCATTATTCATGTTAGTTTAGTAAATAAGAAAGTTGCAAAGTTGTAACAAAATAAATAATTCCCAAATAGTCTTTCAAGGCTGGATGTGTCACAAAAGTTGCAGTCGACTGTTTTTTTTTAATGTATATTTATATTTGATCATGATTCTGGCGTTCTTATAATACTGATGTAGCACAGAAAAAGTAATAATATAGCCCTGCGCTATTCTAAGGGGGAGATCTATTATAGTTCAATTTGCAGAAATAGTGTCAAAATGACCATTTGTTATTGGGATTTAAATGACTATTTCCTAATCATGGAATTTATAAGACACAAATCAACATGTAAATAACCAGTTTTTTAAATCTCCTGCCAAAATTTTCTAGAAATAGGCAAACCATCAAAATCGCTTATGTTCCAGGGACAAGTATAGTACAGGCAAATCTCTGAAAAGATTGTGGAAATGACCAAAACTTTTCCACTGGTTTCAGACACTCCAGATCAAAATGAGTGACATGAGTTCGATAAAAAAAAAGGCAAAATAAGAAATGTATGTATGTGCAAGCATTGTAATTCATTTTCTTATTCACTTCAATGGGGTTTTCACAGGTGCACTATTGACCACATTGAAATAAATGGGTGCATTGAAATGAATGTGATAACATTTCATTAATGGATGTTCCATTACTGGTCATGAGTGATGTAAATAGCTAAAAAGCACTGGAATAGGAAAGATTATGCTTCATAGATTAAATGGCAGAGACAAAGAAACCCCCCTTTTGAGGGGACAATTTAAAAAAAATCAAAAAACCCCTGGAAAATTGTAATTTAGTAGATCGCTCCCTAGATGTGCAACGTCTGCTATGTAATGGCCCGTGCAGTTGTATTAAGCTGTGCTATGGCTGCTGTTTTAGTGTACAACATTGTGACATTGGCATGAGCTAATTGTGATGCTTTTTACTTTTTCACTACAACTAAATGTCAATGTTCTATTTCCTTTCATAAAGAAATTTTCACAATGTTTTAGTGTTTTGACATTAATAATGTAGGCTATATTTCTAAACCTCTATGTAACTGCTTCTATTTTTATCTCCACAAACAGCACTGTAATTTTATTCTATGTCCAAAGTGGTCATCCTCCTAAAATCCGAAAGGCAGCAGACACAGCTCGTACCCTCCAGAAACAGCTCTTGAAGGAGAAGGCCGATTTCCTACTGTACAAGGTGATCAGAGTAGATGCTGCTGGTAAGATTTACATTATGGATTGTTTGTGGTCATTATCTGTGCATGTGTGAGAATATATTGACCATAAGAAAAAGTGTCCCTGATTACAGTCCCTATGTTCAGTGATTTAATATGTTGGAAAGAAAGCTGATTGACTGCATCCTATCTACCATCTTAAAAACACATTTACTAATAGAATTAGTAACCTATATTTCTAAATTCATCTTATAAATAATTCAATAATTTATGTATTTTGTCCATTTTTTGCAAACACCTTTTCCCATTTATAAAACTTTTGAACATAAGTGCATTTTATACAGAGTCTATTAAGTCTGTGCTTTCATTGCACACACAAAAACTAATTTTAGAGCCAGACATGTTCATGAAATATTTATTTAAATCAACAGACAATAGATCCTTGATTCCAGCACATCTGTAAAACGTTACTCTTTCCACTAGTGTGTCTTTTGAAATGTTCGGGCCATGGACACTGTGATCCAATTACAAAATCCTGTCTTTGCTATCCATTTTGGACAGAGAATTTTATTCAACGTTATATTAGTGATGGAGAGAGCAATTGTGGTGAGTACATTTCATTTAAGTATCATATGCTATGTACACTTTCCTAAAGTCCTGTCCAACTACTGTTCTCCCCAATTTCTGTTTTGATTCTGGCAGTCTTACCACTCTGCCATTACTGTCTTGCTTTACCTTCCCATTACACTACATTTGTAATATATATTTACAGTCCTAATGGACAGTTAGATACTGTGTAACACAGGTAGCCACATCAGAGTGTACACCAACCCTACTGTACTGACTATGCCTCCCACAATGCATTCAGTTCTTCTCATCTGGATTGTCCATTCAATCCATCGGAGGTGACTGGATTACTAATCAATCAAATGCTGTTGTTGCAATGTAGAGTACAAATGTTATCTTAAATAACCTGAATCCTTCAAGTTGGCCACAAAAGCATTTTTTTTTTTATTTTTTTTTTCATACAATGTTTCTGTTTCTTTACAATACCATCAATATATAATGGAGGCACATGTTACAATATCATGATTTTAAATCTGATTGTTTTTATGAATAATTGTTTCACGACAATTATAATTTGATCTCATACAACAAAGACCTTTTCAGTGCATTCCCAATGTAAGAAAGTTGTAGGATTGGACAACAAATGTACCATTACTATACACACACATTTCAATCTGATCCTTTTGGATGAAAATGGTCCTAGGTGTTGATTTGTCTTGCAGAATGGAGTATCCTTTATATGAGTGTGCTTACATTTGCCTTGGTTGCCTTCCTGATGGGACTAACATGGTTTTGCATTTGCTGCTACAAGAGGTAAACAAGTTCAGATGGAGAAGAATTGCCTTCTGTATTTGTAGATATTTAAATGCTTGTCTAGGTCTATGTAAGTCCAGTGATATCAGGCCTTTTAAATTCTGTTGTTTGTCTACTAGGTCATTCATTTCTGGTTCAAATTATACAGGTACAGCAAATAAAATGAAAAACAAAAATGATAAAATACATTGTGTTTTCAGTGTAAGTGTATTTTGCAGTGTGTACTGCAAAATACACTTACATGTGTTACATGTGTTGTGGGCACTTTGCATTTGTTTTGTATTTTCTAGTCTTTCTTAAAAAAACAAAAAACCAGTCCCTAAATAAGTGAAATGTGATTGTATTTAGATGTTGTGCACTAACCTTTTGACACGTTATATTTTGTTCGCGCCTCTGATAATCTCACAAGCATATAGCTAATTTGATTGACTTCTTAATTAATTGCGTATTTATATTCATAATAGGAAAATTTGCTATTAGCACAAGTCTTTGTTCACATTTAATGTTTATTACATACTATCTAGGTTTTTAGCTAAAAATTTATATTTGTTTCACATCAGCCGCAAAAGGACCAAAATACGGAAAAAAACGAAATATACAATCCTGGATAATTTTGATGAGCAAGAAAGAATGGCACTAAGACCCAAGTATGGTATGTAGGAAGACATTGCAACTGACTAACTCGTACTGTGTCAGTCTCCATTACTACAGTAACAATTAGTGACTTCAAAGATCCCTTAGTTCAGGATACAATTTTTAGTTTGGTTTTTGGTTATTTTGAAAGCTGTAGATAGATTTCAATATTTGTAACTTGCAACTTAAAGTATTCTCCTGGGGAAGAAATTTAAAGGATTTTTGTATATATACATTGATCATACTAACTTTAAATGAACACTGTTTATTGTGGGTCATTTCAACTTTTGGGATACATAATGGCAATGGTAGCATTGAATTATTGCTCTGTAATCTTTCTATTTCACAGGTATAAAGCACAGGAGCACAGAACACAACTCCAGTCTCATGGTATCAGAGTCAGAGTTCGACAGTGACCAAGACACTACATTTAGTCGTGAGAAAGCGGACCAAGAAAATCCAAAAAATATCGCCAGTGGACCCGTCAAAAACGGTGCTCCTGTTAACTTTAGTTCAAAGTGCAGATAAACGGAGACAGTGGGAAAATAAATGTATTTTAAGCAGGTGTCAAACAAGTGTTTGACCATACAAGAGCTTGGAAAGGTTTACAATTTACAGATTAAAATATTACTCTATAACTAAGAATTCTAAAAGATATCAGTAAGTAGGTTATTGAAACTGATGACGTTAGTTTGTCAAGAATAAATCATTTGAGGAGGAAAATTATATTCACTGTGCTGTTAAGAGTGGTGCTTCTAAATACATCTGTCTCATCCATGTCAAGACTGAAGAGAGATGGCTCTTACAATGCAGCTGGAAAGAGGCTTAGTAGTGACAAAGGTGATTTTATGAAACAATTTGTTTTGTTTAACATTTTTCTGTATATTTGTTCAACTAAACTATTTTACTCTTACAGGTATATTTGCGGAATCTCCATATTTATGCTCATAATTCAATGCTATATACAGGCAAACAGGCATAACTTGTGTAAAAATGTTAATACTGTAGACATGTAACCAAATGGAAGTATTTGCCAAAATGGATGATGGTTTTTGATTATTAACAAAAGTAAAAGTTTGTACTGTTACCACTAAAGTCTCTGGTTTATCTTATTTCAAAATGTGAGACATTTGCATTATTTATAATCAGTTATTATTAGCCTATGTTTATATAGAACAAATATTTTGCAGCACTGTATATATAAAATAGTTTCATATGGTAATTTTTCATTAGCCTGTTCTTGCCCACCTATAGCATGACGTAAGATGTCTGGTGTGCTTGGGATATTTATACAAGGTGGTATAGATGGCTGTTACTCCAGACCCCGGTCTTCATGAGCCAACAGAGAACAATCTCTACTAGAATATCACTTAAGCACAGTACATGCATATAGAATGTTGTTATAATGCAGCTGCTATCATAAAGAACCATTGGCTATCCCCAAAGTTCCTCTGATGCAAGGCCATTTATTTAGACAAAAAAAAAATAAAACCAATAACTTTGGTTAATAGGATCACCGAATGGCAAAAATGTAGAAATTGGTCTGGTCATGGTGGCGTAAAAGGTCATTAAAGAATTATAGTGATCATCAACAAGTAACATTTATTAATCAATATATTTATAAAGCATTAAAACGGTTTTTCTTTCTGCAATTCTGCTGTTTTATGGATTGTTGGTTAGAAAAAAAAAAAAAAAAAAAAAAAAAGGTTGGCTCATTAAGATACTTCTACTACCCCTGCTGTGATTCTTGTAGGCCTGCAATAGAAGAATGTCTTATCTGTGTGATCTAAAAGGGTGGAATTGGAGCCATATCAGTGTTTTATAATACAGAATAAAGGTCAGTTACTATCCTCAAAATATGCGGGTGTAATTGTACTCATTTTTGTGTAAATGCACCTAACCACATAGCTCATTTCCCAGATCGGTTCTTTTACATATATCGTGGAGCACTAGTCTATTTGTTACCAGAACACAGTGGTGCACCCATCTCCAACCTTTGAGAAGTGCTCTTGTGCAAATGACTGCCCAACTAATTGTGGGGCTGCGAGCCCTGGTGTGGTTTTTTTAAATAAATTATGAATCTTAATATACATAATTAGTGAATTAATTTTATTATAATATAACAGACCTCCTGTCTAACTATAACAATAAAAACACGCTATTTATGTCAGTTCTTGTATTCATCAGTGAACAACTTACAAGAAAACAGATTTATTAATGTATCTACAAACACTTGCACAACGGATTATTTGGACAGCATCCATGTTTCCGAAAACATACATTAATAACTAACATTTATTTACATAGCGTCCACATACGCCTTAGCGCTTTACATTTGGGATCAAACAGTAATAAAACAAGACTGTATCAACAAAGTGGTACATATAATTTTCACATTTCTCCAGGACAGATTTTAGAGTTGTTAATATGTTGACACAGCTGATCTCGAAGTACATCAACACATGTCTACGTTTCTTGTCATTATTTGAAATGTTCACAGTATTTCTAAGAGTATTTCTAAGAGATACAGGCACAAAGCTACTCACACACTGAATACACTAAAACAACTTCATACTGTGTTTGGCTCGTATCACTGGCTGGATGGTAACATTTTAATTAGGAATGAAAAACATTCTGTGCTAATGGGAGTCACTGTACAGTACATCTATGCCTAATTTAAGCAGCTTTGGCACATTTGTAGTGAAATAATATCTTTATAGGGATATAACCAGATATTGCATACTGCTTGGCATTAAACAACTATTATGCTTAGAAAATGTCAATTTCAACGCATGTCTAACATTTTTTTCTGCAAAGTTTACAGCACTGGTATAAAACAGCATCTTAAATGGATTGTATTTGCTCTTAATGTACTACAAAACCTCTAGTTCACATAACAAAATTAGAGTTTTCTGACTATTGAATAAGGAAATGACATATGGAACTTTACAGTATATAGACATAAGATCCTGAAATTGCAGAGCATAAAATTATAGGAGCACCACTATACATGGGAGAACAAAGCAAGTGTCTATATAGCTGAACCACATTCTGATTATCAATAAATCCCAATATTTTTTATTCCTTACATCTTACTGCCAATAAAACTTCTCAAACTGTCTCAGTATAGGCACATCTCTTATGGCAACCACCATGTGCAATGTCACTGTACCACCGAGGACAGGTATACATAGAAAATATATAGTAATATATCAACACAGACATGTGTAGAGCTAGGCAAATTATTTAAAAGGCAAAAAACGAAAAAAAAGTATTAATTCAACATATTGTACACAAGTGCCTAATTTATTAAAAATAGTATAAGTTTTGTGCTTACATTGCTATGATGTAACCTGACAATTTTTATGTGAACAAGGACGTTTCAGGATATTACAGATAACCATAAGAGCAGATAACCTATAGAAAAATATTGTATAGCAGGAAAAAAAAAAAGTTGTGAGCATGTATTTAGGTCACATTATGGACATGTGACGTCTTTAAGTCTGTTAGTGGTTCCAGATTTACACCTGACCCAAGAGATTACAGTGATTTAGATGTACTATGATATTATAATTCTCTAGGCAAACAGAATCAACTACAGTAGAGTGAGATATGGAAAAGAACGATAATTGGCTGCTGCACAATGAGAAAAACAAATAAAAAAATACTATGAAATCAAAATATGTGCAATATCGTTCAACATCAGTCTTTGTACCGCTCGGCATTACAGATGCTCGCTAAAGCCAAACAAAATGCAATATTTTGTAGTGTTCTCATCTTTTCAGAAAAGCTTCCTCTCTTATTAATAGAAAATAGTTATTTGGCACAGGAACAGAACATGCCATAGGGCTGTCATAATATGAAAACATTCATCTTATTTATGCTTAAACAAAGTTTAAGAATACAAATGCTTAAAGGTATTAGACCATCCACACATTGTAAATATCACAATATATCAGTGGTTTAAAAATGAAAAGACTTCACAACTGATTATAATTAACAATTGAGCCATATCCATCCCTTTTGTCACCACCATAGCTCCCTCTTCTGCTTTCCACTAATAGCTCACATAATGCTATGGTGATCATCCTGCATGCACACTGGCAGCATAGGGACGGGAACACCGGGTGAGAACGGCTCCTGGTCAGTGCTCTGAGCTACAAAGGTGAATAAGTTTAAAGAGACTTACAAAGCATTTCCAAGTCCAATCTTGTGCCACGAGTGCTAAAAGGAGACAAGTCTGAACAGATTTAACAGCTCTTTACAAGCACTTAACATATACACAACTGCAGTGATCTAAACCCTTTAACAAGTATAAACATTTATTTTAAATTCAGTTCTAATCTCTCATTTAACAAAATTTCTATGGTTTCACAAAACACTAATCAGGTTAAAAGAGAGTCACAGTGGGTAATCTTTACCCATACAAAACAGGCAGGCTACTGGCTCATGAGTCAAACCGTACCTCCCAACTGTCCCAATTTGCGGCCCACAACAGGGGTGGGGCTTAATGGGAAAGTGGGTGGGTTTTTGAACAAATATGACAATTTGTGGACGGAATTTGGTTGTAACTGGGCGGAATTTGGGCAGGACGGGGCTTATTTTGTCCAGATTTCAGGATTCTGAATTTTGGGAGCTATGGTTATTCACTATCTAATCCTTTCCATCTCATTGACTACTATTATACACATTGGTAAAATAGTGTATATTATATGCATATAATAAGGCATGTATTATAGGCCCCCAAAGCAAACGTATTTAACTTCTAAATACTCATCAATGCCATATTTTGATCCTTCTCTTCCGAGACCAGACTGCTTCACGCCACCAAATGGACATTCGACAGACGACAACAAGCCTTCATTAACACCAACCATACCCACTTCCAGGCGTTCAGCCACTCTCCAGATTTGTGCTGGGTCTTGGGAATAAAAGTAACCTACACCCAGATAGAAAACAAAACAAAAAAAAAACGACATGAAATTCTGTTTAGAACATACTTGTCCGTTAACCTAGAGAACCTAAACCTAACATACAATGGCCAGTATGGAACAGCTACTAGAAATAAATGCTATATCCATCCCATCACAGAAACACAGTGACTGGATTGCATTCAGCCAATAAGAATACATCATCTCAAGAGTCAAAAGTTCTTCGTCTCCGTGTTTAAAGTTACAGACTTTTTTCTTTAATGAAAGACCTATGGTTGTAATAGCTGCCAGAAATTCTCCAAAGTAGCCTTGACCAAGGGGGAGGTGTACTTATTAAATACTAAATCACTTATTTTTATTGCTTTATGTTTTTCTGTCTGAAGATAAATGTGAGAGTCACAAAATAAATTTCATTCTAAAAAAACATAAAAATTCCATGTTGTGACATTAAGTGCAAAATAGGACAGGGGCCACTGTATATGTATGTATAAGTGAAGTAAACATGTCACGTAGTAAGTGTTTATTCTATACAAATCAGCCTTAATGTGTGAAAGATTAGGGAAATTGTCTGGAATCCATACTACAAAATTGATAAATTTATTTGTTATCATTTATCTAAATAGTGCCACCATATAATGCAGAGCTGTACACAGAAAATGTGATAATTTACATCAAACCCTACCCCATTGGAGCTTGCAGTCTAAATCCCAGAGCCGTAACTTAGAATTCTAGCGCCCTGGGCGAGAAAGGCAAATGCCGCCCCCCTAGCCCTCAATTTTAACCAAATTAACCTAAAATATTCCTAAATTGCGCCCCCCTTCAGCGTTGCGCCCTGGGCGGTCGCCACTGTCGCACAGCCCTAGTTACGGCCCTGCTAAATCCCCTACTACCACACACACACTTTTTGTCAGCAGCCCCATTAACTGATCAGTACATTTTTGGACTGTGTTATGAAAACTGAGTATCTCATAGGAAATCCACGCAAATACTGGGAGAACATATGAACTATACACAAATGACAATGGACTACACTCGCCTAACAAAATTTCATACAACTGAGTTGTCTATATTGAACAACCCCCCACACTTCTCAAAAAAAACTAATGTTTTGCCTCTGGACAATACATAATGTAGTAGGATTCAGGAGAATAGTCCAAATGGTGCACAAAGTGGAAGGATTTGAAATTGTAATTCAAACTGCACCTTCAAACAGGGGCTGGTTCAGAGGAGCAGCAGTGTCTGGCAGCAAAGGGGAGTCCTATCGCTTCACTGTGCACTGCTCACAGGGAGCACTTTAGGTAGACTACTCCTCTAAGCAGTGTCAAGGGCTGTTTCATATTATATGAACTTGAAAATGAAGTTTAGTACTCCTTTTAACAGTCATCTAGGTCATAGCAGTTTTAGGTGCATTATTGTACCCTATTTAAATGAAGACATACCTGCTAAGCCCACATTGGCTGAATTTGCAATAGCCATAGCTTCCTCTTCAGTGTCAAACCTGTCACATGGGAAATACACAATGTCAACAATGAAAACAAAAGGTCTCAGTTTAGCGTTTACATATTAAATTTTTCTTGTAATGGTTTAATTAAGTGTCAAAATGAGTCAGTCGATAATTTCAGGTGTATGTTTACGCACCTTCAGTGGACATTAAAGCATCAGTTTAAAAAAACCAAAACAAAAAACACCCCCAAAACTAGACTGTACATAAAAAAAAAAAAAAAAAAGACAAAAATAGAACCCTCTGCATACACCCCCCTCCCCCCCAAAAAAGCAATATTTAACAGTACATGGCTGTCCAGCAATATGTGAAATGCACATTATGCAATCCACACATACATAAGTGGAAATGTAGTAGCAGGGTACAGTGCATTCATCCATCTGGTGTTCTGATAGAAGATGGTCTTTGATTTTATTTACCAAGAGGTGCTTTACATTATTTGTTGCAAGATAATTTTCAAAAGGTGAATGTTTATATGCAACCATCCAACTGAAAAGGTTTTCTTACTTGATAACAGGTGCTAAAGGTCCAAATGTTTCCTCCCTACTGCAAAGCATTTTTGTGGTAACATTGCTGAGTAATGTTGGTTCATAAAAGTTCTTTCCATATGTAGATCGTTTTCCTCCAGTTTCAACGCGAGCCCCTTGAGACACTGCGTCCCTTACATGATGCTCCACCTACAGGACAACACATAATACATTTATCCTCAGCACTACAATCAACTATTAGGATATTGGTACATGTAGATAATTCAAATGGCCAAAGAGAGGCACCTGAGATCAGTAGTACAGACATCTTTCTTTACATTTGTAGATACATGCAAATGGAAATAATTCAAGGTTTGCTGAAGTTAAAGATTTTAAAGTATATTGCCACCAATATAGCTTTCTTATGGATAGCAGACTGTATTGCAGCTGCAGTCACACTATTACACGGTGCTGCCAGATCACCTTGCATAAAACTCATAAGGAGACCAATACCTTCTCCACAGCTCTCTCATTAATGAGTGGTCCCTGGGTAACACCTTCTTCAAATCCATTTCCAACATGCAGGTCCTTCTCGATCAACGCTGCCAACTTTTTCACAAAAACATCATGTATCCCTTTTTGAACCAGGAATCTGTTTGTACATACACATGTCTGAAAAAAAACAATAATATAAAAAACAAACACAGAAAATGCAGTGCCAACAGTACACAGGTATCACAGGCCTTGTCTACCGTTACTAAACAATTATACACTTATATCTGCAGTTTATCTCTCTGCTTGGTTTCCCTTTCATCAGTCCAGTAACCTCATGCATGTCACCAAAAAAATAAAAACCTTATAAAAGCTACTAATTGTTACAACGTTCTCAATAGAATTGCCCAAAAGGCTGCTATATTAAAGGCAATATTGAGCAACTACTCGCAAAACAACCACGTTGCCTGATAATGATCAAAATGTGTAGATCACGACTGACAGTGACTCTATTCCATAGCTATCGGGCAATGTTGGTAAATGTGGCTGAGGACCTGTATTGGCTGGCCTATGTGTATGGTCATCTTCCAACCACACTAAGAGAGCCCAGTGATGCCGTAAGTGATTTAGCCAGATTGGAAAGTGGTTCAGCAGTATTGCTGCCTGTGTGCCCAACATAACAGTATATTGGACACCTTCACTGCTTAAGTACATAAACATAAAACCACATGGCAGATTCTCTTCTCTTTACACTACTGAATCAAGAACAAACGGATCAAACAGTCCAATTACTGGAGGTATAAAAACTCACTTTGAACAGCTGTTAAGTTTGGTGTGTTCACATTAACTAGGAACTGAGAATTTACATCACAATATTGCATTTCAGATATTTATGTTTAACCTTGCATAGATGATTTTAAGAATATACAGTCATTGAGGAAAAAGGAAGATATTACTATATATCCATTAAATTCTAAGTATGTAACAGAGATAAAAAAAAAAAAAAAAAAAAAGAAGGAGTATACATGCTCACCTGCCCAGAATTGCGGAATTTGGATGCAAGAGCTCCAGCAACAGCCTTGTCAACGTTTGCACTGTCAAAAACAATGAAAGGAGCATGTCCCCCAAGTTCCATAGACACACGCTTCACAGAGTCCGCTGCATGGCGAAGCAGAATCTGCATGTACATGTAAAGAAACGTGGTCACAGATGTAGGACAAATGCCATATAGAAAGCCCATAGCTAGCTGACTTAACTCAATATGTATAAATCTACTTAGGAACAGACTAAGATTATGTTTTTAAGCTATACTACTTCAATACCTCACAAACCTTACAGAACTACGCAAAGTGCATCTGACAGATAGCGCATGCAGTCAGCAGATGCTTACCATTAAATACACCTGTCAGCAACGCACAGTGGAGATTTTGTAGGTTGAGCCAATATCCATAAGAATGCAGCCTTATCCATTCACTAACAATCACTAGAGAGCTGAAATACACAACACAACTTCATTAGGCAAAAAGAGCCTCACTAATATCAATGGTACCAAGTATGTGGGTGCACTGCATTATCTGAGATGTCAAGCTAGATTTTCATGGATATTGATTCAGACCACAAAATGACAAACTCCAGTTTGTGTAGGCAATGAGGACATGTTAAATATACAGGCAAAAAGCAGAGGAAATGTTTTTAATATAGTAAGTTATATTATGCTTATGTAATAGAGAATGGTGAAAATATCTTAATGTCCACTTTTAAATGATGCTACTAATGCCTATTTAAATGGCTTATTCTCATATTTTACCTTTCCTGTTGCCGTGGACCCAGTAAAAGAAATTTTAGCTACAGAAGGATCTGTACAGAGAACTTCTCCGACTGCTGGAGCCTTCTCCCGGGAACATGGCACAACATTATAAACTCCTGCTGGGATCCCTGCTTGGTGAGCAAGCTACAAAAACACACAGTAAGGGGTGTAAGCAGGATATTTACACCATGTAGTGCTAAATAAATGCAACCTATTACATATATAAATAAATGGTGATAATGATGATGCAAACTATACCTCTGCAAGTGCTAAGGCAGATAATGGGGTATCTTCTGCAGGCTTCACTATAACTGTACATCCAGCAGCTAGGGCAGCACCCACCTTCCTCGTTATCATAGCACTGGGGAAATTCCACTGACAGCGGAGAAGCAGAGAAGGAATAGATTCAATGCATAGATTTAAAAAATAAAATAAAACCCATTTCGTTTTTGCACCAGCAACAACAGTTACTTAAATATACATGATACAGCACAAGTCATTCCTGGCATTGCTAGCACAGTAGTACTGTTATATATGCCATACTTATCAGTCACAGATGCAGTATAGAGGAAGCAGGATATACTCCATAGTAACATGGAGGTTATCTGTAGCTAGTCAGCCGAGAGTATGACTGCATGCAAAAATGACCAGGTTGAAAAGACCACCCCTCCCCAGTTTTTATATCTGAAAGATTATGGAGAATGTGACCAGAATGTTGCAAGAACTCTGATGAAGTCCTGTATTCTAGACAGATTGCAGCTATCAATATACCCCGCAGGATGCCATTAAATAAATTCTGCAGTACCGTGGTTGCAGTTCCATCAGTCCTCATCAATAAGTGTGATATGTCAGACAATAGGTACACAGTCTAATCCCTAATCAAATAGGCTTAGACTATTTCAACACTAAAATATTTCCTGAAAGGCAAATTATTTAACTGTATGTCACAATACACACTTTAATGAAGTCAATTCTTTGCAAGATAAACAAGTCCAGTTTATTGAGTAACACTATATATCTGGTGTCTGTTTCTTAACATTAAAATAAACATTTACAATTAAACTTGTGGACAAATATTTTATTACAACAGCACAGGATAATTACATGCTGTCCTGCCCCCTTCAACGTTGTAATGTTTAAAATAACTAATTTCATTACATTGTAATTATTAGCTACACAAATTTTAATCCATTGCTACATCTTCATATGTTTGCTCAGTTGTTCTTCTCCAAAATTAGGGTATTTTGATTTTACAGTGAGGGAGTTGGAATTTTCTTTATTCAAAATTTGAGTGGAGTGTTCATTTAGGCCCACTCTCCAAGTATACAAACTACATCAGCGAAAAACACATCTGCGTTCTGCTACGTACCCAAAGATACATTGCACCTTACTTGGAATTAAAGAATAATCCGCTGGATAAACAAGACCTGGAAAAATATATAGGACTGTCCTTTCAAATATACAGTATCAATAAAATTTAATGTTTTTAATAATAATGTGTTCAATAGCAAACCAATTGGAAATTTAAAATCAGAAATACCTTTCTATCTTACCAACTAGAATTCAGTAAAACATACTAAATAAAGCAAATACAATTGCATACCAGAGTCAACAACAGATCCTGGCATTGGAGCACACAGATGCTAAAGGCTCTGGGAAACATCAATTTCCCTGTGTATAAAACACCACACAGGCCTATTTAATGATTCTACTGGAACATTGTGGAAGCTTAAATATACTCACTGGGGTGATGACAGTTGCAACTCCTACAGGCTGCTTGAGGACTAAAGCCCTGCGGTCTTTCATTGGCACAGAAACAACATCACCATATATGCGACGAGCCTCTTCTGAAAACCACTCCAGAAAACCAGCAGCATAAATTATTTCCCCAAGTGCTTCTTTTGTAGGTTTTCCCTATAAAGGAAAACACAAACATCTCTCCAGTACATGCTACAAATCATTATGTTGTCATTATGTAAAATAAAAAAATACTTAAAAAGACTTATAAGACAAATATAAAAGAAGAGTCTCAAGGCTGTGTGAGCTACATAATTTCATCTTCAAGAATCTGACACGCAGTGTAACCAACTATATACTACTGCACTACACGAAGTACTAGAGGACAAAACACAATGGTTTAAGTATATATACACATCATCTGCTACAACTCTCATCCTCTCCTAATCTGAACCTCCCCTTATTGTATCTTGTGCTTCATATGTGTGCAAACTGCCATTTAAAAGTATGTAACAGGAATCTTATCTACTGTTAGAACCTGTATTAGGCTGGGTAGACACTACAGTGTTACCAGCCGATTATCGGGCCAATCAAACGATAAACGACCGTTCAGCCCGATATTGCATTAGTGTGTACACTGCATCGATTAAAAATCAAATGAAGCGATATGATGTGCTTTGAAATGATAAACAGTTTAGGACACCATTCTGGCCTGGCTCATCTAGGCTAAGACCAATAGCATTCACTCTAAGGGGGAAAAATGTTTTGTCTTTTTCTTACAAAGCGGAAAAGTCAATCTGCTGTGATGTTTCTCCAAACATTGCTGCTGCGAACATTTGCAGGCATTACGGTACCTAAACATCTTCTATTTCTGCTCGCACCTCTATAAGGGGGGGGGGATTTGCAATGTTACATCACCAATGAGTGCCTTTGTGACTGTTCCAGAGGCACTCTGCAGCCAATTGAACCTGCTCCAAATTGTTAGAAAGGCACAGTTGAACAAACAAGAAAGACAGACACGGATGACTGCCAGCAAAGGACTTGACCTGCTGTAGCTTACCCCTGCATTTATGGTCATGGACATTGTGACTAGGCAATTGCATTTGTTGTTTCACTCTATTTCCCTGCCTCATCCAGCTGCTCTCTTACTTTTCACTTACTACTTTTGCTTTCCATACTTTCACCACTTCACTTCTGCCTCTGTCTCTTCACTGCTCTCCTGCCACGAAACCCCTTCACCCACACTATATTTTCCCATTGCCTTTGAATTTACGGCTCTGCCATTATTGTACCGCATTGCCTTTGCCACAGTACTGCTCTTGGAATTGTTGTGTCAAAATATCATCTTGCTTCTGTTTTACCATTGTCATCCCTCACTTCCATGCCATTGTGTGTCATTGTCCTGGGAGCCCAGATATTAGTGCACCATTGTCCCAAGAGCCCAAGAGGTGACATGTAATTGTTCTAAGACCCCAGAATGGAATGTTCCCAAAATATTGTACATCTGACAATCAGGAAACCCCAAAAACAGATCTGGGATCCTCCTGTGGAGTCCCAACCCATAAGTAGCATACCTCTTGGTTACAGCGCCTTACTTTCCCCAGTTACCTAGAGAACACATTCCGTAAGCGTATCTTTTAAAACAACATTAATACGATTCAGTATTCTTACATTTTCTGCTGTGATAATCCGAGCAAGGTCCTCTTTGTTCTGGATCATTAAGTCGTACCACTTACGCAACAAGTTGCTTCGCTCCTAAGAAAAAGACAAGAGTGGAAGCAACAAAAGTAGTGATACCTATTGTGCAGCTGCTACACTAGAATCAGGACATAACTGTACAGAAATTATGGAAATAGAAGAGGATGCACACAAACATTGCTGAACTTTGCATTGCTGCCCCTAGATTTTTACAACATGATGCACATAGATCATAATCTTAACAAATGTAAGAGTTGTAAATAGACAGATAACGCAGAATCCCTTTTACTGGACATCAGTGATTCCCAACTATTATGTCAAGGCACCCTGATGTGTGACAGTACATCACAGAAGTGTAAAGATCATAGATGAAAGGTCTTGGATGAAGGATAAAGGCATGTGGATAGCTAAGTGTAGTAGTGATGCATAACATAAAACTGGAAGTGTAAAACCAAACATTGGCGCAACCAACAGAAGATAAATCAAATATAATGTAAATGTCAACATAAAAAGAAGGCTAAACATTCTCAATGACACTATCCTAAAGCAAACAATGAGATGCAAACTCTTAATATATTTCTCGAGAATCACTCAATGTTTGGTTTAATTAATACTTGATAGGGTCAGTGTATTTTTAATAAACTTATCCTCACCTTGCTGGGCACCTCTTTCCAGACCTGAAAGGCTCCAGCTGCTGCTTTGACAGTCTCCCTACATTCTTTGGGCCCACAGTCAGTGACTTGAACTAGTTCTGCGCCTGTTGCAGGATCCACCACTGGAAAAGTTGCAGAGTCTGAGGAACGCACCCAAGAACCACCAATATAGGCAGCAGAGCGTAAGAGAGACGCAGGCAATGCCGAGGCCAGAGAAGAGGACATCCTGCACGGAAGTTTTAGGATGCCAGACACAGGCAGATGTGAAAACATCACCAATCAGTGAACAACTGAATTGAAGGCAGATTAATGAAAAGGATTAAACTCCAAGCAGGGAGGAGCTGCTAAATGCACATCAACCTTCAAATGTAATAAAAAGATTAGTTATAATGAAATGTGTTCAGCTTCCAAGTAGAAGGCAAGATTAATTATTTATAAAATGAAATGCAAAAGTGTGGTCAGCTTCCATATAACTAGTAAATAGCTAATCCAAGCAGTGTAATAATTAATATATCATATTTCTAGGCATACTAAACATGGAAAAGGTAGGGAGATATAAAAACAACAACACTAGATTGCTAAGAATACAAGTACTCTTGCATTATGCATTAGTGCTGCTGCAATCCTATTGTAAAACATAAAAACAATCTGCAATGAGGGTGGATCTGCACGAAGGTGATAGTAACACGGTGCATTCACTTGACACAGAATAAGAGCTATAAAATATCAGTGCAACCGGAAAAAATATAACCAACTCTTGTTCTATACAGATTCAGGTCAGCGTCTAAGGTAAAATGACCGTGTGACAATACAATAGACCGGCAACTAGCCCAGCACTGCAGAACCTTACCCAGGCAGTGCTTGTGACAGCTGACCATAAGAGGGTGTTGCTATCTTCCTCCAATCACCATTATCTAGCAATAATTCTCCTCCAATCATGTTTAACAATTTCATCTCGCTGACTCAAGAGTAGTTCAATACAGCAACCGCTCTAGAATTCATATTGATTGGAACCTTTGGCTCCATCTGCTGGTGGGAGGTCGACGTTTCTACATCTCTAAGGACTCGTTAAACAAATCGTGCTATTGAGCTTACCGTGTATGGAACTACACAGTTACATGCAGGCACTGTCTGATCGCATCTATCATTCATCCCGTTGGACATAGTAATTGCCGGCCTTTTGGTATCCATACAGTTTACTACAGGAGTCACTAAAACTTGTCCATCTATTTGCGGCATGTAGGGAAACCCGGAAATTATCCCCAACATTTGCTTTTCGCATTTTTTTTTAAATTACATGGACAAGTGTGAAAAACAGAAGCAGGGTCTGTTGCTCTCAGTACTCGCACAGCTCTGCTGTTTACAGTTCTATTTATGACACTGCGATATCGCAGCACTCCGTTTAATTTATTAAAGGGTTAACGCAGGATACAGCAGAGATTTTCCTTTCTTATCGTAATGTCTGCAGGTTAAAGTAGTCGCCATAGAAAATACTTAAAATGTAACACCATCTAACTTTGAGCACAATTGGGGGGGACTCTCCAGGGCCACCTTAACTACATTATGGGCCCCCGGGCAATGCAGTGCACCGGGGCCCCTATATATATTTATATATATATTTATATTTATATATATATATATATATATATATATATATATATAGGGGCCCCTTAACTTACCTTAAGTCCGATCCCCTTCACTTCTTTTTTCCACGCTGAGTCTCTCTGTTCTGCGCTCCTCTGTGCTGTGCTTGCAGTGAATGTTGGGCATGACATCACACCCAGCATTCACTGCGAGCACAGCACGGAAGAGGGGACCAGGGAGGGAGCCGGATCTCCAGCTGACGTGATCGTGAGGTAAGTATTTTCTTTTTTTTTTTTTTTTTTTGCAGGATTTTTTTTTCAGCGCTGCCTCGGAAAGGCCCCCCGGGCACCTGCCCATTGTGCCCAATGGAAGAGATGGCCCTGAGACCCTCCACTCTGTCCACTCCCCACCCTGATCCTCAAGCCTGCACACTATGTCATCCTTCCACCCAGTCTTTGGCCTTCTCCTGTTTTCTCCACCTATCCCCATCAACTCGGGTAGACCCTCCCCCGCTCCTCTCTCTCTCCATTGCTTGCTCCCATCATGTTTCGAGTGGGCCTTGATCTCTACCATCCTCAAAAATACCCTGATTTTCTCTTGTAAAATACTGCCCTATCTCTCTCTACTCCGCTTCACTTACAAGCTCCTAGAGCAGGCCTGTCCAACCTGCGGCCCTCCAGATGTTGTGAAACTACAAGCCCCAGCATGCTTTGCCAGTAGACAACCTGTTGATAGCTGGAAGGGCATGCTGGGACTTGTAGTTTGACAAACATCTGGAGGGCCACAGGTTGGACAGGCCTGTCCTAGAGCATACAGACTACAGCTGTCTCACCACCTTCCTCTCCACTCACTCCTTCTTTGCCTTCCTTCAATCTGACGTAACCTCTGCTACACATAAACCACCCTTGCCAATGACCTTTTCACTGCCAAGGGTCATTTCTCTCTACTTATCCTCTTGCATCTCTGCTGCCTTTGACACTGGACAACCCTTTACTGCAACAAAACCTCTATTCCATTGGTCTGTGTGACACTATTCACTACTGACTACTACTTACCAAACTGCTCCTTATTCGATTACAACCGTGACTCCACTTCCACCCCGCTTCCTTTACCTGTTGGTAACCCCCATGACTCCATTCTTGCGCTAACCTCTTTCCTTGTACACTTCTTATCATGGCAATCTCATCACCTCATTTGATCTCTAATATTACCTATATGCTGATGACATGTACTTCTCCCCCTCTTTCTCATTTCCAGATGTATTTCTAATATATTCTCTTGGATGTACCAGCACTTCCTTAAGTTTAATATGGCTAAAACTGAACTAATTGTGTTCGCATCCTCCCGAGATCACTAACCTACATCCATCTCTCTATCTGTTGATAACATAACTCTTTTCTATGTCCGGCAAGTCCGCTTTCTAGGATTTTTGCTCTACTCCTTCCACTCTTTCACCCCTCACATTCAATCCCTTACCAAAACATTCCGCTTCCACTTTTAAACTGATCGAGGATCAGACCCTTTCTCAACCTGGATGCAACTATGACTCTCATCAACTCACTTGTCATTTCTCGTCTGGACTACCTACACCTCCTTTTCTCTGGCTTTCCTTCCTCTTACCTCTATCCACTGTAATTCATTCTCAATGCTGTTGCTTGTATCATATTTCTGTCCCAACACTCTGCATCCACGGCCCCCCATGCACAATTCACTAAACTGGCTCTCCTTCCCATAATGACTCCATTTTATATGCCTTACCTTCAGCTATAAAGTCCTCCCCCAAATACATCTCCAACCTCATCTCCCTCCCAAACTCTTCATTCTGCCAAAGCCTGCTGCCCCTCCTTGCCACTATTTACCTTCTCTCACACGCCTGCTCCCAACTTGTGGAACTCAATCCTTCACACAAATTTGTTATTCATATCTCTCCAAGCCTACTAATGTTCTATCAAAATCTATGTAGTTAAGAAAGCCTACCAACTCTCTCCTAATCCACTCTTAATGTCCCCTTTACACTGGCTCACCTGATCTGTCTGCCCCTCCTCTTGAGATTGCAAGCTATCACAAGCAAAATTCTTTCCCTTGTCCTTCTCTCTCACTATTTATCCCATCAACACACTTCTTTATTCTCTCCTTTCCTCAATCAATGTCTATGCTCCTATTTTCGGCACCCTTCCTCCTGGTTACAGGCTGAACTTGTGCTGATTTGCTCTAGGAGTTGTCCCCCAATTCTCATGCTTCTTTCCTCAATTTATAGTAAGAGGCTATATCATGGTTAACACCTTAAGGCTGTGTGTTTGGTAATTATTTTAGTATATCATATGGTATTGTATTGTTGTCACTCACCGGACTGTTAGCTCCTCTAGTTCAAGACATAGGTCTCTCTCTGTCTTGCCGGCGCCTGTCTTGCGCCACGGCCGCCCGCCATCCTGACCAGGGGTCTGCGCATGTGCAGACCTACAGACTGTTAAAACCTTGTTCCTCTCCTCATTGGATGATTGATCACTCCTCACTATTTAAGACACCTGTTGCCTTATTACCTTTGCCTGTTCTTGGTCCTCATTCTGCTGAGTTACCAAGGAGTTTCCTGTTCCTGTTTATGGTACCTGTTTGCTGTGGACGCTACCTTGTATTTTATCTGCACCTGGACAAGTCTTTACTCCACACCAGTGGTAATATATGCCAGCTGCAGACCGTTCCACGCTACCTTATATTTTACCTGCACCTGGACAAGTCTTCACTCCACGTCAGTGGTAAAACCTGCCAGCCACAGACCGCTCCTTTCTACCTTGTATCTCACCTGCACCTGGACAAGTCTCTACTCCACGTCAGTGGTAATACCTGCCAGCCGCAGACCGCTCCATTCTACCTTGTATCTTACCTGCACCTGGACAAGTCTCTACTCCACGCCAGTGGTAATACCTGCCAGCCGCAGACCGCTCAACCCTACCTTATATTCTACCTGCTCCTGGACAAGTCTCTACTCCATGCCAGTGGTAATACCTGCCAGCCGCAGACCGCTCCATGCTACCTTGTATTCTACCTGCCCTTGGACAAGTCTTCACTTCATGACAGTGGTAATACCGGCCAGTCGCAGCCTACTCTATCTACATTGTATGTTATCTATTTTCGGGACTAAGTTCTATTGTGCCTCTGTAGTGATAGCTGCAAGTCGCTGACTCTTCTACTACTCTGAGTTAGTGTCTGCTCGTATAGACTTTTCTTCAGTTGTCAAGCATCTGCCTGTTTCAAGTTACCTGCATGCTAGGCACTTTGGAACTCTCCTCCTATTATTACCGCTCATCATACTGCCGGGTTATCATTGTTTTTACTGCTCAGAGACTATATATATATATATATATATATATATATATATATCGTTGACATTCCTTCTTCCATTCAGCTTAAACAGATTCGTGTACTTATTGTGTGTAGATGTATCCGCATATTCACCATACTCCCCAGAGGGCCGCGACCTGCACAGTGGAAGCCGCTAAAACTCATACTTCCTTGCGGGAGTTCCTGGAGAAGACCAGCCACTGTGTTAGACTCCGCGCCTCTGGTGAGCAAAGTTACATCTGGTGAATTCTGGGTCAAAACTCCTAGTGCCCGTGACAATTGTACTGTATTGTTTTGGGTTCATTATGTTGTCTTGTAAGGCTCTGTGCTGTTTTAGTTTCTGAACGGCAGTCCAACCTCTTTGTAGTGTGGTACATTATAAATAAAGATAATATTATTACTTACAATTAATATGCTTTAAAAAAACCTTTGTTTTGAGGTCAGGTACATTGTTAGGTTATTATAAACGGAATGTTTAGATTTAGTTTGGCCAATATTAAATGATGGGTGATGTTATACCTGACATCTTCTAGGAGCCGAACTGTTAGATATTATACTTGCCATGTGGGGGATTATACTTGATATAGCGCATAATACAACCTGTGTGATATTGTGTGTGGGTAATTATAACGTAGAGTGGGTCCCATTCTGGCTGTATGATCTTGGCTGTCTATTGGATTATAACTGCCAAAGGCAGTGTTCCAGTCTTTGTTTTATATGCAAGGTGGTCATCATACCAGACAGGGGGTATCATCAAGGCTTTATATTCTTGTCTGGGTGGGGCATGATCACAGCCATTTGAAATTGGCCGACTGGTTAATTGTAAATAAGACTGGTTTCTAAAACTTGTGTTTGAATTTGATGTAGTAGAATTATAAATGTGAGAGGCTTATTTACATATTCTGTGATATAGTAGTTGGGAATAATACCTTGTAAAGGGCGTTCCCTAAATCATTTATTTCAAGTTTATACCAATTAAGTTGTAGCATGAAAGTGGTCATACATCATATCATTTAAAAAGTGTTTAAATGTGCATGGGTGCATCTATACACAATACAGTATTTTCCCTTTTTAATTTAATTCTCTCTATTCATCCCAATAATTTATATAATTGTATTTTAAATAAACCCTGGTACATCTCATAGCTTACTACTCTGTACAGTTCTTTTTATTCCAAACCACCAATATTTTGTATCTAGATTGATTTTTTTTTTAATTACTGATTTTCCTTTATAATTTTACTTTTTTAACTTTTACTAGGTTTGCCTGTTATTGATCTTATTTCTTAAATTCGAATCAACTTCATTATGGAGTTCTTCCTGGAGCATCTGAGAATACGTTTCCAGATTCAGCCCTCTACTGCTGCATCTTCATCAGATGCACATGTCAGAGAGAATTGCCAGTGTCAGAGAAGACGTGTTAGAAAGCCTTGTGTCTTCAGGCAATGCCAAAGTCATGACGGTTTACAAGAAGAAGATATAATCCGACTCTACTACTTGCCTTTGGTGTCCATTTTGTCGCTTTATGAACTGTTAAAGGACGAAATCTATCCGATAACAAGAAGGAGCAATGCAGTGCCTGGAATAACAAAACTCTTAAACACACTTATTTTTCTGGCTTCAGGATCCTTTCAGCTCACCATGGCTGCTGTTCGTGGATGTTCGCAGCCAACATTTTGTCGTTTTTTTTCCAACAGTGATAAACGCCATCCTGAAATATGTTGCTCAATACATATACTATCCACTTGACCAGAGAGTGTGGCAGGAGGCCCAACAAGCCTTTTACGCTATAGGGAAGATACCTAATGTCATGGGTGCAGTTGGCTGTACTCACTTTGCGTTTAGACCAACCCAAGACCTGGATGAAGAATTTTAAAATCTAAAACATTTTCACTCTACGAACATGCAAGGGATATGTGACGCTGACTGTCGAATCCTGAATGTATTTGCTGCTTTCCCTGGATCTGCACATGCCTCCTCAATCCTAAGGAACTCATCAGTTTACAGAGACTTTGAGAATTCCACATTGCACGGAGGATGCTTAGTGGGTGATTCATTTTTAAACATGAATATTTAATTTTATGTTTTATAGATTATTTTTTTTTTTTTTAATCAAATATCTTTGAAATCATTTGTTGCAGGTGATTCAGGTTACGACTCTAGAATTTGGCTTCTGACACCTATCTCAAAACCACGTCTTAGAGCAGAAATAAGATACAACCAGGCACACATAGCTACATGTAGAATTATAGAACGGACTTTTGGAATTTTAAAAAGCTGTTTCTGTTGTTTGGATTGTTCAGGTGGCATTTTGCAGTACTCTTCTGCTAAGGTGTGCAAGATATTTACCGTTTGCTGCATGTTACAGAATATCTGCATCCAGCATAACCTTCCATTTGTTCAAGAGTCAAATATTCCTATTGATTCTGAAGTTCCACCTACTTGTGAAGAAGATGGGACAATACTAGGAAGCCAGATTCGAGGGAACCTAGTACAAGATTTTTTTTCATGTGAGTTTTATCATGTAAACATTTTTAATTATAAAATGGGATATACCTTAATAGCTGTATTTTATGTCTGTTTCTCTTGTGAAAGTCAAATAATTGGATGACGCAAATCAAATTGATTAATATTGTTTTACCGTGCGATTGCGATCAGTACGCCACGTGTTATGACGCAATCGCACGGATAAATAACACACACATACATTTACACTCACACATTCATTATGTAAATAGTTCACCTTAATAAAGTTCCAAAACACAGCCATTTATAATTGAATGTAATAGATTTAATAGTTTAATATAATAATGTTAAAACCACTTTATTGATACATAAAGAAACATATAATTTTTAGTGTCATTTTAATCCTCTTTTTACCACCAGACATCCACTACAATCGGCTAAGCGATTGCATCTTGCGTATGCAAGATATGGATGATAGAGGAATATTGATCAGAATGATATTGTGTGTGTAATACAAATAGACCAGTTTAAACTAGCTTTTCGGCAGGAAGACACGTATGCAGCTGCTGGAGAGTTGACCCCCACCCTTGGAGGGCATTGTTTGAACCAACCTATCACGTGCATTACACTGGACTGTCCTGAATCCTGAACCTATTGAAACACGCCAAGACATCACTACTGTATATATTGTATCACAGACTGTATATAAACCAGGCTGAGTGCACTATACAGTCTACTTTGAGCACAGAGTTCAGGATTGAATGAATGTATGCTGCATTCAGGGCGCTTGCGTATGTATCGGCTGTACTTATTTTATTGAATTGTTATTTGTTGCATCCTGCTATATTTTGCTATTAAATCTAATTGTGCGTTGGAACCACACAAATCGCAGCAGTCAATGATTATTGGTAAGCTATAAAATGACTTTAATACTATTTTAATTACAAAATAATTTTTTCAAGGTTAACAATGCATGATTGTGTTATTTAATCAATTTGTGCACATTTGATATGGTCTGAAAAATGTATGTTCACTATATAACAGGGGTGTCCAACCTTTTAGCTTCCCTGAGCCACATTGGAAGACGACGAGTTGGTTTGGGCCGCACATAAGATACACTAACAATAACGGTAGCTGATCATCCAAAAAACCATAGAATATATATATATATATATATATATATATATATATCACTTTTTTCAAATCCCCCTATACTTACCTTTCAATCGCCCTGTTCAAAAAATCCTCTCTAGTTATTATACTATAATCACTTTTTGTATTGTTTCGATGCAATATCAATAAAGTGCATTTAAGCCATGCATTGTATATCAGGGTGCCCTGACCAGGCCTGCGGTACCTGACATATACATCACTGTGACCCCAAATTATGACCTGTTTTGCTAATTACACCACTATGTTAGTTAAGGGATAACAACTTATAATGGGCCAAAGAGAATAATATATAATGCCCCATTAGTATTACAAGTAGAAGTATGTAGCAGGGAAATAAGGTCCATGATGCTCCAGGACCAGGTGACTTTTATTCACTTGTCAGCGTCCCTTGAAATAATAAAAAAAAATCCCCCTTAACTTACCTTTTAATCGGCTTGTTCTCCTGTCCTCTTCTCTTCTCTTCTCCAATTCTGTGCTGCTGATTGTTCTTCTCGCGCTGGTGTCTCCTCTGTGCTGCGCTCCGCAATGGATGTTGGGCGTGATGACATCACGCCCGTCATTCACTGCGAGCACCGCACGGAGGGGGAGAGACAAGGGAGGGAGCCGGAGTACCAGCTGACGTGACCGCGTGACTGCAAGGTAAGTATTTTCTTTTCTTTTTTTTTGCAGGATTTTTTTTTCCATTAACAGTGCTGCCCCCTTGCCACAACCAAAACTCCTTCTGGGTCACATTTACAGGCGTGCTGGGCCGCATGCGGGCAGTGGGTTGGACAACCCTGCTATATAATATAGCATTTACTTTAACATTTAAAGTTTAACAGAACTAAAAGAGGATTGTGATTCAGATGTGGTAGCACATGGAATCCACCATTTAAGGGACAGCACCAACCACTTCTCCTTCTGGTAAGCTGTGTCAATCATTTCGGTATGTACATGTTAATCAAGTGGATGACAGACACGCCAACTTTGATATATCGGTGGCTCTTACAAGCTTAATCCACGTCCTTTTCAATTACTAAATTCAATCGCCATCTACTGAGCAGATGGAATTCTGTGGAAGAGAGCTAATGAAGAAAACCATTGTGTCACAATTGTTTTAGGTTATTGAAGCTTTCACGTAAGGCCTTTGCCTCATCTGCCCAAGTTGAGCAGTCTTAGAATATTCTCTTTGAGGGCATATGGTAAATATATTATAATTATTTTTTTAACCAATTTAATACAACTTCCAGATAACAAAGAATGGAAATTGTTTACACAATGTAAACCATTAATTTCCAGTTATGACCTTACTGTATGTACAAGAAACATTTATTAAGCAGTATCATATGGTGTCCTGTCCATTGTTTCAAAATGTTATTTTTTTAACTACTGTTAGATCTAGTCTCTTGTGATTTGCTTTTTTAGATTTATTAGTGTATTCAGTTTATAAATATAATGTATCTATAGGTATTACACTGTAAGTAATTGCTTGATAATTTAATATTTGTATTATTTCCCTTTTAGCAACATATCCTGCAGGTGTATATGAAATGTATAATGAATAAATGTAGTTTCAAATTAATAATGTTTTGTGATTAATGTCCCTTTAATAAACAAATTGGTCACTTTGAAGCTTAATGTTAGATGACAGAGCTGTCCAAATGTATTTATTGTGGTCACCCCAACATAATACTTACCTGTATTCCAACAGAGGCAAGATAATAAGTGCAGTGTGTCTGAGGGCCACAACTACCATTGTTATTTATTTCTTTGATGGATCTTATTTTTATATTTATCTTTCAGTGGTAGTTGCAAACACCTTGCAGCATCACAAATGACGTTCCTAGAACAAGAAAATCATACTTTTAGATTTTAAATCTGTATAGTCAACCTTTATTTTATGTAACAAAAGTATAAATTAAAACTTAATAATGTTAATTCTTTTCATCAAGATTTTCACAAATTAGATGGTCTATTAGTATGATTTGGTGGAATGATTTATTTTTGGTGTAGCATATTTACACACCAATGCAATTAGGAAATTACTCCTGTTATGCGAAAATAAATAGTATGTTTACGAAAAAAAATTACTCTCCTTCATTCCATTTTGGGGACAATGCTTACCATGGAGTATAGAGAGTGCAATACTGGGATTTACGCACTAATGCAGTAAAGACTTATCTGGCCTGCTCCTTCCCCTCTATGCCCCATGTAAGGAGACCCATCAGTTAGTATTTCAGTGCCCACCGAGTAGTCCTGGGTCAAGGCGCTAGCTCAAGTTATTGTAGAGCTAAAAAAGGATGCAGCACGTCCTGTGGAGTTAGGTGAATTTTTTCTTCTTACTCTAATCCAAGGGGTTTCATTTGTTGATACCCATTCAAAGGGAGTGGTGTTCAATGAGCCCAGACCCAGTAGCAGCAGCACAGGTACCTCTCTGGATCCGTAAACCTGGAAAGGTCGGTTTAGGAACTGGTTAAGGTGTCTTTGTCTTTGGATAAGCTGTTGGAGACTTTGTTGTCCAAAAAGCCACATAAGCGTCAGGCTGACCTCCAGGTCCATTTGTTAGGAGATTCTGAATCGGAACAGTTTTCGGGAATAATGTGAGCTCCAATGGGACTCAGACTATGATGTCCTGACTTAATGAGAGGACAATTCCTCCAGATTTAATTTTTGCGATCACACAGACCCTTGACATCCAGGATGTGGAACAAGTGGTTCCTGATGTTTCCCTATTCTAAAGGAAAAAGAAGGAATTAGTTATCTGAACTCTTGAGTGAGCATTGGCAGAAACCAGGTAGGAGGTTTCAAGTTCCAAGAAAGTTTCAGTTCAACTATCCCTTCTTAGAAGCAGGTTCAGAGAAATAGGAGAGTCCGTCGAGACTTGATGCCCCCATTGGCCATCTTGCTAAATCAACTACCATTCCTTTTCTGATTGCTGTTTCCTTAAAAGACAGCATGGATAGGAAATGTGAGGGGATTTTAAAATCCATTTATGTTGTATCGGGTCCTCGCTCAGAACCATTGTTGCAGCTGTTTGGGTGACCAAAGCGGTGGAAAAATGGGCTGGAAAACTGAGCATACATTCCTAGATTGGAGTTGACTCCAACTGCGAACAATGTAAAGAAGGCATCCCAGTTCTTGGGTGACTCTATCCTTGATGCAGGTAATGGACTACCCAGAACCTCTGCCATAATGGTAGCAGCCAGGCGTACTCTCTGGCACCAATACTGGGAGTCAGAATCAGAGTTTAAGAAGACTCTGGAGGCCCTACCTTTTGAAGAGACTGTCTTTTCAGCCCAGTACTGGACAAGATCATTTTTCAGGCCACAGGAGGGAAGAGTTTGTTTCTTCCCATTAATACCCAAATGACTAGAAGCTGGAGATTCCGGTCCTTTCCTTACATTGGTAAAATAAGAGGAATGAGGGGCCAGTCCTTTGCCCCATGTGGGGCTCATCAAAAGGGTAAGCAGGCTTGGATGGGCAGACATCCTGGTTCTAAGCCAAATGATGTACAATCCGCATGATTGCCCCCTCCCCATCGAAAAAGCTCCATGGTGGGGGCCCGTATTTCTGGAATTGCATTGCTAGGTCATATACCATCAAAATTCCAGTCTTGTACTAGCCCAGTGCATCATTTTTTTTGGGTCTCTTCTTTAACACAAGGGGGTAAATGTATCAAGATGAGAGTTTCCGGCGGGTTTGGAAAGTGGATGTGTTGCCTATAGCAATCAATCAGATTCTAGCTGTCATTCTGTAAAATGTCCCAAATAAATGATAGCTAGAACCTGATTAGTTGCTATAGGCAACATCTCCACTTTTCAAACCCGCCATAAACTCTCAGCTTGGTACATTTCCCCCAGGTGTCAGAGAGTGTTTTTACCAGAGGAGAAGATTTTAACTGTTCAGAAACAAGTGAAGGCCTTGTCAGGCAAGCCTCCATCCTCCATTGCATGAAGCTGATAGGAAGAATGCTATCTTGCTTCAAAGTGGTGCAGTTTGCTCGCTTCCATTCCTGGACATTCCAGAATGAGATTCTAGCCAGGTGGTCCAATACTCATTTGGCAACACAAATTTCGAACTGTCGCCAAAGACCAGTGAGCCTCTTCTGTGGTGGCTGAGGATGAGGAATCTCAACCAGGAGCGCTGCTTTTCTGTATGGGACTGGACAATCGTAGCCACAGGCCCAGTCCCTCTTGAGGAACGAATCCGGTCAGACAATGCAATGGCTGTGGTGTATATAAATTGCCAAGGGGGAACAGAAGTCCTCTACCGATCTTGGTTGTCTTTTTCACAGGGGTGGACAATTGGTAGTCCAACTTAAGTTGCCATGCCATTCTTTCCGGGAATGGTCCCTCAATTCAGACATATTCAACCAAATTATGATGAGATCGAGTCAGCCAGAGGTAGACATGATGGCCTCTAGGATGTACCGCAAAGTAGCTTGGTATTGTGCAAGAACCAGAGATCTGCAAGTATTCCTAGTGATGCCATGACAGTCCCCTGGCAGTTCCAGCTAGTGTTCCTTTTTCCCTCCGATATCCATGCTACTTTGTGTGCTGACGAAGGCCAAGAAAGAGTGTATGCCAGTAGTTCTGGTAGCAATGGACTGGCCGAGAAGATCATGGTATCTTCTAAACATGGCTGCAGAACCACCATGGAGACTACCTTTCAGAGAAGATCTTCTTTTACCTCCAGGAATTAGCATGGCTGGCTTTGCCAGCATGGCGATTCCAGCCATGATTCTTTGTATAAAGGGTCTATCTGACAAGGGCATCCAACCCATGATCAGGGTCAAGCAACTGTCTTTTTCTAAAAAGTACAACACAATATGAAAAAATTAAACTGGTGTGAAAGAAATGGTGTTCCCACTTCTTCTTTTAGTTTGGCCCACTTGTTATCCTTCTTGCAGGACAGGGGATTGAGATTAGCTTCACTCAAACTGGCTACTGTATCTGAAGTGAAGATCGTTTTTTTGCGGGTTCTTCATATGCAACCGCCCTTTTTTCCACAGGTAGCGCAGTACGATCTGAACTTTGTCCTTTCGGCACTACAGAAGCCACCTTTTGAACCTCTGTAATCTGTTGAGTTCAAATTTCTTACCTGGAAGGTATCTTTTGTGCTCGCAATTTCTTCTGCATTTCTTGACTTTCACAATGACAGAGATATTGTGCGCATCAGGGCTTCTTTCCAGCTCAAAGTGTCAAAATTTAATCTCAACCAAGATATTGTTATCCCCGTGTTAGGCCAAGACTTAGCATCTGAAACGGTAGAATCCCTTCTCCTGTTTGATGTGGTTAGGGTCTTGAGGATCTATGTGGACTGATCCGTCTTCTCGTGTAGAACAGATAGCCTCCTTGTCCTGTACAATGCACACAAGAGAGCATGGCTGGCAATGAATCCGAACAGTTGGGTAGTGGATCAAGGTTATCATCAGTCATGTTTATATCTAAGAGGGAAGCCCAGTTTCTGAAGATATTACAGCACACTCTACTGGATCGTTGAGAGCCTCCTGGAAAACAGAATGGAGCCTAGATTAAACAATTGTGTAAGGCAGCAAACTGGTCCTCTGTCCACACGTTCACCAGATTCTATAGGTTAAATGTCTTTGTTTAAGCTTTGGCCAAAAGGTTTTCCTCGCAGTAGTGTCTGAACATACCCCTAGTGGTAGCATTGGAACGTTCATATGGTGAGCAGTTTCCCTCAAATGGAATGAATGACAAAGTAGGATTTTTGTGCTCACCGTAACATTCATTTCTCTGAACACTCCCACCCCTTTTTTGTTATGATTCTCTTGTTTAATTGTTAATTAAGTCCTATGCTTTTGAACATTGTTAGTTAAAAACTGATTGGTCTCCGTACAGGCGACATAGAGGGAAAGGAACAGACCAGACAAGTATTTTCTGTATTAGTGCCTTACCTCCAGCACAGCAACCTCTATCAGGGCCACCTTAACAACAGTATGAGCCCCCGGGCACAGCAGTGCACCGGGGCCCCTATATATAAATATATAAGTAAAAAAAAAAAAAAGGATTATATATATATATATCTTAACTTACCTTTCAATCGCGATGCGTTGAATCCTCTTCTGTACTTTGGCGCTGTGCTCCTCCATGCTGTGCTCGCAGTGAATGTCGGGCATGATGACGTCATCTCGCCCGACATTCACTGCGAGCGCATCACGGAAGAGAGGACCATGGAGTGAGCCGGATCGTCACCTGACCTGAACGGTCAGGTGACCGCAAAAGGTAAGTTTCTTTTTTTTTTTTTTTTCTTTACAGGATTTATTTTACAGCAGATCTGCCAGGGCCCCCTGCACCTGCCCATCGTGCCCAATGGAAGAGACGGCCCTGCAGCTTCCCTTTCATTCTAAGTACTGACTGACTATATACTCAGTACTTGTGTGGTATCTCTTAAGTAGCTCCTCTAGTTGACTACTAATGATTGTATTAATAAATGTTTTTGAGTTTCTTTATTAGAACTTTATAGAAGACGCTTCCATAATTATGGATACAGACATGGATCCTTGTGTATATCCACAAAATATTTATTTACAAGCATACAATATTGCAGGTGAACCAGTTACCAATGCCATATATACCAGAAACTTAAAACTTGGATGGACAGTCTGTGACCTTGCTAGTAGTTGTTGGTGATATCCATAGTGAACATTCTCTACTTGATAATTCGACCTCCAAGTCAACACAATATGGTATGCAAACATCAAAATAGAAAAAGACAAAAAAAAATAAAACACACAAGAGGTTCAGTTATCACATTACTATGGTGAAAATGCAAAAGTACATTCTGTACACTCCTATATGAAATTAAAAATTTGAAAAGTATTTCACATTTTCATGGAAAAAAACAAGGGGGGCCCATCCGAAAACTTACCTTGCGGTCACATCAGCGGTGATCCAGCTCCCTCCCTGGTCCCCTCTTCCGTGCTGTGCTCGCAGTGAATGCAACCACAGCACGGAAGAGGGCAGAAGAGACTCAGCGGCGCGGAAAAAAGAAGAGGATTGGACTTAAGGTAGGTTAAGGGGGCCCCTATATATATATATATATATATATATATATATATATATATATTTTATTTTTTTTAGGGGCCCGGTACACTGCATTGCCCGGGGGCCCATAAAGTTGTTAAGGTGGCCCTGGGAAGCTGCATCATGATGACATGTGATGTTACATCACTGTACACAGTGATTCAGCATGACCAGGTATGCTCCCATATCACCAACATATTAAGTACAGAATCACCACTCAAACATGAGCAAATTCACTTTTTGGTAGATGTCATTAGGTTCACCCTAGATCACAATTATTTTTGGTTCGAGGGGTGTGCTACTATATAAAGTTTGTGATCATTACATTATTCAGAGACTCTGTTTCACATTACTTAGTGGTGGAGTGCCAGGGAATTGTATCTATAATACTTAGTTTTCGTGTGGATCTGGGCTACCTATTATAGATATTGACCCTTTTACCACACTACTACTTTTTGTTTCACTATTTAAAGTGCAATATATTAAAAAACTCACCCTGGCAATGGAGTTATACTCTGCTCCTCTGCAATACTGTTTGGCAGCGGTAAGAGAAGTCTTTCACTTCTATATTAAGAGGTGAAATAAGAGTTCTCTTTATATAATTATAATTGGTGATTAATAATAATTAATAATAAAGATTAATAAAGCTACATTAGCAAAACACTTGTCGGTGTATCGTCTTAAAGCTTTATTCACTCCGCTATGCTGCTAAAGAACACCTCTTAATCCATCATGGATTTTAATATATTATTGCAATAATGATTAAGGGCTGCACGTAATTTATGTTGGTCCCTTAATAAGGTAGATAGAATATAAGTCTACCATTCACTTGAATATTTAAGATGTAATTTGGCTACCAGATCTTATTATAATTATGTTCTACATTTAGAGGCGAAATAAGAGTCCTCTTTATATAATTGATTATTATTGGTGGTGAATAGGTTATAAAACTATACTATTCCAGTAGCTGTAGACAGCATCTTTATACAAAAATTAAAAGGTACTATATCTGAATTAAAGATTTAATTAGCCAGAGCTACATTATGGATTTTATTGCTAATCCATTGAATGAATAAGATCTGGCTTTATTAATGACACTGATCCTGTAGTGATTATATTCAACCTATAGAGGGCTCTCTGTCTCTCATTATATATTCATAGTAACATGAAAACAACAAATAGGAAATGTATTGATTGAGACTGACCCTAGGGATCAGAATATATCTATAGCAGCAATAAATCATTAGCAGAGATATTAGTTGATACACGAATAAAAGTGTCTACACATAGTAATTAAGCATGGCAACATGGCTATTGCTGTCCAGCTGTAATTCTTGAATCACATCTGTTCACTTTATGTAACAATCATATCACTCTTTCACTGTGGTTCTAACTTATTTCTCTAGCCTTTAGTGATCAGGATAGATTTATATTTTAATGTATTACTAACAAAGAATTTATTTTATTTATTTCTCATTTAATATCCCAGAGTGCTCCATTTGACACACTTCAATTTTTTTTTTATTTTTTTTTAAGCAAACAGGATTCAGCACCAATATTATACCAACAGGTTTCAGCACCAATATTATACCAAAAGGATTCAGCACCAGCATTATACCAACAGGAATTAGCACCAGAATTATGCCAGCAGGATTCAACACCAAAATTATGCCAGCAGGATACCATATAGAGAGTCAGTAACGTACTTTAGAACTAGATAAACGATCTGACACCCTAACTGTGTACAAAGCATGTTTATATAGAGGAACTGAGGATAGGGAGGTGTGGAGGAGGTGTGGAGGAGGTGTGATTGGTCATTTGACTGCGTTTATAACAGAATGGGGTGCATGCCTATGTCGAAATAAGGACTATAGAAATATATACTTGCTGTGAACTCACTATCATCATCGTCATCATCATCACCATTTATTTATATAGAGCCACTAATTCTGCAGCGCTGTACAGAGAACTCACTCACATCAGTCCCTGCCCCATTGGAGCTTACACTTTAAATTTCCTAACACACACACACATAGAGAGAGAGAGTCTAGGATCAATTTGATAGCAGCCAATTAACCTACTAGTATGTTTTTGGAGTGTGGGAGGAAACCTGAGCACCCGGAGGCAACCCTCGCATACACAGGGAGAACTTACAAACTCCTCTATTTGTATGTCTCTTCCCACTGCACAACCATGATGAGCGGGACCACCTGTGAGAAAGAACATGCTGTTTGATGATAAGCCCAGCCTATAAGAATGACATATTAGTGCATTTATTAACTTGCATGGAGATTTATCCCTGCTTAGTAATACTTCACCATATATGTTTCTCTGTTCCTTTTTTTTTGTATAAGTCATGTGTGTTTGGGGTGGAAAACACACACAATAGAACAGATCAGAAAACTCTACTATGATAATTGTTTGAGGAACAAAATTATTTCCCACTATAATTATTTGGGAACTTACTTACTTTCATTACTGCACATATTGTGGCAACTTCTATAGGTTAATTGCAAGCTGTGAAATAACAAACCATTCTGTGTACTGTACAATGTTACGGAACTGACTTGGAAATATTGTTTTATGTAATTCTGATACTTTTCAATAGTAACAATTTTTTCCTTGAACATTTAAGACACATAGGAGAAATTCAATTGGCCACATTACTGTAAAAATAAACGCGGCCTGCGCACTATAGTGTGCTTAATTATCATTACTACGGTATTTTCAACGCCGGCTTTTTGCTTGCAGTTGCGTGCATAAAGCTGGGTTAATATTACTGTAACAACGGTAATAGGTTTTACGTGGCTGGACTTTGGGGCAATTGAATTCCCCCCATACTATATTCGCAATTTTATGCATGGGGCAATCGCCCTCCCCCTAGTAGGCGCTTGCCCTGTGGCTGCACACTATGGGAGAGAGTCCTGCCCGGCTGCTCTGATTGTGTTTTTTGCACATAGTGTACAGCTGCAGGCAGCCTTAGCTGACATAAAGGGGCGTGGACAAAATCGCCCCCCCCCCCTAAATCGCCCCCAGTAAGATTACATTCTAGATCGCCCCTGCTACAGGTCTAGTATAAGTACTGATTACTAGTGGTCACGGCTGTGTATACATGCTAGAACATGTGTTTGCAATCAGCAGCAACTGTTAAAATGCATTTTAGTACAGTAGACATTCATAACATCCTATTAAATGTATTTTATTGACAAAAACAAAAAGGAAACAATCAGTTGTTTTTATCCCATGTTGCAATGCAAGGTGTGCAAATTAATTTATTATTTTGCACATAAGTAAAAAACTGGCTGTTTTTTTCATGTAGCCCACAAATACTCGATAGCTTATTTGTACACTGAAATTTAAAGTTCATATTTGTGTGCTACTTGAAACACAGTATTTAACTTATGTACAAAATAATAAATTAATTTACACCCCTTGCATTGCAATATGGTTTTGTCCAGAAAACTTAAGTAAGAAAACATACTCAATTTCTTGCCTATATTATTAACAGGTGATAATAATTGAATAGTTTTTTTTCTGTGCATTTAGTGATTTTATATTTCACATATGTATCGGATGTATCGTGCAGTGTATTGTCTCTTAGAGCAGAGCGCACATAGAGCCGTATTCAACAACAAGATCGATTTGCAGGGAGCATATAATCTGGTTCTGATCAGAGAAGGGGATGAATGGAAAACCACTTTCAATGCTCACGTGGGTCACTACGAGTACCTGGTCATGCCTTTCAGACTCTGCTTTTCTAATTTCTGGCCTTCCTAATTAATGATGTTGTTTATCTTGACGACATCCTGATCTACTCCCAGTCTCTGGCACTACACTGCCAACATGTCAGAAAGATGCTCCTCAAACTTTGTCAACACCACCTCTTCACTAAACTTGAGAAATGTTTGAGGTCACCCAAGTCAAGTTCCTGGACTATGCCGTCTAGTGGTTTCTCTATGGCTCCTAGCAAGGTCCAGGCAATTCAAGATTGGGTGCAATCACATAGGAAAACACAGCAAATACACTTATATTCACAAGTACATTTGTAAATAGTTCACTTTTAATAAAGTTCCAACTCACATCATTTTATAAGTAAGACTTCAAGGTTATTTATACAAAGATACATTTTCATTAAAGGTATTTATGGTTCAGGTCCTAAGAAATGTATGGTCTTTAGTCCTCTATTAATCCGCCTTTTACCAGCTGGAATTTGATACCATCGGAGAAGTGTTCGCACATAGCAATCGCTCGTTATGATTAGTATAAAATTCTGTTATGTGCGTATTGTCGCTAACCAATAACGATTGTCGAACCTCGATTTGTGTTTCCAAAGCACAAAGATTTATTCGCAATAAGTGGAATAATATGCTCAAGCGAAGTAATAGTAAATACAGCCGTTACTTATCGCAGGCGCTCTGGATCCAGTGCAGTCATTCAATCCTGAAGTCTGGGGACAAGATGTCTGCACTCTGGATCACAAGCTGCTGCTTATATACACAATCAAATACAGTAATACAATGAAGATGGTATAGCTTGCATCTATTGGTCCGGGTCTCAGGAATGTCCAAGGGGTCGTCAATCATTGGCTGGTTCATCCTAAGGAATCCAAAGGAGGGGGTCATCTCTGCAGGGGGTATGCTCTGCTCTTCCCGCCCGGATTCCTTAGTCTTAAGTAGTTCATAATTCCCTATCATTCATAACTTGCGTATGCACTCTGCGATTCCCTCGCAGAGTGAACCAAACAGTAGGATATGTAATAAGGTTCATTATGATACCACTCATGATGTTATTCCTTTAACCCATTCCGTGTATTTCACTAATATGCATGTAACTCTGATATAACATATAAATACTACTATATTTCGACATAACTGACTGTGTTGCAATTACCATTAATGTGTACTATTTTATAAGTATGCGTGTTTGTGCGAATGTATGGTAAAAGACCGATTACTGTTGCTGCCACGTGTAGTGGATGCGTACGCCCTTTCACGCCGTAGCGTGCCCCTTGTACGTCATAGCGTACCGTACGCATCTTTTCAGACAAAGACAACCAAGTTTGCTAGACTTTAATTGAAATGACTTTATCCAATTTGCTGACTTCGACAGTTCCACCCTTTGATAGTGTAATAAACTATCACCCAATCACCGTTTCAAGTTCAGGATTATACAACACTTCTTCACAGACCATGATCTCAGTATCTGGTACCACCCTTTCAGTCTCTTTCTCAGTGTTACTCCCATGAGACCGTTTTCCACACTTCAACACAGTAGGAACACATTTGACAACTAAACCAATTGCTAAGATGACACCCAGTATAAGGAGAAGGAGCTTACCTACACTCGCAATCATTTCCTGTACCCACTCCCCCAGACCGGAGAACCATTTTGCTGGGTTCAACCATGAAAACCAACCCGCCACCTTTTCCCCGACCTCATATAACGAAGAATTATGGCTCTTTCGAAATTCCCATTTCAGCTGCAAAATTTCATCCATCTTCCGGTCTATAACCTCTTTAGGGTCTTCAGTATTATTAGTAATGTACGTGCAACATTTGACACCGAACTGGGTGGCCAGTGTCACACAGTACCCACCAGTAATAGAGGTGAGATAATTTAGTACCAGTCTATGTTGCACCAACTCCTTTTTGTACGCTTGTAGCTCCCTTCCAGTATACCTGAAAGTGTCATCATACATCTCGGTGATATTATCTATTAATTTAGCTAGGTCTTGGATATATTTAAAGTTTAATGTTCCCCGAGCGGTCCTGGTGAGATCTAGAGCAACCATAACTTGGAAACCAGCAGTTTCACTAATCAATTTTGTAGCTATGGGTTCCTCACCAGGAATCATATTTCTCTTGCCACGGTGTTCATACTGTGTGTGTATGTATGGTGGTGATGTAGTCTTGTGAATATCTACCATTTCTTCATGAGTAATAGTCATGATTTCAGGAACCAGTTTAGCTAGGAAACACAAGCCCTTGGAACTCGGAGTCACCCAGGAATAAGCTTTCCTTCCACAAACAAAATACACATCATCAGGGAGAACATAAGGAACAGTATGCCCATGAATTATATCACACAGAGTTTTGATAAAACTACCCATGCCTAGTGTCTCCATCTGCTCTAGACACGTGTCGGCATTAATGATATTTTCACATTTATCTGTAGAGACTTTTCCAATAGATACCTTCTTATGTTTGGTTATACGCCCTAACTTGTGACTTCCATCAACATTCCTGCCTAGTAGTGACCTTGTGAGTCTCTCTCTAAAATGAGTGTGGCGAGCCATTGTCTGATCTGATAGGTCAGCCTCCCAATTCTCCAGGCGCTTTGCATGAGATATGTTTAGGCACAGCAAAGATCTGCCTATGGAGTATTGTCGAAGCGTCAGACTAGGGGACCTAGTGTTATTGTACCTCCCTTCTATGGGCCTCCCACCCCTTAATTCGAGTACTTCGGATATGTTTAGAGGGAATGGCACTAGTCCTATGTTATGCTGCCCTTGAGGCACGTGAGAGCACACCCAACACTCGGTTTGGTTTAGCACCTTACCCACCAGGGAGTGATAATCCTCCAAAGGATGCCCGCCTATATTCAGAGTACTGGGGGACTGGCATCGTTGGATGCATCTCTCTTCAACTAGGGAGTTGCAGAACTTGCAGATACAATACTCATCAGACAATAGCCCCTCACACTGCCTCCGAGTTCCTGAGCTAGCAGACCTTTTCATAACCCCTGGACCAAGTTTGATAATGGGCTGCTCAGGATATCCTATTAACTTTTCTTCGGCCTCCATTTCATCCGTATCACTCCCAGAACTCTCCTCCGTCCTCCATCCTCCTTCACAAAAATAGAATGTCCTAGAAAAAGTAAAAACAAGGAAAATCCTGGAACAAAAGAAAAACAAAAACCGCCACTCCATCGCTGGAAAGATAGTTCTGAGGCAACGTCTCTGGTTCAGGTGTCTCAACTGCAGGCTTTAGGTCTCCCGGAACAGGCTCACAAGTGACAGCTCTATGTCGTCGGTCTGAGTCTTGTCTTGCACTTTCTCCGGATTATGGACTCTCCTGCAGTGGGTGGAATGGACCCAAGTGTCTCTCTCTGCAACCTTCAGTGATGTAGTACTGGTCAGCAGCACTTGGTACGGGCCTTCCCAACGGTCTGTTAAACAACCTGAACGTAAGAAATTGCGGATCATAACATAGTCTCCAGGTTCAACATCATGACAGTTCGTTTCTGGCATACCAGGTGACAGCATTTTTAGTTTTTGTTGTTGTTGTTTTAGCTGTCTACTCATTCTTATAAGATATTGTACAGTCACTTCATTATTACACTTCAAGTCGTCTTGTGGACTCACGATCAAATGAGGTTGTCGTCCGAACAGTATCTCAAAGGGGGACAGATTAAGAGGAGGTCTAGGAGTGGTTCGAATGCTGTGGAGGACCAACGGCAAAGCCTCAGGCCATGCCAACCCAGTTTCAGCCATTATCTTACCTAGTTTGTTCTTGATAGTACCGTTTACTCTCTCCACCTTACCACTGGCTTGTGGTCGGTAAGGGGTGTGAAGTCTGCTACTGATTCCCATGAGTTTACACATATTTTGGAAGATATCACCAGTAAAATGGGTACCCCTATCACTTTCAATGATTCTAGGGATACCGAACCTACACACAAAGTCTTGTACAATTTTCTTTGCAGTGAACACAGCAGTATTAGTGGCTGCCGGATATGCTTCTACCCAACCGGAAAACACATCAATACACACTAACACATACTTTAGATTCCTGCACTGTGGTAATTGGATATAGTCAATTTGTATTACCTGAAAAGGTCCGTCTGTAGGAGGGATGTGGGATGGCTCAGTTGGAATAGTTTTCCCAACATTTTTCCTCAAACAAGTAAGACATGACATTGCTTTCTTACTAGTTTGAGAGGAAAATCCGGGAGCACACCAGTATGCTCTCACCAGTTTGCACATACCTTCTTTACCCAGGTGAGTCAGGCCGTGTGCTGCTTCAGCCAGGCTTGGATAGTATGTTCGGGGAGCTACAGGCTTACCTTGTCCATCCCTCCAGAGTCCTGAGGACTCTTGACCACATCCCTTCGCCTTCCAGACCGCCTTCTCCTGCAGGGAACACAAATCTTGCATTTCAATTAATTTCTGCGTGTCTAATGTCTGAAAAACCATCATAGTCTCGGTCGATACAATCATAGGTTGCCCTGCTGCCCATTTAGCAGCTTCGTCTGCCCTGTTGTTGCCCAATGACACTGGGTCTTCTTCAAAGGTATGGGCTTTGCACTTTATGACGGCTACTGTTCTGGGTAACTGTATCGCTGTCAGAAGTCCTTTTATGTGTTGTGAGTGTGCTACTGGTGTACCTGCTGCTGTCGTAAAGTTTCTAAGACGCCAAAGGGCCCCAAAATCGTGCACTACCCCGAAGGCGTACCTAGAGTCAGTATATATATTGGCTGATTTACCCTCTGCCAATTCACAAGCTCTCCTTAGTGCTACTAGTTCCGCCACCTGGGCTGAGTGAGGTGGACCAAGGGGTTCAGCTTCTACCACATCCTGATCGTCTACAACAGCGTAACCAGTACATAGCTCTCCTGTCTCTGTCTGTCTATGGCAACTTCCGTCTGTATAAAACGTAAAATCTACTTTTTCTAAGGGGGTGTCACGTATGTCGGGCCTTGCAGTAAAGGTCTGATTCAGGTGTTCCATACAGTCATGCGTGTCAGTATTCTTGCCTAACTCATCATCAACCAGGGTCTCCTCACCTCCCACCCTTTGTGTCTTTTGAGACACATACGGAAGGTATGTAGCTGGATTTAAGGTGTTACATCGTTTGATGGTGATGTTTGAGGGTGCCATCAGGGCTAGTTCCCATTTTGTGAACCTAGCTGAAGAAACATGTCTGGTTTGGGCTGAATTTAACAGAGCTGATACAGCATGGGGTGTATAGATGGTTGAATTATGACCTAATACTACATCTTCGTTCTTACTTACTAAAAGGGCCGTTGCTGCTACACTTCTGAGACATGTTGGGAGTGACCTTGCCACATTGTCTAATTGTGCACTGTAGTATGCTACCGGTCTGCTAGCGTCACCGTGTTTCTGTGCGAGGACACCTGCTGCACAGCCATCAGCTTCTGTACAAAATAGCTCAAAAGGCTTTTCATAATCAGGTATTCCCAATGCAGGTGCTCTTGTCAGACTATCTTTAAGGTTAAAGAACGCTTGCTCTGACTCTTCTGTGTGTACAACACGCTCTGGTTTTGAGGAAGAGACTAGCTCCTGCAATGGTAATGCTAGAATAGAAAAACCTGGGATCCAGGACCTACAGTATCCACACATCCCCAAGAAAGTACGAATCTGCTTCTGGCTCTGCGGCAGGGTCATGTGTTGTATGGCCTCAATTCTGTCGGTTGTCAGGTGTCTTAGCCCCTTAGTGAGGCAGTGTCCTAAGTATTTGACCTTAGTCTGACATGGCTGTAATTTATCCTTTGCCACCTTGTGCCCTGTTTGTGAAAGATGAAGCAACAACAATTTAGTATCATGCAAACATGACATAAAAGATTCAGAGCACAACAACAAATCGTCCACATATTGAATTAGAACAGACCCATTGTGGGGTTGAAAGGATTGCAAACAGTCATGTAAGGCTTGGGAGAAAATACTGGGGCTGTCAATGAACCCCTGGGGTAGTCTGGTCCATGTGTATTGCACTCCCCTGTAGGAGAATGCAAAAAGGTATTGGCAGTCAGGGTGAAGAGGGACTGAAAAGAAAGCAGAACATAGATCAATGACAGTAAAATGACTGGCAGACGGTGGAATCTGCATGAGGATGACAGCTGGATTCGGCACTACGGGGAATTGGCTCTCAACAACTTTGTTAATTCCCCTTAAGTCCTGGACTAATCTATAGCCCCTCCCCCCACTCTTCTTCACAGGGAAAATGGGACTATTTGCTGTACTGGCTGTACGAATTAAAATCCCTTGTTGTAACAGCCTCTCAATAACAGGATATACCCCTAGTTCCACCTCCGGTTTTAATGGATACTGTGGGATTTTTGGAGCTATCCTACCACTTTTTAGATTGACCATGACAGGGGCTACGTTTGCCATCAGTCCAGTGTCCTGTCCATCCTTGGTCCATAGGGAACCTGGTATTCCCAGCAACATCCCCTTTACTTGAGATGGACTTTGTTCTATAACAGTAGAGTGTAACATTAACCTTTGAGGGGTGTCCAATATATCCTGTACCTCATGTGCGACCTTCTCCGGCATATCTAAGAACACACCATCAGAAGTACAGTATATGACACATCCCATTTTACATAACAAGTCTCTCCCTAGCAAGTTAGTAGGAGCCGCTGCAGCCAAGAGAAATGAATGCTTAGTATGCAGAGGCCCGATAGTAACTTCGGCGGGTTTAGTTAGAGGATAATGTAACACTTTTCCCGTTACCCCCATAGCTGGAATAGTTTTACTGGTCACCTGTAGGTTGAAAGGAGAGGTTATCACAGATCGGGCCGCCCCTGTATCTACAAGAAAAGTTTGTTTCTTACCAGCTATGTCAACTATCATTGTTGGTTCTTCACTCTGACTCTCAGTTAACCTCACTGGCTGTAGACTACAGGTATGACCTGACCCCTACCGCTGACTATTGATTTCCCGTGCAGCATTTGCTGCCGTAATATGCGCGGGTAGATGTGAGTCTTCTAGTCTATGTGAATCCCTCCTTGGAGGATATCTATGTGACCCACCTTTCTGTGTATTGAGTCTTTCCTTTTTACACTCTCTAGCGTAATGTCCTTCCTCGTTACAGTTGAAACACCTGATCACTTTAGGTTTCCTGTTATATGGGTTGTATGCTGGTGGTCGTGTATGCACCCCTTCTAGAGCCTGTATACTTACCGTCATTAACCTATCACTTTTCTCTTCCCTTTTTCTAAAAAGGTTCTTGTCATGCTCCACAGTAGACTCCCTAAGAGAGTCTACCGTGACGCCTCTCCAATTAGGTAATGTGGTTTGTACTCTCGTCTTTAAATTTTCTCTAAGGCCATCCATCAGTACCCCTACAGCTACCTCTCTGTGATGTGGATCCTCACTTATGTTGGATATCCCAGTGAATCGTGCGATCGCTGTTATAGCTCTAGCAAAGTAATCTGAGGCAGTTTCACTATCCTTTTGTTTAATGGTGAAAATCTTACTCCAATTTACTACTACTGGAAAACAGATGGCTAAGTGTTTGACAATTTGTTCTATATTCCGTTGGTTAATCTCATCAGTCAAGGTTTCATCTTCCTCCAACAAACAATCTTCAATAAATTTTTGTATGTTAGTATTGGGAGGAAGACACGCCCTCAACACTACCCGCCAATCCTTACTGGTTGGTTCGTGAGCATTTCCTAAGTCTTTAACAAATTTCTGACATTTAGCTAACTCTTTTCTAGGATCTGGGAATTCAGTCATAAAGGAACGTAATTCTGATCTAGTCCAGGGACAATGCATTGTAACATTTCTTAAAGGAACTACACCATCCTTATCCGGTTTCCCATTGAGAACTGATATTGTGCGGACCGGGAATGCACCCTCTGGTACACTGACTTCAGGAGACACTACAGGATTTACTGGTCCTAGATTTAGAACGCTTTCACTCCTAGTGATCACGCTACTCTCACCTATCTCAGCCATTTTCTCATACTTGCGCTGAGCCTCTAGTACACTAACGGCATGGGCAATGGCCGAAATCACAGTGGGTTCATCTTCACTTTCAGATACACTTGATTTAAACTGGTTTAAAACAGGATACAACTTAGCAATTTTTCTATTTTCAGTTTTAACAACGGCTGTACTTACCCCTCCCGCCACATAAGGTGGCGGGGGCGCGCTTGCGCTGAGTTCGCCACGCTTCGCAACGGTTACATCCGCCTTGCGCGCGCTTTTCGTCACGCCTACTTCCGGTTTGCATTCGCTGCTCTGCCACGTGTTACTTTCCATTTGCCACAATTTTAAACAATCATTATGTTTATTCCTCACTTTCGTTGAGGTAATCAACCATACTTTATCTTTTACGGTATTTAGTACCTCTGCATTAAAACATCCTATTGTTGGGAAAGGCCTATCACAAGTTTTGGTCATCTTGACCCACGTGTCACAATACACAGTTGCGTATGCACCATATTTCTTACACATGAGAAACTTCGCTGAACCAATAGGGCCTTCCTTAGGCAGTACACTGACCATCTCTAGCGTATGCTTAGCACCCATGTTGAACAATATACCTTCTACCCGGAACACAGACACACCGCAATGCTCTGTTCCTTCCGGCCAAATGTGAAATACAGACACAACGCAATGCTCTGTTCTTTCCACCTAATAATTTCAACTCTGTTGCTATACTCACCGCTAGAGATCTATAATGCTCGGTGAACGTATTTCCTTTAGCCGCGTTCACTCGCTTTTCTCGCCCCTGGCGAGGATCCCTAATACAGAAATATCACTGTGGGCCCCAAGGGCTATCAGCTCCTCGATACCCTGGCTCAACCACAAAAATCTGCTGAGTTTATTATCGCTGGGAGCGCAAGTTAATACAATCAACCTGCCTTTCCAGTATAATTCCTCCTAGCTGCTTCACCAATTCGCACTAACGGTGCGATCGGATCGCACTGCCTACCAATACTAATTATTAGCAAACCTTGCGATCTATTGGTAGCGCTTTGCGAAAACCCGGTTTTCGCATTCGGTATACCTGCCCTGTATACCGTCCTTCAGTTGGGCAATCCGCCTCGTCAGACAGCAACTGAGCACAATCCACAATAAAACAGTGTATCTACGTTACAACATCACACACTATACACCTTTTCTGCGCAGAAAATCAAAAGTTCCCAACAACAGTAATAATATCTCAGAGGCTTTCACAAGTAATTATACTATACATGTACAATAACTATCAAAACGATTGTTTAACCACGTGGCAAGTCTACCGGAAGTTCGCGTACGCACAGCAGGAAATACACATACGCTATGCAATGCAATACAGTTAAAACGCACAATGACAGAAAAAAGAAACAGTTTTCTCTTTTGTCCCTAGGTTCTAGTTAGCGTGCCCTAGATAATGCAAAACGGACATTCGGTTTCGCAACACAGAGTAAAATTCAGGTTTTGAACACCATGCGTTCTTACCCGTTTATGACGCGTCTCCACCCTTTGTTGAGGAACCGAAATCCGTTGGTCTTGCGTATCATCGGCAACGAAACCTCCAAAGCTCACGAGCCCCCAAATTGTTATGTGCGTATTGTCGCTAACCAATAACGATTGTCGAACCTCGATTTGTGTTTCCAAACCACAAAGATTTATTCGCAATAAGTGGAATAATATGCTTAAGCGAAGTAATAGTAAATACAGCCGTTACTTATCGCAGGCGCTCTGGATCCAGTGCAGTCATTCAATCCTGAAGTCTGGGGACAAGATGTCTGCACTCTGGATCACAAGCTGCTGCTTATATACACAATCAAATACAGTAATACAATGAAGATGGTATAGCTTGCATCTATTGGTCCGGGTCTCAGGAATGTCCAAGGGGTCGTCAATCATTGGCTGGTTTATCCTAAGGAATCCAAAGGAGGGGGTCATCTCTGCAGGGGGTATGCTCTGCTCTTCCCGCCCGGATTCCTTAGTCTTAAGTAGTTCATAATTCCCTATCATTCATAACTTGCGTATGCACTCTGCGATTCCCTCGCAGAGTGAACCAAACAGTAGGATATGTAATAAGGTTCATTATGATACCACTCATGATGTTATTCCTTTAACCCATTCCGTGTATTTCACTAATATGCATGTAACTCTGATATAACATATAAATACTACTATATTTCGACATAACTGACTATGTGTTGCAATTACCATTAATGTGTACTATTTTATAAGTATGCGTGTTTGTGCGAATGTATGGTAAAAGACCGATTACTGTTGCTGCCACGTGTAGTGGATGCGTACGCCCTTTCACGCCGTAGCGTGCCCCTTGTACGTCATAGCGTACCGTACGCATATTTTCAGACAAAGACAACCAAGTTTGCTAGACTTTAATTGAAATGACTTTATCCAATTTGCTGACTTCGACAATTCATACTCAAAAATACTTTGTAAAAAGGGTTAGTTCAAACCAGCTTGAGTCGGCAAGACATGTGTTCAGCAATTTGAATGACTTGCCCTCACCTTAGGAGAGGAATCCTTTGAACTGACCTATGAACTCCATTGTACTGAATTATCTTACACCCTGAACCAATGAAGAAAGACTTTAGTTTATCTTTGTGTACGTTGCGATATCCTCACAGTTTTTTTGTTAACTCAAACTGCATAATAAGCCACTGGACAGTATCATTATATCTTTTTGCTAACACAGATTACAGGACTGATAACTGATTACTGGATCCAGTGCGAAGCGAAATGTATTCGTTTATACTTCCTTGCATTTTGTTATGCCTTCTTATATTTCATCATAGTTTGCTGTAATTCTGCTATTTTGCTATTAAATCTCTTTGTGCATTGGAACCACATTAATCTCATTGGACAATATTTATTGGTGAGATAGTAACATTAGAGCATGTGGGCTCTGTGCAGTGCCACACTACTAAGGATTCGCACAACCTACAGATTTCAGTTTACCAACAAAGGGTGGGAGACTCGTTATATACAGGTAAGAACGCAAATAATTCTATGCCTTTTTATCATCCAATGTTGCTGAATCAAATATCCGCTTTGTGCAATCTAAGGGGTCCTGGTGAGAAACTAGGTACAAGATAGAAAAATTGTTTCTTTTTCATGTCATTTAGCGATGAATTTGTGCTCTGTTTGAAAAGCATATGCATTTATTCCCTGCACTTTAATTCCACATGTTTAAACGGTTATATTGATAGATATTGCTGTTGTATTTTATAGTGTAAGGGATTGTTAAAACCTCTGAGAAGTTATTACCAACTTTTGGAAAAATATTTTTCTGTACAGAAAACAGGTGTATGTGAAATGTGAATTGTGTGATTATGAAAGTAAAAGAGACTGTTGAAGAAACAGGGTATAAAAAGGTAGTATATGGTGAAATATAGGTAGCATATGGTGAAAAAAAGGTAGTAAACAGGGAAATAAAGGTGGTATACAGGGTATACAATGAAAAGAGGAGGTCCCAATTGTAATCGTAGAGTGTACAGATAACTAGTACTTGTAAGCTGTGTGATCGGACTGCATGTGTTGCATACACAACAGTGATTGTGCAATTGTGGACAGTGAGAGGATTTTCGCTGGAAAGGCTGGTATTACTGAGATCAATATTTAGTTCTCCCAGTTGTAAGTACAGAGCAGGAACTTGACTGGAAAGGCGAGGTATTGTTTTGTTCCGCAAAGCGTTAAGGAGTCCCCACACGGATGCAAAACATTTATATGGTTCAAAATGACAATTGAATGTGTGAAACCTTGTTTTCCTGAAGTTGGTAGTTTTGATCCAATCGGTTATACTGTCCATATGCGAACAGGGAGAAAGTATAACCGATACAAAAAAAAAAAAAAAAAAATCACAAATGTAACTCATACTAAGTGGTATAAAATGGTAAAGTTTCAGAAGAAAATGATTAACCCACTTTTTGTTTCAGCCATAGTGCTTCTGTTAATATACAGGAACTGCCACATAGGCAATAACAAGAGGGGGGGGGAGCGTTCCCACCCACAGAGGTAGTGGCTGGAACCAGTGAGACAGGTTTAGAAATCAATAGGCTGGAGAGAGATTAGTATTCCATTTAATGGCAGACTGGACCTTTAAAATTATAACAAAAAATTTCAACACACCCACCTTATGTGGATAATTATCAAAGTGCAGCCAGGGAAAATAATGAGCCTTGTAAATGTATTAATATTAGCCAAGGGAGATTGTAATAAACATTGTCTTAATCCCTGTAATGGTTTTTTTCAGAACTCAGAGAGGTAATACTGACCCATTCATATTTAATAAGAAGAGAAAACAGAGATATCCATTGTGTATAGACAATGGACAGCTAGTTGACCCTAGGTGCACTGATACTATAGCCTTAAACCCAGTAAGAACAATATATCAGGGGACAGAGCAAGTGATAAAAGACTAGAAATAAAGTAACATCTAGATCTAACGTTTGCTACCATTGAATGGATACATAAGCAAGCAGACTAAGGTCTGAAGTCTGCTTGATTAATGATAAGAACTAAAAAGTAAAGAATAAAAGCACTTTATCTGGTATTAATTAAAATAAATTTCTCCCTCAAGGATGGCCATACATTATATATATATATATATATATATATATATATATATATATATATATATATTATATATATATATACATATACATATACATATAGTAATTTAGTAATTGTGGGGGTTACAGAAGTGTACATTTTTTCCTTTAAGTCAGAAGTTAATATAAGTTAATATTAAACATTCTAACTTCTTTCTTTTAGTTGCGGTGGCTCATACTTACTTATTTGGCCGAGATTTATTATTTAAAATAAGATGTGTAATATACTGTGCTTCTGATGGTGTTTTTTTTAGATATTCCAGGAAGATGGAACACATGGGAGGTACAGAATATGTTTCACAAGGGTAAATTTTGCACTTCACTGTTATAGCTACAAGTTCATCACAGGTAGTAGAAATATTGTGATAAAAGATACCGAGTCCCTTATAGACACTGGATGAAGGGCTGATGTAACTGCCTATTATAATTAGGAAGAATGGGGGCAGGACTACAGGTTATTTCAAGATTTAAGGGGGATTAATGAAATAATTGAGAGCTAATTCCCCCGTAGTGTCCAATCCAGCTGTCATCTTGATGTAAACCTCCTTTTCTGCAGGTCATTTCATTATGGGTTGATTTAAAAATATCCACAGTAGGATCTCCACTGAAAAATTAGTCCACAGCAATTACAAAATAAATAAAATAAATAAATAATATTTAATAAACCAACTCACAAAATGTACATAAAAACATGTAGTTGATCAATTGGCCAAAACATAACACAGTATAATATAAATACATGCAGAGTGATATATTAACCATATATGCAATAGGTATTGTACTGCAGTAGTAAGACCACTATTGTAAATATCAAAACAAACACGCATATACGGGGCGCTAGTTACCCTATATCAATCGATCGAGATGCAGCTATCTAAACGGGATCTGGACCCGTCAAAAATATAAAGACTAATATAATAAGGTAAGATAGCGCAAAACTCAAATCGATATAAAATTTATTACAAATACATGTGTATCAACGATAAAAATGATAAGCAATTGCTTCAATAAATTCTGGTTAGATAGATGAAGTATCAAAGGAGACTTAACAATCATGAGACTAAATCATTGGCATAATCTCATTATAAATGTCATAGTAGATATATATATATCATTAAAACAGTATCACTTGAGACTTGTAAATTGTGTCACACATAAACATATAACCTGGTTCAGAGAACCTTCAGACACTGCTGAATGTCATAAGCATCATAGAATTGGCTATTATGAGGTTAATATTGTAATTAATGTTATACAAATACTATTGTAAATGTCCCAAGATAACAATATTTTGTTAAATAGTTTTTTATCACAACAATTGCAAAATGATTGCTATAATATGTGAATGTAACTCATGTTTAATAGTAAGATTAAAGACAGTATATTAGCTGGTTTTAAGTTAATTGTTTGCTTCCTCTTTAAGACTGTAGATAATCTAATTAGCATTCTATATAAAATAGGTGATAGAGGAAGAATTGGATATGGCTATGAAAAAGTCCTCACAGAGAGAACGAAACGTGTCACTATTCCTATTCATACTGGCATATAACACAGATTGTTAAGGTGCTATTTGTACGGATAGACCACTTAGAAGGGTATGGTTTAACGGTACTATGGATGTTACTATCAAAGAGTAAGATTCTCAATAAATCCTCCTTTGACCATCCTCTCTCTCCAACTATCACCCTGTATTTCTGCTTACCTTTGCTTCTGAAACTCTTGAATGACTTGTCTTCAATCTTCTGCCCACTTTTTCTCTTCCCACTCTCATCTTGACCCTCTCCAGTTTGGTTTCCGTCCCCTTCACTCAATTGAAACTGCCCTCATTAAAGTAATGGCTTACTCTCAGCTAAGTCCAAAGGTCAATTCTCCCTTCTTGTACTCCTCAACCTCTCAGCTGCTTTTGACACCGTTGATCATTCCCTTCTGCTCACCAGACTTTACTCCCTAGGTCTTCGCGAAATGGCTCTCTCCTGTTTTGCCTCCTATCTCTCTAGCCACTTCTTTAGTGTTTCCTCTTCTGACTCTCCCCCCTACCTCTTTCGATTTAAGTCCTCCACAGCTCTGTCCTTGGCCCTCTGCTGTTCTCTCTCTACTCCACCTCTCTCATTCAGCTTGTCAGGTGTCGTCCCTGCGCCTCCTTACTCACACGGGGACGATCACCTGCTGCCAGCTTCCGGGTCGCGTCTAGTTACTTTGCATCCCTATTATTACTCACCTACATCCAGGGTCTTCATCTGTTATAGATGCAACGATCCTTTCTTGGCAAAATAAAACATCAAATACATGGTGTCAGAAGAAGCTGCGTGCCACCGAGCCGGCAAGATACTCAAGGAACATTGGGAGATGAGTGTGCCGGAACCCGGGCATTAGGTCAGCGGGTCGGACATGTGAAAGTACCATCCCTTCAAAGGTGGGCACCGAACACTTAGGACCAGGCTTCCTGGGGAACTTTACATGCAATCTCTAAAGTAAAGAGAGAGCGTAGAAGTTTGAGGAATGCACCCAGGAGTGTTCTTCAGGACTGTAGACTTTCCAATCCACTAAATACTTAATCCTTCCCCGAGAAGTTTTGAAGTCAAGGATGTGGTGGATTTCAAATTCTTGTCCTTGTTGACACTCAACTGGAGCTGAAGAAAATGATGGATGAGACAAACGACTGATGACCAGTGGCTTCAAAAGCGAAACATGAAATACAGAGAGATGGTGGAAGCTTTAATTTAAAAGAAATGGGATCAATGACTTGCAGAATCCTAAAAGGACCAATGAAGTGTGGAGCAAATTTCATGCATGGAACCTTTAACCGAATGTTCTTTGTAGCAAACCAAGCATTATCTCCAACCTTTAGAGCGGGAACTGTTTGACACTTCTTATCAGCAGAAAGTTTATAGCGGTCAATGTTTTCTTGAGGCAACTATGTACTTTGGACCAGATGGAAGTGAAGTCATGGTGGAGTGCATCCACAGCAGGTACCTGGGTTGGAGGGAGGAGAATTTGGGTAGAGAAGGTTGGAGACTGTAGACAATAGAAAAAGGCGTAGCTGGGGTATATTCATGGAATAAATAATTATGGGTGAACTTAGCCCATTACAGAAGATCGGACCAATTGTCCTGGCTAGCAGAGCAGTACATTCTAATAACGCTCTCAAGGTCTTGATTGACCCTCTCTGTTTATCAATTCGACTGAGGGTGATAGGCCTAGGAGAAGCTCAATTGAATGTTGAGGAGCTTGCAAAGTGCGTACCAAAATTTGGATACAAACTTGACACCGTGGTCAGAGATGATTTCAAGGGGACAGCCATGTAACCCAGAAAAAATTCTTGATTAAGAGCTGAGCCAGCACTGGACACAATGGTAGGCCAACCAGGGGAACGAAATGAGCCATCTTGGAAAAACGATCAACTATCACCCAAACCGTGTCAAACCTCTTACTGGGAGGAAGGTCTGTAATGAAATCCATGAAAATATATGACCATGGCCTGGCTGGAAGAGGGAGAGGCAGCAGGAGGCCTGGAGGTGCCTGATTGGAGGCTATGTTGAGCATAGGTATCACAAGTGGCCACAAAATCTTTAACATCTGAATGAAGAGTGAGCCACCAGTAGTCTCTGGAAATGATCTTGGAGGTTTTGAGAAAACCGGCATGTCCAGAAAATCGGTCAGGCATGGAACCAGTGAAGGAGTCTCCTTCGGGGATGTGGTGGAACGAAGGTCTTGCACGGTGGTGAATTAATGGGCGGTGCCACAGGAGATGAAAGGAGATACTTGGAGATCCAGAATGGGATGGTTATCAGACACCTCTGTATCCTGGTTAGAATCAAAGACCCGAGAGAGAGCATCGGCTTTTTTGTTCATTTGACCGATTGTGTAGGTGATGCAGAGATTGAGACAGGAGAAAAATAGAGCCCAGCACGCCTGGCGGAGATTGAGACATTGGGCAGGTTGGAAATATAGCAGGTTTTAATGGTCCATGAAGATGGTCACTGGGTATCGGGCACCCTCTAAAAGATATCTTCATTCGGAGAGGGCCTGCTTCATAGCAAGCAGTTCCTTCTCCCCAATAGCTTAATTCTTTTCTGCCAGGAAATTCACATGTGTGAAGAATGCACAGGCGTGAAGTTTTTTTCCAAAGGGGATCTTTGAGACAGCATGGCCCCTATGCCAACCACGGAGGTGTCCACTTCAAGGAAGAAGGGCAAGGTGTCATCAGGCTGTTTGAGTACTGGAGCTTTGGAAAAGGCTTCTTTGAGGATGTTGAATGCTTGAAGAACTTCAGGGGTCCAGGTTTTGGTGTCTGCCCACTTCCTGGTGAGGGCCACAATAAGAGCAACCAAAGTGAAATAGCCCTGAAAAAAATGTCTATATTCATTAGTGAATACAAGGAATCAAGGACATGAAATCTGAGGGCAGTGGACACTCCAAAATAGCCTGCACTTTCTCTGAATCCATTCATAGCACAGAACCAGAGACAATGTACTTGAGAAAAGGCATGTGAGATGCCTTGAAAGAACATTTCTCCAACTTGGAGAAGAGACGATTTTTTCAAAGTCTGGAGAGCACTTCAGAAACCTGGAGAGGCAAGATCGAGAGAAAATTAGAGAATATCATTCAGATAAACTACAACGCAGGTGAGTAAGGGGTTAGGTTCGACTTCGAATGACACCATTGGAAATGCAAGAACCATCAATAGCAGTGATGACCCCAGGGACCTCCAAGGGAACCATAGGCAGGGAACACTGGGACACTAGGGAAAGTGAAATAAAGTTCATAGCCACACCAAGAAAGCAGAGGAGTTATTCTTACTGGTGGGACAGTGGAGTGAGACTGGAATTGAGCAAATTGATGGATTGGAAGCATTAGGAGAGGACTTGGACTACCCTAGCCTGACCTCTTTAGAGCAGTTCAGGGTCTGGCGTTTCCCAGATGTTTAGGAAAGGAGTTTCAACGGTGCCCAGAATCTGCAAAGTAAATGCAAAGATTATTCTTTAATCTCCCTTCTCGTTCCTCCGAAGTGAGGCGGGAGCATCCTAGCTGCATGGGTTCATCGGAGGGAACAGGAGATTGGGAGCGAGGTGCCAACTTGAAAGTAGGTCACCAGGTTGTTTCCTTCTCGGACGATCTCTCCTGGAAGCAGAGATCCACCTTATTACAAATAGAGATTATGGCATTCAGGGTGGATGGTAGATCTTGGGAGGCCAAGACATTCTTTATTCGGTCAGAGAGACCTTTCCAGAACATCATTATTAGTGCATCATTGTTCCACTGGAGCTCAGTTGATAATGTACGGAACTGGATAACATATTGGGCAACGGACTGGGATCCCTGGCGAAGCCTTAAAATACTGGATGTTGCAGAGATGACACATGCAGGCTCATCAAAAATTTGGCGGAAGGCAGTAATAAAGGCAGTACTATCACTTAATAGAGGTGCTTCTGCTTCTAGAGAGGGGAGGCCCAGGCTAGGGCTTGACCTGATAACAGTGAGATTATGTAGGCCACCTTTGCCCTGTAGGAAAATTTTGTGGCTGAAGTTCGAACTGTATTGAACACTGGTTCAAAAATCCCCGACAATTTTTGGGGTCCCCGCCAAACTTAGAGGGTGAAGGCAAATGAAGGGTAGAGGAGGCGGTTGAAGCCCTTACAGGAGGATGAACTTTGGCAACCAGCAGAGCAAGGAGATCAGGAAGTACAGCCTAGAGAGTATCCAAACAAGATGTCAGAGTTTGAAGACATTGTAAAAGTTGACGTCATGATGCCCACCTAATGGGCAGAGTGGAGTCTGCCCACTATGTGTTGCAGTAAATCTTTCGGGGATAGTTCTCCTGAAAAATCCATATTTTGGCCTGTTCATACTGTCACAGTCAGTATGATGATCGGTTCCTTGTAGCCTGTCTGGCTTGGTGCTACTCAGACCAGAGGTGAGTAGTCTAATGAGGCAGATGGTTTTAGCCAATGAGGTGTAGACTTTGCGGCCTCTGCCCCACGGGTTGCAGTCCTCTGAGTGAGTGTCAGACGAGACCAGTAGAGAAAAACCAGAGGCTGGGAAAAGGTGATGATGCAATAGAGACTCAAGAATGGTCTGAAGGCTGCTAGAAATTAGGAACACAGGAGGACGGCAGAAGGAGTGACCACTTTGGAATGACTGCAGAGTCTGCCGAAGCACAGGGAGTGATGGTCTGTGGGGGTAGGAAAACCACTGTGGATAGCTGCAAAGTTGCTGGAGACAAGGAGCAATAATCTACGGCAGGTATGGAGACCACCGTGGTTAGCTGCAGAGTTGCTGGAGACAAGGAGCAATAATCTGCTGCAGGTATGGAGACCATTGTGGTTAGCTGCAGAGTTGCTGGAGACAAGAAGAAATAATCTGCAGCAGGTATGGAGCAAACGACCAAACTGAGCCACATCTGATTGCTAGAGAGATCTGACTCAAAGAACAGACACCTTAACAGGTGCCTTAAATATCCTGAGGGATAATGGGAGGAGCAGCTAATACCCCATTCATACTGCACCAAAATCCCGGGTTTTTGCTGGGGCGAGCTCAAACGACCCGGGTCTTGGTGCAGTATTATTGGCACAAGTCAAAAATCCTTGGTCTAAAAACCCGGGTCTTCAACCCGGGATTTATCGAGGGGTAATTCCTGGGTCGGACCCGGGTTGCCTGCACTATGAATGGTGCAACTCGGGTTTTTCAACCCGGGTTGCACAGAAAACAAGCCGATTGGCTGTCTGCCTGTCTTTGGAGGATGATGTCATCGGTGGGAGCCCGTGGAAGATTGGAGAAGGAGTTTAGGAGTGCAGATCAAGCTGAAGCAGAATTGGATTTTTTTGGAGAAAATTGTTTTTATTTCACTGAAAAAGTGTGTATTAACAGCAATTATGACACACTGGATGGAGGAAGAGGTGTGTGAGCTGCTGAATGTCAGAGGGGAGGAAGAAATTCGAAGGCAAGTGACTGGGACTGTGAAGGATTCCACAGTGTACTACAACATCGCCAAAATACTCACACAACGTGGCATAAAGAGGACACAGCAACAACTCCTGAACAAATTGAAGTCCCTGAGGAAGCAGTACACTAAAGTCCATGACCACAACAGGCGCAAAAGTGGCGCTGCAAGAATGGACTGGCCCTTTTATGACCAGTGCAATATGGTCTTTGGACATTCTCCTCTGACAAATCCAATTGCACTGTCATCTTCTGGCAATGTGGATGCGGCTATACCAACACCACCAGAGAGAACACAGACAAGCAAGGCCGCAACGGTCATAATAGAAGATTCTATAGAAGACACCCCAGAACTGCAGTGCTCTGCCACAACAGATGACACCAACATTTCTTGCGACGAACTGAACGATTCACAGCCATTCCCTGCTGCGCAAGTCGTTACAGATACTTCGCAAGAAACGCAGCCAGAACCAGTGCCGGTGTCAAAGTCTACGCCAGGACCCAGTTTAAGCTCCAACAGTAAGTATCTTTAATAATCTCACATAATAACCAACTATATATACATACCAATATATCTACATAATTGGCAAAAAAAAATTAACTGTATAAACATAACTGCCAAAAACAGAGAACTATATCAACAGAAATGCAAGCCAAATACCAATAAATATATCTACATAACTTAAAAAAAAAAAAAAAATGTTTGAACATAACTGGCAAAAAAAGAGAAGTATATCAACATAAATGCAAACCAAATATAATATATCCACATAACTTAAAAAAAGAGAACTATATCAACAAAAAGCCCAAAAGACAAATATAATACACTCCAAAGTATTAAAACATTAACACGCATATGTTGCAGTGCAAAACTACTGGGCAAGAGGGAGGAGGCCTCAAGCACATATCAGCTTACAACACTGCTTTTTTGTTCTGCCACATTATATATTCTAATGTATGTTTTACTGTGTTTTTTTCTACGTACAGTTTACAATATTCCTAAAAAACGCAAAAGGCCCAACAAAATGGAGCAAGCAACTAAAACAATGACAACTGTCATGATGGATCAACTGCGGGAGATGGAAAGCAACATGAGGGAACACGGGAATACACAACTGCAGCGTTTCATGGACAATGAGCGGGATCTCCAGGACTCTTTCCTCATGCAAATCATGAACATGCAGGAACGCGTGTTACGCGAAAATCGTGAGTGTATGATGGGATTCATGGACAGACTCCTCTCACGGGTGCAGGCACCTCTTCCAAGTCCTTACTATTATAACGGACATTATCCTCTGTACCAGCGGGGGCAACCCATGTTAGTCAACAATAACCCTCCAAACCTGGTACAGAATACACAACATGCTCAACCTATGGGTAACCCCAACATAGAATGCCCACCTGGTAACCAAACCACTCCACAACCAGAAATGCCACAATATCGGCAATTGTAATAATCATGTTTTATGGACAAATGTTTAACTGTTAATTGTTGTCATGTATGTTACGTGTGATCTGGAAACACGCCGTTAGCTTCACATATTACGTGAAAAGCAAATTTGCACTTACTGTTTGGGCACATTTGTGTCTTCTGTTTACTACTTGTGTATATATATTTTTTTTTTCTACATGCAAGTAAGCACTTTTGTATTGTGTCATTTTATATTTTTGTGAAGAGACATATGAGGAAATATGTACAAAACAAAATACAATATGTGAAATAAACATTTTTTTTTTACTTTTACATTTGTGTGGTACATTCAAACAAGTGAGGTCAAATTGGCAGTGAGGGTGGTCCTAATAAGTTCAGCAGAGGCCTTTTAATGACATCACCATTTTTCAGCCAATGAAAACTGCTCTGGTGATGACTCCCACAAATTGCCAGGGCACAGACTTGTGCAGTATGAATGGGGTCAACCCGGGAAATTCCCGGGTCCGAGGTGCAGTATGAATGGTGTTTCTGAGCTGGGACGCTCCGAGCCCCGGCAAAAACCTGGCTTGAAAAACCCGGGATATTGTCGGGGCGGCAGTATGAAAGTGGTATTATAAAAGCTGGGTCTGCACATGTGTAGTCCTGGAAAGCAGATGTCAGAGCCAGCAGGATGCTAAGGGAGCATGGGCAGATGACTGCACCGGACCCCAGGCGTTAGCTCCGCAGGGCGGACGTGTAACATTATGAAAAAAAAGCCCAATGTCACTATGCTCACAGAACTATTGTAATGAAGCCAGAGTAAATTATTGTATTATAGTGTGAAGGATCGGTAGAATACACATTTTAGCATTAGTTTTTTCTTCTCTATTGGGACTGTGAACTACCTTTTTTGACCCTTTTTTTTCTGCTGATTCCAACTAAAGTTGGACCTCATGTTACATTAATAAATGTTTTTGCACTGAACTTACACTCTGCTATCTTTTCCATAAGCTGTACATGGCTCGCTCTTCCAGTTTTTACTTACCTCTTTTATTTTTAAACATGGGGATAAAATATAACTCCACACAGAAAGGGACTTGGTTGGAATTGAACCCGCGGTCCCAATACTGTGAGACAGGAATACTAACCACGGTTCCACTGTGCCCTGATAAGTCTTGCTTTGTAGCCTATGCATTAATGTAGTAGCCCTTCTCTGAATATTTTCTATTATTTTTTTTTTTTTTATGTGTGTCTGGAGATAGAGCCTCTGGTATCAAGTGCCTTCCAAAACTATAAATAAGCTATATGCACTGATCCACCTTAACCTACCACTTTAATTACCAATATTTAAAAGACATGATCTCCCTACAGCAAACTCATGCTGCCTTGGACCTAGTAATTTGTTTACATCTGTAATCTGGATGTCCAAATATTTTTTAAAAATTAATCGCTCATCTAGATTAATTTCTGTTGCCAAACATCAGAACAGTATATTTGTAAATGGAAATCAAGACTATTACATGTAATAATTTAATTGTTATGTTTTGCTGCTGTTTTCTGAGAAATCCATTCTAGATTTTGCTAAATGTCAGACTTTTCGTGATTCTGTTGCTGAGCAACAACACTCACCTTGCTTCCTGAGCTACTAAAGGGGATTTCACATTGCAGCTAATTTATCAGCTCTTGCAAGACTCATCACTGCTCACTACCCAGCAGCTGATCAGTCAACAATTTCTGCTCACATGATTTCTACCCAGCAGCTGATTGTTCAGGAACTACATAACTACACTCATTGCCATAGTTGCATTGCTGGTGTTAGGGTTACCTAGGCAAGTTCCTGTATCTTTCTCCTATATACAGTCATGACCAAAAGTATTGGTTTCACAAAGTTTGCCGTTTCAGTGTTATTAGACTTTTTTGTCACATGTTGCTATGGTATGCTGAAGTAAAATTACAAGCATTTCATAAGTGTCAAAGGCTTTTGTTGACAATTACATTAAGTTTATGCGAAGAGTCATTATTTGCAGTGCTGACCCTTCTTTTTAAAGACCACTGCAATGCGCCCTGACATGCTGTCAATCAACTTCTGGGCCACATACTGACTGATGGCCGCCCATTCCTGCGTAATGAATACTTGGAGCTTGTCAGAATACGTGGGTTTTTGTTTATTGAGGATTGACCATAAGTTCTCAATGGGATTAATGTCTGGGGAGTTTCTTGGCCATGGACCCAAAATTTCAATGTTTTGATCCCTTAGCCACTTAATTATCACTTTTACCATATTGCAAGCTGCTCTGTCATGCTGGAAAAGGCATTGTTCATCACCAAACTGTTCTTGGATGGTTTTGAGAAGTTGCTCTTGGAGGATGTTTTGGTGGTTTTCCTTTGGCTGAGAAGCAACCCCACACATGAATGGTCTCAGGATGTTATTCTAACTCAATCAGCATGATGGAGTGATCTCCAGCCTTGTCCTTGTCAACACTGTCATCCATGTTAACGAGAGAATCACTGACCTGATGTCAGCTGGTCCTTTTGTGGCAGGGCTGAAATGTCGTGGAAATGTTGTTTTTGGGATAAAGTTGTCATAGTAAAGAGGGAGTTTGAAATTAATTGCAATTCATCTGATCACTCTTCATGACATTCTGGAGTATATGCAAATTGTCATCATAAAAACTCAAGCAGCAGACTTTGTGACAAATAATATTTTTTGCCATTCTCAAAACTTTTGGCCATGACTGTAGATTGTTATATCTTCTGCTGCTGGATTCAGTGTTTTTGACCTTGGCTTTGTTTACTGTACTTTGCTTTTGGATCTCTGCTTGACCTTGAACTCTCTGCCTATTTATTGACCTTGTGTACCTCTTCTGCTCTACCCGGCTTGCCAATTGACCGTCCTCTTTTGTGTCCTATTTGTCTTCTTTTGCCTATGTCTTGCTCCATAGCTGCGAGTTTCTCAGACTCTACCTCACTCACAGCTGTTAACATCTATACACTGCTTGGATCAAGTCAAGGGGGAATCCGAGTATCAGAGAACAGTGTGGTTGCGGGAAAGATGGCTGCTAACGGTGAAAACATCTTGCGCCATAGATTCTGTATAGGGGTTATCAGTCACTGATTGTGGGGCTCATAACAATGATGAAACACTGATCCAGAGTGGAATCAGATAACAATACTGGAATTGTGAAGCAATTGTTCCTAATTTGAAGCAGTGGACCTTTTAAAGGTTGGAGGTCCTTTAAGTATATCAGGTTGCCCATCACTAAAATAGGTCATATATGCATGTCAGCGACCCTGTTCTTTTTGAAGTATATGTTGCCAATGTGGACGACAGATTAACTTTTGTGTCAATATCGTTATCTCTGCAAGATAAGCATATCAAACTCCAAAGGTTGTTCTGCCAATTTGTATACAGTTTTCACTCACCGTGTGATACACATAGCCATTTGAAAATCATGACTGATTATATTGTATTACTTTTGGCTTTATTACTTTTTTCGCAACAAAGTGAGGCATGTGGAATTTCAACACATATAGAGATAGGTAAGTAAGATTGTTATTGTGTTTGTTGTCTGAGAACCACATCAGCAAATGCTGCAAAGTTATATGTCCTCTCCTAGATATTACTTTATTAAGTAGTTCAAAGAGGTATATATTTAAATCTCATGTATGTCACCTTTTCCTCTAAGCTTTTATATTGTTTATTTTGCAAAATGTGAATCATAATCTTCGGTCGTACTGTAGAATGAATAGATCCATCTATTTTTAATATTTACAGTTGTTAGTCATGAAAATAAACATTCTGCCATGTAGTTTCATTATTCATAAACTGGCTAAACTTTTTTGTTAAGGAAAAGCTAAATTTCAATAGATATTTGTAACCTTACATTGCTAGATAAATAGCAGAACACTTTATATAGTGATGAATTTGTATATGACATGCAATACATTTATAAACATTTTGCTAATAAATAGTCACGTTAGTTGTGCACACACAAAACAGCCTCTATCCGTTGAAAAGGACCAGTTATGCATTTAATATTCATGTAGTTTGTTTGAAAAATGCTCTCAGTAGGAAAAGAAAATTGATTCCAGTAGCAATAATGGCTGATGATGATCCAGAAAAAGTTTTGCCTTGAGAAAGTAACTAAGCGAAACGCGTGTCTGCGTTTGTTTTCATCTGTATCAATACTCCACTCAATATAGCATAGAGCTACAGCTAGAAACTTCATAGGCAGCTAGCAATACACCTCTTTTAGAATCAGCCTCATACCGCAGTTTGGATCACTATTAAGGCTCCTTCAAAACTAATAAGAGCGCAATTTTGATATAACATTGGTATGCATCATACCTAATGAGTGCTATATTGATAAAATATTGGTATGCATTATACCTAAGAAGCAGATTAATTTATACTACCTTGAGATAGCTACTTCAAGTTGCTGTTACAGACCTGATTTATGGGTTTTAGATCATAAACAATAGATAGCAGCCATTTATCTAACTGCTTTCTATATAGGCATGAGATACAAATATGTAGCAACTGCCTATCTATTAAGAACTATTATTAAATATAGCTCAATGCTATTCTTTCTCCATAACCTATATTATATTAATAAATACTGTGCTACGTCTATGGAAGATATTTGAGTTTATTTCTGCTTATTAACTAGGAAGCTAAAAACTCTTATATAGGAAGCACATCTTGCAAGATATACTCCTTTATGAAAGCTATTTGAGTCTATTCCTGTTGATTAATGAAGAAGCTAAAGACTCTCATTCTGGAGGTATAACTTGTATATCTTGATAAGGATTTGGAGTAGCTTATATAGACAATTTAAAAATAAGTGGAATCAATAATTCTGCACAAATAAAAGGCTTTATTATACTTTATTAAAGAGACAATGAAACAGTTGAAGCGTTACACTGCAATTTTATATCACTTGTAATGTCAACACTATACATACACCATGTTTGCTTTTAACCTTATTTTGCTACTTTCCATTATACCAGGTTGTTACAAATACTTTTTAATGTATACCAATACAATTTGAATAATTTTATATTTTCAATTCATCCTGCATTGCCTTGATGTACACTTCTTTTTTCTGGTCCTTTAGTAACTTAATATGTGTTCAGGTGCACCCTCTAATTAATAAACAATATTGATAGTGCGGTTGTTTATCTTACTCTTTGTTAGTAGGATGATCCAGAAACAGACAGCATTCTGCCTTTGCTCATATCACACTGAAAAATGTGACACAAGTAAAGAGAGAGTAGACTCTTTAGTTAACATAAATTTTTCTGTCAATTTCGAAACTGTCACACGTTGCTGGCAATTTTGCCCTCCAAGTCTCTGGATTAATTATCCAACGGCCATGTATGAAGGTTTATAAACCCCAAAATCTCATGTGATTTAGCTCAAACCATTTAGAGAAAACTACCTTTACCTATGTGTATATAAAAAATACATAATGAATTAAAAGTTACAAATAAATCTCTCCCTGCCCTTCTTTAACAGTGCTACTCAACATCGGGCTTGGTCCTCTAGGGGGGCCCTGAACAAACATTCATGTCCCTACACATAGAGATGCCTAGCTGAAGCTAAGAAGCACTGGACTCAGGGGTGGATTTGGAGCTTAATGTAGCAATGGAAAAATTCTTAAAGTGCTCTCATGTGGACGGGACCAAATCAATTGTAGGCAGGGCCAACACAAAAGTAGGCGCACAGATTTTCCTAGCCACATCTGTGGCAGCTGAGGCTAACGCATACTCCAATGGTTGGCGGAGTAACAGCAATGCGAGAAGGAGCCTGTCACAATAGAAGGACCTAACACACAAGTAAGCTAAGCATCGCTCTAGTAGGCAGAATCAGCACTGTACAACATCAAAAATATCAATAAAATAACATTACTGATGTAGAAAGATGTTTGTTTTTTCTTATCTCTTCTTGTAGCATTAGCAGCAGGGGGAACTGTGATAGCTCTTTTACCTTCCCTCTGCTGCTACTTTTAGATGGAGCCTTCAGAAGTCTTCTGGCTTGATCCCGCAGCTCTCCAGCTCTGCGCTGCCTGTCACCATCTTCTGTGTTCACTTTTCTTCTCTGCCAGCTTCTTTCTTCTCTCTGGCGTCGTCTTTGTTGATCCACCAGCTTCTTTCTTCTCGCTGGTGTAATCTTAGTTTCATACTTCTCTCCGGTGTCTTCTTTCTTGACTGCGGCACTGACTCTTCTCTGGAGCTCCGCGCAGGTATCTCTCTGCCATCAGACTAAACTGCTGCCACACGGGATGGGTATATAATAGCCATTGCATGGGCGCACAAGCGGTGAGCCCTGATTGGCTCGCTACTCCAACCATTGGCTAGCAGTGAATTGTTTTTGATTCACTGTCACCAGCACCAGGAAACCCTGGAAAACAAGACCTACCGGCCTTCAGCTGTCAATCAGGTGAGTGTTCTTTAATTTTCTTTGCCCTCTTCACAAGATTCGGGGGGCACTAGCTCACAATGGCAGCTATGGAAGTATTTAAAATGCTATAAATCATGAGAAAGCTGTGGATAAGTCTTCCTCTGTAACACCACCTACACCCAACTACAACACACAATCTTCTTCCACATACTTGTACATATGTTAATATCGCACACTCCACCTCTACAGACACATATACTACTGAATCTAAGATTGCTAAACCTCAGTGCAGTATACCTGATAAAGCTTCCCCACTTCCCAAACCACCCTCACATGCTCTCAAACCTCTTGCTAGCACCTATTCATCTGTTCCACTTAACTTAAATGCACACACCTCTCAGTTATCTCTGTTCTCCCACCACTTAAACAAGATCAACTTTGCTCTGCCTCCTCCTTCTTTACTTATATCTCACCAATATTTCTCTCCATATTTTCATAGCCAACAGAAAATGGCCAGAATGTTTATCATCAATCATAGCTCCAGAGAGCTCTCCAGCAATAAATTGGTGTATCCAGCACCATTTGTTTTCAAGCACAGAGCCTTAGATGCAAACTGCCTTTGTCTCCTCCATGATAACTGTCACCACTTCATGAAAAAGTGGTCTCTCTTCATGGTGAAATAAGTTGAGTTTTAAGCTTGCTCCTATAATGCTTCTGCATAGAGATTTTTCATAATGCGGTCGGGGCCAGTGGTCTGCAATGACAGGCAGCATGGCAGCAATCTGATTTGCTGCCAGGCTATCTGATTTGTTTGGGCCTCCACAAAACAAGCTACCATTGCTTTACTGCCTTAAGCCCAACCGTGCTGTCAATGAACTCTACAATATTAAACCATGTCTGCTCGTGCTGCCAAACTTATATAGACACAGGAATGGATATTACAACTGGAGTGGCTTTCCATCTGCTTCTGACAGACCGTGACACTGAATATGTGGGTAGCATGGAATACGTCATCTTGGAATACGCTGCATTGAACAGAGATTTAAACCAATATATAGATGCAGTTGAGGAGACTGTACTTAAATTAAAATGTAACCCATCGGATGGGATCCCGGATTTAAGAGAGCTTGTACACGAGATATACACTGCCCTTCAGAAGAATACTACAGAGGAGGCCCTGAGGGAGGATGATAAATATGTCCAGTTTAAAAAACAGCTAAGAGACCTGAGAATACAAATGGGTGTGTCATCGGCCCCTGCAGTCGAAGATTTGGGGCCGAATATTTGGTACATGAAGACGAGGAGATCGCCGTCACCCAGAGCACTCCTATTACACAGTTGGAGATGATGAACTCAGTGAAAAACAAAGTATGTGGTTACACGTACGAGAGAGAAGCAATTGAAAGGATGATTGAAAACAAACTTCAGCACTTATAGCATATTAAGGTAACTGTGGCACACAGCGGTAGCTGAAAGAGAAAAGTGGTGCAAGATGGAATTGTCCTTGGGACCCTCCCACCCACCCTTATAATTGATCTTAGAAAAGACATGTAGACTTTAACAAACCAAACACTTCAGCGACAAGAAGTGCCAGTTTTGTGGCTGAAGTGCTTGGTTTGTTTGGGTCCCCACAAAACAAGGTAACAATGGGCTTAATGCAGTTAAGGTAACAGTGCTGTCAATGAATTCTACAGTGGCAAGATGTTGTCGTCATCTCCAGCCTCATTCTCACCCTCATCAGTGTGTACATCATCCTAATTCAACCCTGCAGGAAACCACCATTACAGAAGTCTTTGTAACATAAATGTCAAAAACAAAAATGTTTTACCATTTTAAAGAAAAAAAACACATTTAATAAAGGTGAAACTTTACTGTAGAAAAACATAAAATTGCCAAAATGTCATTTTACGCAAATATTAATAAGCATTCCAGCATCAGCTATTCTTTCTCTAAGCTAGATCCCAGCACCTGCAATCTACATTGTCATCATCCTCACCCTCATCAGTGTGTACATCATCATCACTCAATACTAATTAATCCTGGCTGGAATCCACCATTACAGAAGTCTTTGTACTTTGATCTAAATGCCAGTAAAGGCCTTCCTCGTGGAATTTGTAGTTCATTTTACGACAGAGCTGTCATGATTTTTGGACACTTCTTTTAGACCAGCCCAAATGTCAAAATGTTCTGCTGAATCATCTGCATCATCCTTGGGTCTCTAAGAAAAGCTTAGTTTTTCCCCAGCAGCAGTAGCCTGAGAAACTGAAGGAGGAGATGCCGTTGTGTCATGGATCTCTCTCAGCTGCATATGTAGATTCTGGTAGAGAACGACAACTCAAAACCAGACCTTGCACCTTCCAGGAATCAAAAAACAGAATGACCATCACCTCCCCCCTGGAGTGGCTCCTTATATCTAGGGTCAAATTTCCACAGTATTTTCCCCTCCCAGTGATTGCTTGACTAGGGGGGGTTGGAGAGAGGAGTGGAGATCAGCTGTTTTTCCACAGAAACTCCCCTGCTAGATGGCATGCCTGGTCTAGTCTTGTGAGAACAATGGATAGTAATTAGCCACCCCCCCTGACCAGTATCTTGCAACCTGATCCCTACCCATAACCCCCCTGGCTTCACTTTAAGGACAATGAATAACATCTTCACTTCCACATCATCAATATACAATACATAATATACATATTTACAATAAGCTATAATGTCCCCTTATCCACATGTAATTTGACACTGCATGTATACTCTGTTGGGCTGGGGAACAAAAGCAAGGGCTATAAAAAGTACATGCTATATTCCACATTTTGTGAGAAAAGAGGGACAGGCTAGTTAGGGTGATATTAATACCTCGTTTCACCACAGTGATGGATTTCACCCAACTGTAATGTTCTCCCAACTGTAATGCTCTCACAAAAATGCAATTCTACCCACTGTAAACTTAACCACAGATATGTGGACGATTGGAACTAGGCAAACTAAAGATTATATGACTGACAGCCCACTGGGTTGGTTAATTGCCTTCAGCAGCAGAAACAGCAGCAGCATGTACCCAACAACGACAGATTATTCTGAGGCAGGCTACTCTGTATCAGCGGCTTCACTAAGAGGCATACCGATGACAACCTGTTTGAAAAACTAAGGGATCTCATTGCAACATAGCTTATCCCATTTGGACTCTACTGAGGATATGTCATTTGTGATAATGCCACCAATATTGTGAGAGCATTACAGCGGGAAGAATTCCATCACATTCCCTGTTTTGCTCACACAATCAACTTGGTGGTACCGAGCTTTTTAAAAAATGACAGCGACATGCAGGAGAATCTGTCTGTGTCCAGAAATAATTTGGATCATTTTTGGCATTCTGCAACAGTATGTAGGAGATTGCAGCTGCTGCAAGAAGAATCGGATTTGAGGGGAATGTACTTTAGTCCAGCACAGTGGAGAATACTTTCCGTGTTGTGTAAGGTTCTGAAACCACTCTAAGTAGTTACCTGTGAAGTGAGTTCAGACACTGTTAGCTTGAGTCAAGGCATTCCCCTAATAAGACTTTTGAAAAAGCAGCTAGAAAAATTGAAGGAGGAGATGAAACTAAGCAATTCTAACTATGTATGACCTGTAGATTTTTTTTTTCCCGAAAAATCAGTGGTGTCTGTAAACTATACTTTAGTTAATTTCCTTGTAAACCCCTAGTGGTGCTGCATAAGTTTTCCTCTAGATGCTGTTATGGTTTCCTTTTGCTGTTTTTAGTCTGCTGTAAGGAAGTTTCTGTGCAACTTGGTTGACAGTTTTTGCCAGTAGTGCACAGGGTTTTCTTAACATGCTTCCCCTCAAAGGCAATGGGGCTGATACCCTCTATCAATGTTGGTTGCAGCATTCATTGTTCGTATCTGTCCTAATGTAATTGGAAATAGCAGTAATGCCCAGTGAAATGTCAAGTAGTAGTTACCTTTCTAATACACAGTACGTTGTGTCCTTTCCAGAGCAGATTTGCACCAGATATGCAGCTCCTCAGTTATTGGTGATTAGGTCCTTTGTGCTTAGGTGTTTATCACGCTTGTCTGCCTCAAGAAACCCCATGTGATCAAACCATAGCTGCTTTCATAACAATAGGAAGCAGTCTGGAGATTGGTTAATATTGCAGACTGCTTCCAATTGTTTATTATAACAGCAGCAACTGCTGGATCACTTTTGAGGCAGCCAATGTATGGGTTGAATGTAGGGCTGGTGCTACCATTATGTGAACTTAGGCGCTCGCCTGGGGCGACAATGTTTTTGGGGGCACTTAAATTACTGACACTCCCAGCTTGGACTGGGAGTGTGACTGTGTGAAGAGCCGCAGATGCCACCCTTCACCTCAAGTCTTCTAAAGTAAAAAGCACAGGGTGAGGAATGTGGGTGGGATGCAGCTTGGGTTTCCGCCAGACTTGGTTGAACCAATATGAGATTCCTTTCAAATCACTAGGAACATGTAACATCAATGGGAAAGCAGCTTATCAAGCCATTAAAAAACTAAGAGTGCTTCAATGCCATTTAGAAAGTAACCTTACTTAATGACTAATTAAATCATTCATTTATTTTACAGCTCACAGAGCTTTGGAGTATTTCAATCATACAGGAGGAAAAGTGAATTACAGAGAGGTACATTTATATTCCTTTACAAAATTGTAAATTAAACATTACATGTTGACTTTAAATTACTAACGGTAATTTACAAGTGTAAATAAGCGCCCGTGGAAGACATTTCTGTATACGTGAGTGCATTTATTTTCCTTCCTTGCACATAGATATATGTGCATCCATGATATGGTTTTTGGACCTGTCACTCTGCATGTACTTTTAATGGACTGTTGGCCTGATTGGAAATGTACATGATGGAAAGTAAAAACATCTCTGCTAAATTTTTATCTACTATCACTTTAGACCAGCTGTTTATTAAAATTAGATTTTATTTTTCTCTTAAATTACTCTAGTTTCATACAAGTGAAGGGATATTAGGTTTGTCTTTATTACATATTGCTTTATATTTACATGGGTATGCAAATAAATAAATACCCACAGCAAATACGCAGCTTACGGCCCAGCTTGCATTTAACTAGAAATGTCCTGATCCTCCAAATTTTGCCCTCCCCCTCGTAGATGCAACTATCTTGACGCACCGTAAAAACAGGCTAATTTGTGCAAAAATATGTGCATGATGCCACAAACTGGCAAATGTGCTGCAGCCGCACATTTATACATTCCTGAATTACCCTTAGTACTATGACAAGTTTTGATCTTATGTTCAATTCTCCACTCTTTGTATGCAGAATGTCATCTTTTCCTCACCACTAACTGTGCATCTGACTCTTAAGAGTCAAATGCAAAACTTCAGCGCTAATGCCCTTTTGTGACATCATGTACATACTTTTGCACAAGCACACACAAGCATCTGCAGCAGCGCAATGGTTAACAACGGCTGATGGAGGCAGGAGCCTAGATTGAGGGTTTTGCACTGAAGCGCAGAAACAAACTTTCATTTTGCAGGAAGGGATTATTTAAATTAAAGGCGTATGATGGACATATTTACAGGGGATTTTTTCCCCTGCAAAAGATGTTGAATACTACACCACCCCTGAGGTCATAGAGATTGGGTTTCCCCTATACATATAATGGAACAGTTATTTTTTTTATTTACCATTATTTATATAGCTCCTACATGCTATGCAGTGCTTTACAGAGATTTTTTAATCATTCACTTCAGTTCAATTCAGTTGCTGCTCAGTAGAGCAGGAACCAATTGTACCAGTATGTCTTTGGAGCATAGATAACTAGACCCCCTAGAGGAGAACATACGAGCCCCACACAGATAGTACCCTGGTCAGAATCAAACCCATGGCCTCAGAGCAGTGAAGCAGCAATGCTAACCATTTGGGCATCTGCACCATCTAGAGATAGCTTTGAACTGGGTTTCTAGTAAAGATGCACTGACTAGAAGAGCTAGCATGAGTAAATTCATAAACAAAATGACACTAACTAAGCCCCTCTTGTCCTTCCCCAGACCCTCATATATTTAAGCAGCACATTATAAAGATTTTCTATAATAAGTTTGTGTAGAAAAAAAAAAATAAAAAAAAAAAAATTGCAGGATTAGGGTTTAGAGATGCCAAACACAACCCATTAAAGGGATTAATTCTCTACACACATCCTTGAGTATTACTGCTTTCTCCAGGAAATTAGTAATTTGGAGATACCTCCAGTTCTCTGACATTGGCAAAGCCCATTTAGCCTGAACATCAGAGAAGGACCAAATTCTTGTTGACCTCACCAGCTTTTTCAATCCAGAAGATCCCTGACTGAGACTGACCCTTAAAAACCATGGGTTTGAGGGATGGAGAAAAATTAGGGTTTGCCATCAGGAATGTAAGGGTAGATAATGAGGATGAGTTGTGTTTTAGTACCCTATCTGTCCTCTAGCATGCAAAAGTGGGACCAATTTTGGTAACCACAGAGCTGGAACCTGCAGAGAGTTATCTTCTATTTATATCCATTGTTTAGTTACACTTTTTCTGATCCACTCATTACTTTATAGCATGACTGCATGGCAGTAACTAGCAAACTGAGGGTGTTGTATTCCTCCCACATGTTTATGTCTATGTAAGTCTTTTACCACCTTCTGCAGGTCTAGTTTTAACTACTAGTGGGAGTTGGACTTGAATAGTTAAGAAAGATCCTTGGTAATACAAACCAAATATTTGACTTAGGAAGCATACTATAAAAATTTAAAGATGTAAGGCAACATATTTTTCTCAATTTATTTTAAAATTGTTAAATTTGGTGACCAGGTTGAGGACTGAAACCACATAATTAGTAATCACTGGCATCAAATCATACGTAAAGAGCACTAATTTGTGTTCACTGTCTACTTACTGGACCCCTGAGATGGTCCGATTAGCCCTAATTAACCTTGGCAGAATTTTCATGCATAGGACAAAAATGAAGGGTAACAGAGAACAACTCTATCTGGTACTGTTTTTTATTTCAAATGGATCTGACAAGGAGACATTAATTTTAATTGCATCCAATGACAATTTATAAAGTGCAAAATTCTTTGAAGGCAGGTAGGCCTCATCCACACAGAATTGCTCAAGTAGGCCTGTCATGAAACTTCAGTCTACCCTCTGGTTATTAATATTTTTTACAGAGAAATAATGATACAGTTTTGCTTTTTATGCCATGTCCAGTTGAACTTGCAATCTATATTTTAGCGACTAGAACACAGGATGACAAAGGGAGTTGCCACAGGTAACAAGTAACTGATGATGGCATTCAAACCAGGGTCTACAAGAGCTTGTGATGTGCTTAAGCTGGGCAAAAAGCTGCTTGTAGGTTCTGCTCCTGTTTATTTGGCTGTGAGCTTTCTGAGTCTTGCATCATTAATTTCTCTTCAGCTATTTATCTGCTGGAAAGGGCAAAAAGCATGTGGCCTCCACAAGGCACTGTGTCATTGTAATAAATGGGTTTGGGTGGGTGAATTAGATATGGTTTGTGTTTATCTATGGCATGACCTAATTTGTCCTAATTTTCTTTTTGTGAATGTTGTGAGGTATAAATCTGGCCACAGACAGTGGCCAGATCATTTCCTGAGTAACTGTAGTCTGGTTATGTGAAGGATGACTGCATACATAGACCAATAACTGTTACCTGCTGACTGCATTTAACATATCCAATCAATATGTTTTTTATCATTTTCCGTGATCAGGCTTATTTTGATTGCAACACTGGGATATTTGTGAAATGCTATAACATCACAGCACTGGGGGTGTGGGACCTTGAGGCCACACACAGTTGCCCAATATTTCTGTTGATATCCCAGTGTGTGGCCAGATTTGGTGCTACTACCAGTGAAGGGCTGTCAACTTTTGGTCATGGTACTGCAAAATATATTACACAGCAGATGCAATATGCAAGTTAAATGCCCATTGGAAGATAATATGTCACTGATAATTTCAAGTAATGCTGCTGGTAGGATGTAGTATACTATTAATAATGTCTTTTAGGATGTAAATTTAGCCATATATGGCATAATATGCCTTTAGTGATGCCAATTAGAGTACTATGCCAGACATAATGCCCTTTAGAGAGTAGTATACCAATAATAATGCATTTTATGGATCATGGAAAGTAGAGTGTATATACCTGCCAACTCTGAGTAGAATGTAATATGCCAATAATAATGTCCAGTAGACGGTAATATGCCAGTATAAACTCTGTAGAGTTTAGTATACCTGTAACAATGTAGAGTAGAATGTAACATGCACTAACAATGTCCAGTATAGTCTAGTGGGGATGTAGATGAAATGGCAACAATGAAAATGTCACCATTCAGAATGGCGACACCATACTTTCAATAATCAGAATGTCAACACAGTAAAAATGTTGATATGTAGAATAGGGACACATTCATTATGTCGCATCAGTTAAAATGTCAACATTGTGACTGTCAACAGTAAGCATTACATTTTAAAGCGACAATGATGGCACTACCACCGGCACTACTGCCGACACTACATATCAAAAGATAAATAGACAATCACCCCCCCCCCCCACTGACTCTACCACTGGCAGTACATAAATACTACATTAAAACAAATAGAAATAGTGCTGCAGTAAATAAATTTTAAAAAACAGCATACCACCCCCATCCCAACCCCAAACAGCTTAACCCTAGTGCTGCCAGCCTAAATGGATACTAGCAAAATTGGGGGGCCAAAAAGCATGGGGGGGGCACCTAATTTTACTAGTACCAGCACTAGACTTTTCCAGGCTTGTCTGCACAGGGCTGTATTCCCTAGGGAGATGTGGACTGCCAAAAAAAAGCACCATCACCCCTAGTTGTACCCAGCCCCAAACTGAAAGCACTAAGGCTCATCCCACACCCCTGGGTGATGGGTGTGGGGTAATAGTAATTTAATTAATGTCCCTGGTGCACTACAGGTCCCAGGAAGCCCATCTACCATTAACATCTTGGGCATGCTGGCACTTGTAGTCCTTCAAACACAAGCATTCCCATGGCTTACATGGCATGCTGGGACTTGGGGAACCACAAGTGCCAGCATGCATTGGAGTTAGTCATAACATGAAGGGACACATATTGGAGTCTTTGATGACCCCAACATGTCTCTAAGTTAAAATTAAGTGAATAAAAGCTAAAAATCAATAAAACTATTACAATTCCACGTAAACTCAGGAAGCAGCCACGGAAGAATACTACAAATGTCTTTATTCCAGCAAAATATGAACATGCAGGTTTTCATAAACAGGTATAACTCCCAACATAAACATGAACAGGTGTGGCAGGAAGGTACACAGAAATAACAAGTTCCACAGAATGCTAATGTAGTTTGAATGCAGGGATAAGAATGGTGAGTTACCCAATTCCAGGATGCAAAAGTCTGTCCAGGAAGCAAACAGAGTCCAGGCAAGGTAACTGACACAAGCAAATAATCAAGGTCCAGAAGTCAGGCCAAAAGGTCAGGGCAACAGGCGAAACAGCATGGTCCAAGGTAAAGGCAAACGATTCAGGGTCTCAGGCAAGCAGGCAAGGTCCAAGGTACAGGCAGGGGTCATACACAGAAGTTCAGTCCAGCAGGTATATATCAAATAACACAGGCGCATGCTAGCAGCAGCCAGGAACAAACAGGATGAACTGCACAGAGCACAGCTTGAGGCAGGTATTTAAAGCAGTGTGACAGGTGCAGTTCTAATTAGGCCTCAGGCAAGAAGATTAACTCCTTCAGTCATGCTGAAGAGTTTAGGAACAGAACAGCAGCACCTCTGGTGGTATAAGGTACTGCTGCTAGATACAAAACACAGGAAGAGTTGTAACAAAAAAAACCCAAGATTAAACATACCCCAGTTTATGTTCATATAAGACTTTAATTAAATTTACACATATTAGGTACCCCTGTTCTTGGGAGAACTAGACAAATACACTTTGATGTAATTTTCTGGGATTGATCTGTTTATATGAAAATAACCACGGTAAACATATTTCCTTTTTTTCCTAGCTAACTTTTTATTTTATGTCTATTTCTATATTTTGCCAAGGGAAACCACTTTATTTTGTGAAAATAGTATATAAAATTAGCATGGGGGTATAATAACAGTAATATTATTACATATAATAACAGATTATAATTAAACATTACAACAATAGCAAAAGTTTGAATGCCATTCATGCATGTAATATTTACCTACTAACGCGTTCAAGTATCTTAAAAATGCAGTTTTATATTTTCTCTTTAATATGTTATTTAATATTACATATTTACTATTTTATATAACACATAGTTAAAACTCTCTGGCCATAGAGGGGTCACTTTACACAGGACTTAAGAACAAACCCATACTTCAGGGAATTGTAGTTCTATAACAATCACACAATAAGTATAGATTGAGTCTTTTACTATTATATGTAGCACCGGCATCTGTGACAAGCCAGGCATATACAGTGGAACATGGTGAAACTGTCCGGAGACTACTTCTCCCAGAATGCTTTGGGATGAGACTGAAGCCACAAAGTCATGCAGAGGTTGTTAAGAGCTGGAAAACCGGAGGGGGCTGCTGGGAAGGAGAAGGAAGGAGGAGTAGGAGGAGCAGAGAGGAAGGAATGTGAGAGAGCCGGTGAGAGAGGAGACAATGCCCTTGGGAAAAACGCTATTTCAGAACTGGGAGGCATATTTGCTGATTGGAATCCCGAAATAGAGGAGATTGGAGAAGAAATAGGGATGTGAAGAGGAGACCATACAGAAGTGGATCAGGCTGCCAGACTCCATCATGGAGAGGGGCCACGCCAGAGATGAAACTAGCGATCTGTGGGCCCCGATACAGGGAGGCGGGGAGAAGGGAACCCTTGCCCCCGACACTCTGCATATACCATGCAGTGGCCCACATTATCTCCATGGGCACTGGGGCACTGGTGCACGGCACCTGCTGCACCAATGGAGATTCCGCCACTGGACCATGCTGTGAGTGGCAACTGTAACCGGTATTATTAATGAACTACTGCATTATATATGAGATTTTTGATACAGTTAGTTAGATAGGGAATTGATGGGGAGACCCGAAAAAAATAGTTGGAAAACCCTTTTGTAGGACTGTGTTTTAGTTTCAAGGGTAATAGTACAGGGAGAGATAGATAGGTATTTTGAGATACCAAGGATAAATAGTCTGTTAAAAGAAAAAGCCTTTCAATGGAGTAAACTGTAAGTGTGAAATGTGATACATTCTGAAAGAAAGGAAACAGTGAGTTGCTTCAGTATGGAAAAAAAGGAGGGAACAGCCAGTGTTTGTTAAACATGTTTCTACCTCCATTTTGAAAAACCTCATGTGTGTCGGTTATAAAATTTGGGGGAGAGATGTTTTATCCTACCAGGATGAGATAGCAAGTGGTGTTATAACTGATGGTTCTTTGTGCTCTATCAAGCCCAGTGATTCAAAGGAACTGTGCATCTATATTGCATTTATGTGCATAAAATCTGAGAACAAGTAATAATGATTGTAGTGATCATAGAGGAATTACGGTTATAAGGGTTAGCCCATCACAAAATTGTGGTGAATAAGGCCTAAATCATAACTGCAGTGTAAATATGGTATATCAAATGGTGTAGTGGTAGCACTTCTGCCTCACAGCACTGGGGTCATGAGTTCAATTCCTGACCATGGCCTTATCTGTGTGGAGTTTGTATGCTCTCCCTGTGTTTGCGTGGGTTTCCTCCGGGTGCTCCGGTTTCCTCCCACACTCCAAAAACATACTAGTAGGTTAATTGGCTGCTATCAAAAATTGACCCTTGTCTCTACCTGTCTGTCTATATTAGGGAATTTAGACTGTAAGCTCCAATGGGGCAGGGACAGATGTGAATGAGTTCTCTGTACAGCGCTGCGGAATCAGTGGCGTTATATAAATAAATGGTGATGATGATGATGATCCATTGATAAATTGAGCTGCTAAAGTGTAAAATGTGAAGTCAGAGGGTCTAATGTGTGTGTATTCGGTGGCTCTGTACATCCCAGTGTTAGAAGATAGCAGTGTCACCTGCGGCAGCTTCAAAGGCCCCTGAGTGAACTATATCCTGGCCTAGGATGGAGTTTTGACACCTTAATACACTTTTAGGAACCATTCAGCATGGTGTCTTGCTCAAGGAGACCATGTGCTGACTTGGCTATATTTTATATAGACAAAAATAATTCAGTTTTCAAATATGCCACTTAAAATCAATAAAAGTAGTGATCAACCACATAATTCTCAATGGCTTGTTAAAGGGCAGCTCATATGTCAAATTAAGAATTCTGCCACACCGAGAAGTTGAGGAAATGAGTATAAGCTCAACTGATACCCTGTATCTAGGCCTGTTTGATATCAATAAATGGGTAAATCCATAGGGGATCTATTAATAATAAAATTGGGTCTGCGTGACACTCCACAGAAAAGTTAGGTCACATAGTAGAATTGGGTGGTAAATCAGGTAACATGCAAATGGTGATAGTAAAAGTTGTCACAGACCACAACCCCCCTGGAGGTGGGGAAAGGTGTAAAGGTGTCTTTAAAAAGCTGAGACCAAATTGTCAGTTTGCTCGGGATCAATCTAATTGAAGGACTGTCCATCTTTTCTGCCTACTCCAGGCATACGTAAGTTATGTTCTGTACTTTCATCCCATTTGTTTTTATAACTATTTGCAATTTTTTTATTTGTATGTCAAATCTTTATCTAATTGTTTTTTTATTATCTGTAAGCATTGTACCTTTTGTATATTAAATGTAACAATTTAATAATTCTGTCCTTATTGCTCTAATTCTTACAATCTATTATTAGTTGGCAGGCTTTATTAGTTATCATGTATTGAAGAGGAGTATTTAAAACAAGTATTTACTAATATGCTCTTTCAGCTTCCTGGAATCCTGGGAGCTGCTCCACGCAGCTGTTTTACCCAGGGCTCAGTGGTTCTTTTCACAGCTTTGGCTGAAAACCGGGTCTGTGTCAAACTTAAATGTTTCTCCAGTTAGGAAGCAATGCTGCTTAAAAACATTTAAAAAATTACATTATAAGTAAATACAGTTACCATGACATAATTGTAGATTTTAGAGTGTCAAGGTACTTTGAAGCAGTACCGTGTGATTTATTTGGATTCACGGGCTTAGCAACAAAGCGTTACGGGAAAATGTTAAAAAATTGGCCAGTATGCAATTGTACAGCATGGGCCTCATTTAGATTTAAATATAAGACCATTTTGTGGCATAAATATACAGTCATGGCCAAAAGTTTTGAGAATGGCACAAGTATTGGTTTTCACAAAGTTTGCTGCTTCAGTGTTTTTAGACCTTTTTGTCAGATGTTGCTATGGTATACTGATGTAAAATTACAAGCATTTCATAAGTGTCAAAGGCTTTTATTGATAATTGCATTAACTTTATGCATAGAGTCAATATTTGCAGTGTTGACCCTTCTTTTTGAAGACCTCTGCAATGCACCCTGACATGCTGTCAATCAACTTCTGGGCCACATACTGATTGATAGCCACCCATTCTTGCCTAATCAATGCTTGGGGGTAAATGTATCAAGGTGCGATTTTGCAAATCCAGTGATTTTCTTGGGAGAGTTGAAATTCGCAGATATATGAACCTGAAATTTCATGTAAAATCGCCAGAGTTATGTTTCTGTCAAAATCGCTATTTCCAAAACCGATAGAGATCAAACTCCCGACTGTTTGCCACTCTAGCTTTACAAGTCTTAAATGAATGAAGCTGCGATTAAGCGAACTCTCCTGAGTTTGTTTTAAAACATGCCAGATACAACACGCTCCATTCTAGCAGCATGTTCTTTAAACACATCACTGTTACACTGCCCTGCTGCAGGCTGGCAGCACTAGGGTTAATAGTGAATAGAGGGGGACCCCACACTTCTTTTTGTTTTTACTTTTATCTATTTTTTTATAGTTTTGACAGCTGCCGGGACCTTCAGGGCAGTGTAACAGTGATGTGTTTACTAATGTCACAGCTAGATAAGGACAACATGGGAGAGTTAGCTAAACACAGGAGTGCTTTACATCACAGCAAAGTGCCAAAGAGGACCAGCGATTTTGAAGATCAGGGTAAAATCGCAGCTTAAAACATTTGAGAAATTTTGGACTAAAATTGCGGGTTATCACCCACAATTTACCGCGCTGAGAAAATCGGACTTTGATACATTTACCCCTTGGAGTTCGTCAGAATTTGTGGATTTTTATTTGTCCACCCACCTCTTGAGGATTGACCACAAGTTCTCAATGGGATTAAGGTTTGGGGGGTTTCTTGGCCATGGACCCAAAATTTTGATGTTTTGATCCCCGAGCCACTTAGTTATTACTTATGCCTTATGTGCAAGGTGCTCCTTTTGTGCAAAGCAATGATGATTGCACGTGTTTCCATGGTTAACAGAAGAAGAACAATGATTTCAAGCACCACCCTCCTTTTAAAGCTTCCAGTCTGTTATTCTAACTCAATCAGCATAACAGAGTGATCTCCAGCCTTGTCCTCCTCACTACTCTCAACTGTGTTAAGGAGAGAATCACTGATCTGATGTCAACTGGTCCTTTTGTGGCAGGGCTGAAATGTAGTGGAAATGTTGTTTTTGGGATAAAGTTCATTGTCATGGCAAAGAAGGATTTTGAAATTAATTGCAATTCATCTGATCAATCTTGACATTCTGAAGTATATGCCAATTGGCATCATAAAAACTGAGGCAGCAAACTTTGTGAAAAATAATATTTGTGTCATTCTCAAAACGTTTTCCCATGACTGTACATGCTTCCATACTGCCCATGTGTGCCAAAATATGGCCAAATTTAGATTTTACTTATAAGGTATGGCCCCTTATGTCTGGAGAGGTGAAATTGGGGCAAGCAGGTATAAGCTAAGCACAGTAAGGGGATGTATAGATACGTATAGCACATCCCTTCGAAATACAGTCTAATGAGACTTGAAAGCATCCACATATACACTTCTTAAGAGGCAGATTTATTTTCGGCTACCTGAAGCTTGTTAATGACACCAACAGCAATATCTAGCGGTGACACCAACAGCAATATCTAGCCGCTTCTTGTAGGCCTTGTGCATATTGACACTGCCAAGTCACTATTCTTGCTCTTGTCTTGACACTTCATTACATTATATTGTGTCCAAACACAGTAATGGGACTTTTCACATTTATAGCTAACACTGTCAAACTGCATCTCTTTGCTATCACTGGGTGTCCGTCTGATGTAGAAAAAGTTGAGAAAGTATCTTGAGATTCCTGCAACTCACTGCTATCACTAATATATAGAGATTGCTGCAGGGAAGCTTTGAGATGCTGTTAAAGGAAAAAGTTGGTGAAAGGAGAATAACAATCTGTGATACCCTATTACATCTATAAAAGTACTTAGTATTTAGTTGATTTTCTTTGAAATAAATATATGCCATTTTCTTATTAAATATTTTACCAGCTGTTGCAGAAACATCCTGATGCATTCCAGGCTGGGAGTGTTTACCCTGATGCGTTCTATCAGGACCTCTGCATGCAAGGTGAGAAAATGAAGGCAAAGAACCAATAACTAAATACACACCATTGCACAATTTTAGCAAAGTTGCCTGCTTTATAGTTACACCCTTTTTGGTAAGCCAGAATAGAGATCTATCTTGATTGGTGCATATATATAGTATTCATTTGGGGATACTACTACTACTACTAAAAATAATAATAGATGTATGTCTTAAAGATGCAAATCCCTATAGACATTGTTGTTGTTTTTTCACCTCTTTAGCATGAAGCTTATAGTCATTTTTACATTTAATTCTTCTGTAACAGAGTTCCATTAGCAGAATCGATCTATAGGGAAAATATTGCATGGCTGATATGGCTATCACTGCACTCACATGGAAGCAGAGCCAGTCAGTCACAAACTTTATTGGTGGCCATGTGATAGCAGAGAAAGGATGAGGGCGCATGCTGAGCAGGGGGGCATTCCAAAACCTCTCAGTTTACTACACCATGGAGTAAATGTATTAAGGTGTAATTTGCAAATTCAGTGATTTTCTCGGGAGAGTTGAAACTCACAGATGTATGAAGCTGAGATTTCATGTTGTGTTTCTGTCAAAATCGCTATTTCCAAAATCGATAGAGATCAAACTCCCGACTGCTTGCCACTCTAGCTATACACGCCACATTCAACACGCTGCATTCTAGCAGCGTGTTCAGTAAACACATCACTGTTACACTGTCTGACTATAGAGCCGGAGGTCCCGGCAGCTGTCAAAACTGCTAAAAATAAATAAAAGTAAAAAAAAAAAAAAACAGTGTGTGGCCCCCCTTTATTCACTATTAACCCTAGTGCTGCCAGCCTATTGCTGGTTACGTGAAAATCGGGGCAAAATTTTGCGTGGGGTCCCCCCTATTTTCACATAACCAGCACTAGACAAAACAGCCGGGGTGGGTGGCACTTTAGCAGGGGGAGACGCGTCAGGGATCCCCCTGCCATAATGACAAACCAACCCCAGGCTGTTCAGCACTGGGCTGGATACCCTAGGGAGTGGGGTTCGCCGAAATAAACGAGCGGTCCCCCTCTTTATGGATAACCAGCCAAGTGTTGAAAGTACTAGGGTTCTTCCTACACCCCTGGGCGGTGGGTGTAGGGTAATAAACGCTGATATAATTGTAATAAAATAAACAGACGCCATTTTGTTTTGTGAAACTACAAGTCCCAGCCAGCCAGGGTGCCATAAACAGTGTGGGCATGCTGATACTTTTATAACTACAAGCACCAGCATACCCTTGGCAGCCAGGGCATGTTGGCACTTGGAGAACCACAAGTGCCAACATGCCCTGACACCCACGGCTGGCTGGGACCTGTAGTTCCACAAAAGAACATGTTTAATAATCCACCACATCCTCATTAAAACCACAAACATTTAACAAAAATAGTAAAACCCCAATAAAGACACTAAACACCCTCATTTATACCACATATTTTTATTAAAAATAATAAATCCCCATATACTCACCACTGATGTTTTCATCTGTTGTCAGCAGCTTTTACTCCTAAAATGGCTGTAAACCAACTCCTAAATAAATTTATATCCAATAGTCCGGCTTGAACAAGTTCAAAATAACAGGGTGGGAAAATCCCCTAATACTATAAATAGACCTAGCGCATGAACTAAGTTCATTGCGTATCGGAGCTTCTACACTGTAGAAGCTGTTTGCGGTGGCTCTCCTCTTTTTTTCAAGCAAGCATGTTCCAGAGTGGATATTACAAATATGGGGCACGCCTGGCTGAAGAGAAGAAGATTTGAAGCAAGAAGGGGGCCCTCCTGTTCAAGAAGAAATGAAGACTTCAATGAAAGAGGGGGGCTTTTTGCCCAAGAAGAAGAGAAGATTTCAAGCAGGGACTTTTGAATACAAATATTTTTTGGACCTTTCAAGTCAGGCTTTGGCAATTACAAATTTATTTTGGACTTCTTCCATGGGTATGCTAGTGTTTATAGTTATACAAGTATCAGCATGCCCACACTGTTTATGGCACCCTGGCTGGCTGGGTCTTACAGATCCACAAAACAAAATGTTAGCCGTTTATTTTTTTACACTTATATCTCCGTTTATTACCCTACACCCACCGCCCAGGGGTGTAGGAGGAGGCCTATTGCTTTCAGCACTTGGCTGGTTATTCCTAGAGGGGGGGCCCGCTCGTTTTTTTCGGCGGACCCCGCTCCCTAGGGAGTCCAGCTCAGCGCTGAACAGCCTGGGGTTGGTTAGTCATTATGGCAGGGGGACCCCTGCTAAAGTGCCACCAACCCCGGCTGGTTTGCGTAGAGTTGGCTATGTGAAAATCGGGGGAACCCCACGCAAAATCTTTCCCAGATTTTGACGTAACCAACAGTAGGCTGGCAGCACTAGGGTTAATAGTGAATAGAGGGGGGACCCCACACTTTTTTTTTTAAACTTTAATCTATTTTTAAGTTTTGACAGCTACCGGGACCTCCGGCTCTATAGGCAGGGACAGCGTAACAGTGATGTGTTTACTAATCTCGCAGCTAGATAAGGACAACACAGGAGAGTTAGCTAACAACAGGAGTGTCTTACATTGCAGCAAAGCACCAGAGATGACCAGCGATTTTGAAGATCAGGGTAAAAATTGCAGCTTAATACATTTGAGAAATTTTGGACTAAAATTGTGGGTTATTACCCGTGATTTGCCGCGATTTTAACACGCTGATAAAATCGGACCTTGATACATTTACCCCCATATGTCTTGTGACTGTGCTTGCCATGGTATGCACTGAGATAATCATATGACACCAAGCAAACCATCATTTATTGTAGCTTAAATTAAAACACATATGAGCAATGAACAAAACAATGTGTCTGCTTACAGGTTACCAGAGTGATTTATGTTAACGCAACACACCTCATTTTACAGGGCCCTGCACCTGTAGCTCAATTTAGCACTTTCAGAAACACAGCAATATTGTGGACTTGGTTAGTTGATTTTGGATTGAACACAAACACCTCCATAAACCTTCAAATATCACCAGCTATGTTTAAACATAATTAAATCTGTTAGAGATACAGTTACATTGTGGATTGTCTTCACTATAAATGTTGCATAATTATTTGTACATCGCTTTAAATCACTTTCTGATTCTCAGTGTATGGTGATGTATTAATCATGTCATGTAACATTTGTCTCCATAATTGTACAGCCCTGCAGAATATGTTGGCTCTATGTAAATAAAGTATTTTACTAATAATAACATTGTTGATTCGTAGCTGTGGTCACTAATAGATTGCCAAACACCAGGGCACTGTTTTTCTATGATGAATACATTCTCGGACATAGGGTTCATCAGAACATAGTTGTCCGATTACATTTTTTGAAGCTAGCTCTACAACATTCGGTTAACAATGAATAGTCGAAGCCATTAATGGATCCAAATTTGCCTGAAACAAAAATGAATTCAAATGCAGACTGAATGGTTCTTTCCTTTGGTTGGTATACTACAGGGAAGTACCATGATGTATCAGAAGATTCACACTGGACACCCTTTTTGAAGACTAGTGTTAATTACATCAGAAGAACTTACCCACTGCCATGGAATGAGGTACAGTTTTCCAAATTCTATTTATCTATCTATCTATCTATCTATCTATCTATCTATCTATCTATCTATCTATTATATAAGATTTTCTCTTTCCGTCTCTTTAAATAATAAATGAGATGAGCAGGTTTCCAAAATATAATATTTCTATAGTTTATTATTACAATGATATTATACATAGATACAGCCATACTGGACAAAGCAGACATACGCCCAGGGTCTCAAAAGCCAATTGACACTCTATATTTGATACTCTTCATTACTTCAAAACACACCTTCCCAGCTTACATCACTGCTGGCAATCTAAGTCTCTATAATTAAAATGACATGTTCATCCTGGACGGTCATCTTAACCTTTAACAGTGCCAATATTTCTTTGGCCATATCCAGATATTGTGCAATAATGAAACTTTACTAAAAACATGTCTCTTGTTATGCAATTCTGTATTTTTTCTGTTTTCTTAAAGCACAGAAACAAAATTCAAGTTCATTTGTTCATTCTATTGAACTAATTAATAATATAGGGTTTTGGTTAATAATTACTTAGACACTATCTATCTATCTATCTATCTATCTATCTATCTATCTATCTATCTATCTATCTATCTATCTCCTATTCACATGGCAAATTTATTTATTTACAGTAAACTGCACATCTTGTGCATGAGTGGATGAACTGACGGTTGTCACTCACAATACTTTTTTCCAATAGAATACAACCTTATTTGTGTGCTTCTTCTTCTCTGCAATACAGGGAGCTCAGAAGCTGGTAGCTTTCGTGTTTGGTATAGCTTCCCATATGGTGGCTGATGTGAGCTGGCACAGTCTAGGCATTGACCAAGGATTCCTTAGAGCTATGGGCAAAGTGAGTATACATACAGTTAACCCGCTTGCAATTTCACTTATAGCTAGCTTCTCTGTGTATGCAAAGGGTAAAATGAAGGGTCAATTGACAAAAGAAGGGTATACAAGTTTCATTATTTGTAATATTTAAATTATTTATTTTCTTTGAAATATTTTTCATACTACTTAATTGTGTAAAAGGCAAATTTAAATTACTCCCCATGAACATGTCATACATTAACTATCCCTAATTGAATATTCCCAATATTTTCTCTAGATTGATTTTCATGGCTCATATTCCGAAGCTCATCAGACTGGTGATTTTGGTGAATTTTAATTTTATATAATTTAAGATATAACTTAAAAAAACATTTACATTAATTATGCACTTGCAATAGAGTCTGTAGCGCTCATTATCTAATATTTTATTTGGACACATAATTTGCACTGAACCACCAATCAGCAATTACATTTTGTCTTTCTACTTGTAGCACAACTGACGGTCTTGATGCTTGGAATGAGCACTAGGCGACAGGGCTACTGTCCAGGTTGACCACACACATAAGGGCTTCCGGTATAACTGAGGCCTGTTTGTGCTTCAGAAGATAACCTCACACACAGGCTAATGGCAGCCATCTTCAGTCATCGGCTGTCTGCGTTTTCCAACATTCCCAATGATGATCTCATTGATTTTAATTTGATTTTTATTGAGCATCATGGTCATTTTTGGACCACACATGCTGCTATATAAATCCAATTACAAATGTCTGATTGGTTACTATTGCTCAGTGCAAATTTTGCATCTAAAATAAAGCGTTAATAAATGAGCATTTATGTCATGTTATAGGCACACTTTTTGCCATACAAATAGAGCACAACTGTTTTCGACAAACAACACACTGAAGTGCCAGTCACGTAGCCAGTTACATTGCATTATTCTCATGCTATTATTGATCTATCATTTTGGGGGTTGCGGGATTGTGTCATTAGTTAAAAATAAATGAACCCCATCTTAACATATTTATGTTAATATTTTGTTTATTTCGTAAACTGCACATGAAAGCCTAAGGAATATTTTAATGTGTTTTCTTCATTTTTATTCATTAAAACAAACATGGGAAAAACACTCATTGGAACTCAGGGATACAGAGCAGTACACACTTAGTTCTCCATTGTGTTTTTCATAATATAGTATGTATATTATACCCCAGTAACACTGCACTGTTCCTATTTAGGTAAAATGTAGAAATGTGTTGGGTTTTCTTTTGTTGCATACATAACACAGGAAAATTCTAGCGAAAACCGACAGAATAAGAAGGAAATGCCTGCGTAATTAGAACTATATATTATAGAAATATAATATGTAATAACATATGTAAATTATACGATCTAATATATGATTTGAAGACAATTCTTCCTTTCTGTAGTACGGAAAAATCCAATTTCTAAATAAAATAAAGCAACTAGAAGATGTGCAGGGAGGCGGATAAACCGCTAGAGAAACATTTTGCAGAAGTGTAAACGTCACTTCAAAGTCCAACCTCTGACATCTCTAGAAACACCCTTCACTAAATAAAACTTTTTTAGTTTCTTTCCTAAAACTCTGCTTGGTTTCTCTTCATTTATGGCCTAAATTAACCACGAGAGCTGTATTACATGTGGAAATTTTGTGTGTGAAGCTCTTTATTACTTTGCTTGGAGTACACCTGAAAATGTGCTCCTCTACTGAAGTACAGCTTCAAGATATGTACCATTAAATGTATAGGATCAGACCCAAAGCCTGCCATCTTTTGTGGTGTAGAAATGTCTGCAACCCCCTTCTGTGCAACATGTAACGCCAGCAAAAATGTATAATCTCCAACATTTTATGTCATTTGAGTAATCTCGCTTCACAAATCTTTTCGGAGTGCTTTGCAATGAATGCCGTCACTCCGCCCAAGTCCCCAACTTGGTGGAAATCCCACTTACATGAATCGAGGAACACAGCGAATCCACAGCTGGTTTCACATCTGCAGATGATTTTCCGTAAATTACTTTCAAAATGCTCTCCAATTTCCTTTGCATTTTATAAAAAAAAGTTTGTGTGCCTGAGACGTAAGGTGAACATTACATCCAAAGAAACAGCAAAACAAATAAACATTACACATTATGCTTTGTGTCTACTTTTGACATCCTTTTTTGTTTAACTTATTTTTCTTTTTCCTTTAGGGGGTGATGTCCTGAGTCAGTTTGAACTTGACTTTCATTATCTAGAGTCAAAATGGTGAGAAAAGTATGAAGAACACATGTGTTTAGCCTTACAATTCAGGTCTTAATAAGGGTTATATTTAGAAGGAATGCTATCCTATGCATAAAAATGAAATACAACCTAAATGATTAACTGTGCAACTCACACTTGCCTCTCTATCCAACACCCACTCCATAAGTAGGCTAAATTAAAAAAGGAAATAAGTTAAATAAATAAATAAATAATTAAATAAATTAACTTAAAAATATTTCTATGTTGGCCCCTAAACTGTCTTTCCCTAGCATGTGCCTGGTTTGACTATTGTCGTGTACCTTGAACATGTGATTGATAGATAATTGCAACCGGTCTGTATCTAGTCGGTTGTGATACATATATTCTACTGTTACATGATCGACATTTATATGGTCGACACCATAATATAAATAGGGTTGGAAAGTCGACAATAATAACATAGAAAGCATTATTAGGTTGACAATTCAAATGTAGACAGTATTAATAGATTGACAATAATATACTTAACCCTATCCCTAATCCTATCCCTAACCATATAATACTCTGTGCATACAAATTGTCGACCTAATAATACTGTCTACATTTGAATTGTTGACCTAATAATACTGTCGACACTAGAATTGTCGACCTACTGTTGTCAACTCTCTGAATGTCAACCAAATGAATGTCTAGCCGTCGACTTCAGACTGCACTAACAGGCCCCAGTGAAGCAAGAAGTGATCTGTTTACTCAGCCGAAGTACTACGTGGCTGAATCCCATCCAATTTGGCCACCCACATATGTAAGTGAATTGTACAGTGACCCTGTTGCTCAGCACTTGGACCAAGCAGAAGGATTGGCCATGTGTAGCTAGCTTCACGGTATTTGAAGAGCCAATCATAACACAATAGGAAGACGATAGGCTTCTTTGCCCATAGTAACTTGTGAGCACAAATAAGGCACACAGACACATGCGCAAAGGGATATATTTGCTTACACTCATACGTGGTGGAATGATAGACTTATTTTCTCTTAGATTCCTTCCACTATATAGAGCATGTCCATGTATTCAAGATGTTATATATGATGCTATGTATGCTGTCATGGCGTTTGCATATTTAGGAGCATTTATAACTGCTTATATATTATTATTTTTTAATACTGTATGTGATTTCAGTAATTCTTTCACCCTTTTCTGTGGGGTTCTTTGTAGAAACTATACACAATGCAGAGTGATCTTTGGACATGCTGTGTAGAAGGAGAGCAAGGAGTCTACATATTGGGTTTGAGTTACAGCATACAATAAATATTACTACCTGCCCAACCCCCTATTTTATGCCACTCACAAGAGTATTTTCTGACTAATACAAACAATTGTTTTCACACATTTCACCACAATTACCTATTGTGCTTTTGTGAGTGTAATAAACAAACACAGTACTCTCTCTCTTTCCTTATCCTCTAGGTATATACCAGTGAAGGACCTTGTTAATATATATAAGGAATTATATAATGGTACAGTCATAGAAGAAAGTACAATTATTGACTGCACGTATATACTCTTTCTTCAATTGTGAGTAGAAACATGACAAATGCAATCACAAAGAGATTCATAAGTAATGTATGATTATTGATGCATACTTATCTGTTTTAGGTATGGTGAATATTTTGCCGTCTCGATGGTAAATAACTGCAATTTATTTCGTCAATGTTATATTTTAATATATAAATTGTATATTACAATTTTTGATCATTGAAGCATGTTGCTGTTATTACATTTGTTTTCTTTGGTTAGCTTTACTCTTCATATGCTAGTAAATCCCCCTTCCTTCTGGAGAGATTCAATGAATATTTTCTTGGCGGAGTTGATGACATGGCATTTTGGTCAACAAACATATTTCATTTAACCAGCTTCATGTTGGAAAATGGCACCAGGTAAGTTACCATTGGGATTTTTTTCTTAAGTCAGGCTTGATATGTTTAACTTATTGAAGATAAAGTAAGGTACAATTACCTAATAGCAAAATGCTGTCCCATTTGCTGTCGGGCATAGACCTGTTGAAAGTTCAGTCTAATGATGCTCTGATGTGTCCGATTACTATTGTAAATTAGCTGCTGGTGGATGTCTAATATGAAAAGTTTGTTCCATCTCATCCGGCAAATGCTCAGTGAGAATGAGATCTGTTGACTGGGGATGACACTGCACCATCAACTCACTGTCAAGTTTCTCAGAAACTGTAGGGCTATTATAACCTAATGAATGAATCATCTTCCTGATGGATACACTGCTGCCATGTTCAGATATTCTGTGGCATTTCAATGTTGCACTTCTCGTATAAATAGATCCAATGTGTATCACAGTTTTTTCCATCATATCCTGGTCTTACCATCAATGTGAAACTTTAGAAATCGGGATTCATCTGCCTAAAATATGTTTTCTTTACGTTTTATCAATTCTACAGTTTCCATTGTCTTTCTTTTTTATAGCATCATGGAACCACAACACAACAATGTAATATACTGTATAAACCTCTTTCAGCACCACTGTTGTACAAGACAGATTAGCCCCAACCAGCTCTTTTACCAATGCATTGTTGTTGATCACATATTAGGCACTGAATGTTATGTGACCGGTGGACCAATAAGCTCAATAAGCTCCTGTGACACCGTAATGTGTTAATACATCAACAACCTGGTTGCTTCTGATACACTCTTGCTGGTGAATCTGTCTCACATTGCCATGTCCATTCTCTCTATGATTTGCAGACATATGAAGGACAGTTGCATCTAATAAACTCAGTATAGGAAACTTTTAGAAATTTTGCAGAACAAATCTTTTTATTTGCCACTAAAAATGTGATCCATTGTTCATCTGTGGAACTGTTAAGGGGTACTAATATAGGCCTCAGATTGCTACGCTAAATATGACCCTTCTCATACTGTAAATTGTACATGGACATAGAGCAAGAAACACTAATTTAGACAGGACATAGGGAACAGAGTAAGAGAGATGGAGAAGAACAAGACTACTTTAAAGGCAACACAACAGCAGGGAAAAGGACAGGTACAAATCACTAAAAGGACAGCTGTTTTCTTCAAAGAATGGCCATAGCTTTAATTTAACAAGGGGTTAAAACAGTAGCCACTGGGGTCAGCTCCTCCCTTCACCAGCAGCATTAGGTTGTCGGTGAAGGAGGTTTCAGTTAGTTAAATGGGGGGAATTCACTATGGCTTGGCAATGAGCCCTGGCATGATAAATTGAAGCGGCAGGATATTTTGTATCGCTGCGGTATGGTCAGTGAGCAGCAATGTTAAATAGACCACCAAGTCTCAATCTATATTTTAACAGGATGCATTTTACAACTTTCAGTCACACTTCTGTGCAATTGTAGGAGTGCTTCAACCAACGTAATGTAGAAGGTCCATAAAATAAAAACAAATACTGGGGAATTGATTAATATAGGGTTCTAAGTATTCACTTTTGTTTTACATTTCAGCGATTGCTATATGCCTGAAAACCCTATCTTCATACAGTGTAATGCACAGACAAGAGGCATCAATGTGTGAGTAGAGCAAATGATGTCAGTGTACTCAAACATGAATTTTGAACACACTTCTATGCATATATGTATAAATTAGTTGGGAGTCATTTTTTGTTTTGATCACTAGATTGGTAAAGTTTTATTCTGAAGTACAGTGAGTTATTTTCTATAGAAAAAAATATAAAAGCTGCTGCCAAAACAGTTATTTAAGAGGAAGAGGCCAACATCATCGTAGTGAGAAAAGCCATTATTGAGGCTTGTTGAAATAGTTTAGAAGTTTGGTTCCTTCTGCACCAGACAGGTGTTGTGAATCAGCCAGCAGTTGCTCACCTATTTTGTGTTGCACATATCTCAATTTTGTAGCTTTCAGTTAATGTTATTCTTTCACAATGATGTTTTTCCATCAGAGGACCATGCAGCTTGAACTTAGAAGTAAATCATCAACACAGTTATTGAACCTGGCCTGCCCAACAATTTGTACAAGAGTCTCAACATCCTGGGTTGTAATTTGGTTAATCACATAAACTTACCAGTCCTTGATTTAAATATTCTTGGTTCTCCTTATCTGCTCATGTATTCATTTTTTTTTGGTTAACCACATTATAACAATTGGAAAATATTATTTCAGGCACCTCAAAGAGATTATGTTTTAATGTTTTTAGCACCTAATTACTTTTACCCAAATGTGGGAAGAATGAGACTGCAAGTCATTCCAGCCCTGGTTAGTCATTGGCAGTAGGGACACGGTTGCATATGACATGTACACATAGAGATATTGCAATCATAGATGTCAGAACAGCAAGTGGTGTGACCCTTCAAAAAGAGGTATCTAGATATCTATGGGGCTGTCACACACCCAGCTTACAAATTATAAATTATTTTGGGTCAAGATGAGTAAATTCTATGAAGATCATGATTGGAAGGTGGTTGGAACGAGATTTTTAAACAGGACCAGCAATCAAATGAAACGACTATCTTTACATTTGGAACAACTGTCATTCATTGTGTAATCCGAATGGTCGTTTATCGGGTGATTGGCCCGATATATTGGCTGAAAAACCTGTAGTGTGTACCTAGCCTTAGTTTAGAAGTCCCAGAAACATGTGTAAAAACCATTAAATCTGTAAACCTGTGTGCATTTGGTTTAGGAAAATGTGCATTATAAGTGAGGTTTTCCAGTAATGAAAACAGGATTTGTCCAGGACAAACTGGGTCACATGAGAGCTATAAACATGTTGTCAAGAGACATGGAGCCACTATCCTACTCTTTAACGAAGACACTTTTGGAGCATACGTTTCATGCCTTTTCACCATGATGATATGTTTTATGCTTGTAATAACACATAGATTACTACCTTATAGCCAAGAAAAAACACGCTTGCAGAATAGTGGATACTACAGAGACTTTAATTCATCAATCATGAGGTCAGTTGGAGCAGAGATGATCTCATCAGAATCCGGAGTGTACTTTCAAATGAATCAATGGGCAGAGGTAAATGTCATTCAACTGTGCTTGTTGCTTCTGATAACACTAGTGCGTTTCCTTAGCATGTCGCTAAATCTATGAAAGAAGTGTATAACAATGTGATTAGATTCATTAATTTACAATTAAAATGAATACTTTGGGAAATTGCATTGGTTATGAAGAAGAAAAGTTGTAAAAGTTCTCCAGTGGTGGAACTACCATTGGTGTGGCAGGTGCAGTGCTCTGGGGCCCACGTAGACAATGGGGCCCGCTGCACAGCAGACGCAGAGGGTTAGAACTAGCGAGCTGTGAGCCCCGGTTCCCCCCTCCCCACACCAGGGCAAACAGCTCGCTAGTTCCGCCTCTGTACAGGTCTATCACAAAACTCATGAAGGCATATGAAAATAAATGAAACCCATAAGAATTGAACTGTTGTAGCTACATCCAAACATAATAATGTTGTCAGTACATGCAATGAACATGATTACTATTTATCATCATGTCACCATTACAGAGGTCCATGCTGCTGATAGCCAATGCCACTCGAGCTGTGGATATGAGTAAAATGTTTAAAGTACAGTACGCAAACCATATTTCTACTCCTTCAGCCACCTACTTTGTGAGTTCACCTTATTCTAGGCTTGGATGGTGAGTACATGAGTGAATGAGAACAGATAATTTCATTACTTAATAAAGTGGCATAGGTAACTCAGCCAATGAATCTATAAACTTATATCTCTTAATCCTAATTTTATTTTGTTTAATCAAAGAACATCAATTGATTTGTATAAATTAACTCATGTAATGTTGTAAAAGGACATTTTAAATAAAAATCTATCTTTGGGTAATGTTTACAAAACGACTTTCATCCAAATGAGAGTAGAAAAGACATTTATTTACATTACAGCCATTTTACTAACTGGGCGGGCACTGAATATTCATGTATTCCTGACCACTCAGCTCTTCCATGTGTCCTCCAAGCAAATCTAATTTCCAGGATGCCCACTGTTGGATGTTATAGGCTGTCAGGATTGGAGCCATGCTGTTCAATAGCTAGCAGCGGGAACATGAAGCTGCTGACTATAAGTAGCACCAACACAGGCATTATTACAAAAGACTTGTGGTAAGCTTGCAGCTGTGTGGAATTTGGAGGCGATAGGGTTTGGGTTAGAAGAACACAAATAGTTTTTTATAGTAACCGTTTTATTGTTATATCATTATCACGTGTCGGGGCCGGCACTCAGGTCCCGGAACACTTACCTGCTCCATGCAGGGCTCCCTGGCGGCGCTGAACGCCGCATCTGTACGATGACGGTGGCAATCTTGGATTGTTCTGTGCATGCGTAGATCTGATCTTATTTTGAAACCTCTTCTACTCTACTATTGGGGCCTTTTTCATTAACAAGGAATGTAAGGTAACTCACCCTGCAGTCAGGTGCCTGTTCTTTGTGTGTCAAGCCCTGACAGTGCACAGATGTAGCTCTCTTTGCTCCTGCTGGTATACTCTGCTGTTCCAGTGACTTCTTCGCTGCTTTTCAGTGCCACTCATCCACAACTATAACCTCCTTCTGTTCATCCTGCTGTTCCAGTGACTCCTTGGCTGCTGTTCAGTGCCACTCGTCTACAACTATCATCTCCTCATGTTCAGCCTCCTGCTCCAGTGATTCCTTGGTTGCTGTTCAGTGCCACTTATCTGTGACTGGCTCTTCCTCAAGTCTATCCACCATTCTGCGGCATCGCTTTGCAAGGGTTTCTCCCATTCCTGTGTTCTCCATACGGGTCTCGTCTAACAGACCTGCGACCTTCTGGGAAGTGGTTGCAAAGCCCATACCTCCTTGAGGGGGTTCCTAGTGAAGACAACATGTCCCATTAGACTCCACACCTCTGGTGGAGTAGTGCTGAGTTAGACAGATCCGGGGATCCCATATTCTATTCCTGATCGTGACAATTACTGTGTTCTGTAACTATACTTTTGTTTCCATGAATTTAATTTTGTTTATTCTGTCTTTAATAATTAAATTTTTTACATTTGAATGTATTGCTAGTCAATAAATATTTGCCTGTCTGACAGAGAAAATAATGTGCTGATATTTTCTACTATACAGGTCAATCATAACAGCTGATCTTAACCATGACGGCTGGGATGATTTGATTGTCGGAGCCCCTGGTTCCAGTACTTTGGGCCATGTTCAAACGGGCTGTGTGTACATTGTGTACAGTAATGATTCAGGACTGCCTTCTGTCAACATGGATTTAGACAGCGACGCTGATGTCTTGCTGAGAGGCTTTGAGGTGATAACTTGTATGCTAACTCTCTTGAATATTTTGCAATTTATAATACTAAAATGTTAATGAAATAATAAACTATGATAGCAGGACATGATAACACAACATTGATTGTGAGGCAGTTTATGGACAGTTTTCAGGCTTCATAAAATAAACTATGGCTATATTTTTACATTGTATTACCACTATCTCCAAAATATTAAATATAGGTTTGTTATCTGCTAAAAAAAATCTCAAATATAAAATAAGATCTAATTTTGGCCATAATTTATATGTAGATGTTTTATTGTTGGAATATAAGTCATACTTGCCAACTCTCCAAAATTCGGCTCCTGCATCCTGCAATTCTCTGGCCAAAACAACGCAATTTGCGGTGAATCGCGTCAATTCCGTCATGGGAGGCGGGACCAAAATGTCGTGACTGACGTGCCCCGTCCCCTCCCGCCCACTAGGCACGCCACTCTCCCGGACTGCACTGCCTGAAAGTAGGCAAGTATGATATAAGTTTCTACATTGCAAAGCTGTAGCTTTTTTCTTTCATAGCTCCATGGTTTTTCACTGTTATGCAAATACTTTACTGCTTTATCTTTCATTGCATATACAGTAGATCAGATAACGGTAAATTAATTAATCTGAGCAAATTATATCACTAGGTTAAACTCCTGACTGCTGTACAAGGCACTTGTAGACAAATATACTTCATTACGATTTTTTGTTTTACTCTCCAGCCCTCTGGCAGATTTGGTTCTTCATTGGCCGTGCTAGACTTCAATGCTGATGGACAACTTGATTTGGCCGTGGGAGCTTCATCTACAGGGTCCAGTCAACTTACGTATACAGTAAGTATACTGAGCTTGTTGTACAGTACAAATACATTGTGTTCAGGTTTTTATTAGCACATAGTGAACATGAAAGCGAACACATGTAATAAAATTCAGAATATAAGTAAATAAATTTCTGTTAGGGTGCTCCACTAAGGTATGCAGCTGTATATGATGGTAGAATATCCACCAATATTCAAATGTCAACATATATACAAAAGGTTCATATATACATTTGCGCTCCCTTCTTAGCACAACAGGAAACCACAATTCTGCTATGTTGTCACTCACCGGACCGTGAGTGCCTCTTCCCGGACATTTAGGAACCGTGGCCGTCCACCATCCTGAGGGTCTGCGCATGCGCAGCCCTTTTCTATACTTCAGTGTATACCCCTTTAACTTAATTGGCAGATCAGGCAACCTCCCTATATTAAGCACCTGTGGTCACCACCACGTTGCCTGATCTTGGAGTCTCATTCCTCATGAGTCTCTGAAGGTGTTCCTGTATTACTTGTGTATTCAGTGCTGCTGATTCCTGTGGTTTCCAAACCACTTCTACTACTGTGGTTCCATACCACTTCTACCATCTACTGTGTCATCATGACTGTTTACTCATTGCTATCCGCTGCCTCCGTGCACTCCAGCTTTTACCTCACTCACCTGCTTCTCATCAAGTCTGTTTGCTGATTTCTATCCGCTGCCTCTGTGCACTACAGTCTCCTGCTTGCAACTCGCCTGTGTTCAACATCGTGACTGCCAGCTGACTGTTATCCGCTGCCTCTGTGCACTACAGTCTCCTGCTTGCAACTCGCCTGTGTTCAACATCGTGACTGCCAGCTGACTACTATCTGCTGCCTCTGTGCACTACCGTCTCCTGCTCGCAACTCGCCTGTGTTCAACATCGTGACTGCCAGCTGACTACTATCCGCTGCCTCTGTGCACTACAGTCTCCTGCTTGCAACTCGCCTGTGTTCAACATCGTGACTGCCAGCTGATTACTATCCGCTGCCTCCGTGCACTACACTCTCATCTCATCTCTGCTGTGGCTTCCTCGAGACTGCCGCTTTTCATTACCATCTGCTACCCTTCGTGATCTACAGCTCCTGCCCTGCGCTGCACTCCTGTTTCCCATCGCTGTTGGTTCCTGTGGTTGCTACTGGTTACCTCCGTGTGCCGCTGAGTCCTGCCGCTGTGGTCAGCGCTATCGTCCATCTCCTGCTGATCCACTCTCCACGCCTTCACGTGTTCCACTGGTCTCTACCCTCCTGTCGGCATTGGATTTGTATCTCATCTACTACCCTCTGCTGGATCATCTCCATTCTCCTGGGTTTCCTATGAGTCCAGTTCCACGTGTTGCTGACTCCTGTGGATTCGTGTCCCTGTCGGTCTACTCACCTGTGCGCTGCACCTGCTAGACCGCTGCTTCTCCTATCCAGGGACTTCCTATCCAGTCGGCCTCCAGCCGCTCAGGTACCGCTGCAATCCCATCTGACTGCTACTGCTGAACCACGGTATGCATACTTCTCATTGACTGTGCTGTGTATTGCATATCTTGCTGGACTGTGTTTGGTTCTCTCTGGAGTCTGCTATCCGCTGAGTCTATTGCCATCATTGACTGTGTTATCATTGTGCTGGACTACTTCAAGAGACTTTCTAGATTGCAGACCTGATCAGTCATTTACATATATATATACCTATATTGTGCATATTACTGTGGATCGTGTATAAGGTGCCTGTGTATATCCTGTGTTGCTGTCTTCCCCCGTGCACCTCCTCACATATATATGCAGTGGTACAACTTGCTGATGTCAGACCACTGATCCCTGTTTCCGGTATCACCTGTTCCATTATCCTCTCACATAGCAGTGGTACAACTTGCTACCGCAGACCACTGACTACCTGGATACCTCCACTTGGATTCCATTCCTTCACTCAGACAGCGGTACAACTTGCTACCCGCAGACCGCTGACTCTCATCACCTCCTTGTTTCTGTTGGACATTCCTCCTCACTATAGCAGTGGTACAACTTGCTATCGCAGACCACTGACTACCTTCACGTGTCCTTGTCCATACAGTTCCTTGTGTATCATTACCTCAGTATTACCAGTGTTGCTAGTCATAGACTTTCCTGAGCATCTCATCGGTCATCATTTCACGTTCCGTGATCACCCAGCTACCAGAGTACCCTATTACCATCTACATTGCTCTGGTAAGCCTACCATCTGGTGATCCCTGGGTAAAGACTCCTAGTGCCCGTGACAGTAAGATCAGGCCATGACAGACCCAGATGTGGAACCTACCGCCAAAGAGATGCTGCAACATCTGGTTAGCCGTGTGGAGCAACAGGATGCCCGCCAACAGCTGTTACTTCAGTGTTATCAGTCATTAACCTCCCAAGGAACATCTGGACAGACTGTGACAGCTACTACTGAAGCTCCTGTGCTTTCCTCCGTTTCCCCATTGCCATCCCAGGTGTCTATAGCTTCCACGCTTCACCTGCCTACTCCGTCAAAGTACGATGGAGACCCCAAAACTTGTAGGGGTTTCCTTAACCAATGTTCAGTCCATTTTGAGCTCCAACCTCAAAATTTTTCTACCCATCGTTCCAGAGTGGCCTATCTTATCTCTTTGTTTTCAGGACAAGCCCTGGCTTGGGCCTCCCCTCTGTGGGAGAGGAACGATCCAATATTACAAGATAGTGCCAAATTCATTTCTACATTCCGAAGTGTGTTCGATGAACCGGGTCGTGTGACCTCCGCTGCTTCCAGCATCCTCCGTCTGCGACAAGGATCTCATACTGTAGGCCAGTACGTCATTCAATTTAGGATCTTAGCCTCTGAACTTCAGTGGAACACTGAAGCCCTAGTTGCCGCCTTCTGGCAGGGGCTTTCCGATAAAATTAAAGATGCACTGACTACCCAAGAGCTTCCTTCGTCACTTGAAGATTTGATCTCTCTATGCCATCGTGTTGATATGAGATTTCGTGAAAGAGAGGCTGAGAAAACGACTTCTGCTAAAGCACCTTTTCGTTCTAACCCTCAATTTCGTCCAGTGTCACCCGCTGTGATTCCCATGGAGATTGGACGTTCCAAGTTATCTTCTGAGGAGAGGAAACGAAGAGTTAAGAATAGACTCTGTATCTATTGTGCTGATTCCACTCATGTCCTCAGCTCCTGCCCTAAGAGATCGGGAAATGCCAGGCCCTAACTAGTTCTGGAGAGGTGAAGTTAGGGTCCCTGGAGTCCTCTCCATCGTCTATGAAATCTAAAGTCTGCGCTTTTGATGTGACTATTTCCTTTGCTACCAAGACCTTTGAGTCACAGGCATTGATTGACTCCGGAGCAGCAGGAAATTTTATTTCCAAATCGTTAGTTAATCAATGGTCTCTACCAATGATTACCTTAAAAACTCCCATTACTGTGACGGCTATCGATGGATCACGTCTCATCAACGGTCTCATCACCCAGAGTACGTCTCCAGTAACCCTTCAGATTGGTGCTCTGCATCATGAAGAGATATCGTTTTTAATTCTTCCTGTTACGACAAGTCCGATTGTCCTAGGCCTTCCATGGCTTCAGTGTCACTCTCCCCAGATTGACTGGCGCACCCCTCAAGTCACGTCTTGGGGGCCTGAATGTCACCATCATTGCCTTTCCCAAGTCATTCCTCTCAAGGTACAGCAAGCTTCCATTTCAGCTATTTCACCGGGACTCCCTCCTCAATATGCTTCATTTACCGATGTTTTTGATAAAGCTCAGTCTGAACGTCTTCCTCCTCATCGTTCTTGGGATTGTCCGATTGATCTTCTTCCTGGCAAGACTCCTCCCAGAGGCCGGGTCTATCCACTCTCGTTACCTGAAACTCAAGCTACATCTGAATATATACGGGAGAACCTCCAGCGTGGGTTCATTCGACCTTCCACCTCGCCCGCTGGAGCTGGGTTCTTCTTTGTCAAAAAGAAGGATGGATCATTACGCCCTTGTATAGATTTTCGTGGACTCAATGCCATTACTATCAAGAACCGGTATCCCATTCCGTTGATCACTGAGCTATTTGACCGCATCAAGGGAGCCCGTATTTTTACTAAGTTGGATCTTCGTGGTGCTTACAATTTAATCAGAATCCGTTCCGGTGACGAATGGAAGACGGCGTTTAACACCAGAGACGGGCATTACGAATATCTGGTAATGCCTTTCGGGCTATGTAATGCCCCCGCTGTTTTTCAGGGCTTCATTAATGAGATTTTTCGGGACTTATTATATGTATGTGTCGTCGTCTACCTGGACGACATATTGATTTTTTCACAGGACCTGCCTTCTCACCACCAACATGTGGCAGAAGTCCTCTCCAGGCTACGGAAAAATTCATTGTTCTGTAAATTAGAAAAATGTTCATTCGAATTACCCCAGATTCCATTCTTGGGGTATATTGTTTCCGGAGTTGGTCTGAAGATGGATCCTGACAAAGTAAATGCTGTACTACATTGGCCCCAGCCAACTACTCTTCGTGCCATCCAGCGTTTTTTAGGTTTTGCCAATTACTATAGACGCTTCATTCAAGATTTTTCTTCCATTGCATCTCCTATTGTGGCCCTGACTCGTAAAGGGGCTAATCCTAAGCAATGGTCTACTGAGGCTATTCAAGCCTTTCAAACATTAAAAGAGTCCTTCTCTTCGGCTCCAATCCTTCGTCAGCCTGATGTGACACTCCCTTTTTTCCTAGAAGTAGATGCCTCTAATGTGGGCTTAGGAGCTATTCTCTCCCAACGCTCGGAACAGCAAAAATTCCACCCTTGTGCCTTCTATTCTCGGGGTCTCCTACCCGCAGAGAAGAATTATACCATCGGAGACAAGGAATTACTGGCTATCAAAGCCGCATTAGAGGAATGGAGATACTTGTTGGAGGGAGCTCGCCATCCGGTGACGATCTTCACGGATCATAAGAACTTGTCATATCTTCAGTCTGCCCAATGCTTGAACCCTCGTCAAGCAAGATGGTCTCTTTTCTTTTCCCGTTTTGAATTAATAATTACCTTCAAACCAGCTGCCAAGAACAAAAAAGCTGATGCCTTATCTAGAGCCTTTGCTACGTCCTCTGATATAGAAGAGGTTTCCAACCATACCATTCTAGACCCCAAATGTATCTCACTGGCTGCTTCATCCACCAAAACGCTACCATTTGGGAAGACCCTCGTGCCTTCTACTCTAAGGAGGAAAATCCTTTCGTGGTTCCATGCCTCTCGTTTTTCTGGACACGCCGGTGAACACAAGACTTTTGAGATCCTCTCTCGAAGTTACTGGTGGCCTTCAATGAGGAGAGACGTCAAAGAGTTCATTGCTTCCTGTGAATTATGTTCGCAATTCAAATCCTCCCGCAGAACCCCAGCAGGGTTGCTGCGACCACTACCCATTCCGTCCAAACCATGGACCCATATTAGTATGGATTTCGTTACTGACTTACCACCTAGTAAGAACCATAACACTATTTGGGTGGTAGTGGACAGATTTTCGAAGATGGCTCATTTCATCCCTCTGTCTGGTTTGCCTTCCTCGTCTATCCTGGCTGAACATTTCATTAAAGAGATCTTCCGTATCCATGGATGTCCATCTGAGATTGTGTCTGATAGAGGAGTACAATTCGTGTCCAGATTCTGGCGAGCCCTTTGTAAAACCTTGGGCATACGATTAGCACTCTCATCTTCTTACCATCCACAATCCAATGGACAAACCGAACGTGTCAATCAAGATCTTGAGACTTTTATAAGGATATTTTCATCAGCCAATCAAGACAACTGGGTAGAGTTACTCCCTTGGGCTGAGTTCGCCCATAACAACATGTACCATGAGTCATCATCCAAAACTCCATTCTTTGTGGTCTACGGTCACCATCCGTCTTTTCCGGAATTTCCTGCCCTCCCGCCCACCCAAGTTCCTGCGGTGGAGACTGTTTGTCAGACCTTTAAAAATATCTGGTCTCAGGTTAGAACCTGTTTAAAGAAGACATCTGTCAAATATAAATCTTTCGCTGATAAGAAAAGGCGGGCTATTCCACCACTAAAAATTGGAGATCGTGTCTGGTTATCCACAAAAAATATTCGTTTGAAGGTTCCATCCATGAAATTCGCCCCTCGTTTTATTGGTCCATATAGGATCATTCAAGTTATCAATCCAGTATGTGTGAAACTCCTTCTTCCTAAGAGTCTTCGGATTTCTAATGCCTTCCATGTATCTTTGCTCAAACCTCTTATTATCAACCGTTTTTCAACTCCTCCCTCAGCTCCGCAGCCAGTTCAAGTCCATCAGGAGGAGGATTTTGAGATTACCGAGGTACTAGATGCAAAAATTTCGCGAGGAGTCCTCCACTTCCTCGTTCATTGGAAGGGCTTTGGTCCTGAGGAGCGCTCTTGGATCAAAGCTGAAGATCTTAATGCTCCTGCCCTTTTGAAGAAGTTTTACTCCAAAAATCCGGACAAGCCCGGTTCCAGGCGTTCTGTGCCCGCCTTTAAAAGGGGGGGTACTGTCACTCACCGGACCGTGAGTGCCTCTTCCCGGACATTTAGGAACCGTGGCCGTCCACCATCCTGAGGGTCTGCGCATGCGCAGCCCTTTTCTATACTTCAGTGTATACCCCTTTAACTTAATTGGCAGATCAGGCAACCTCCCTATATTAAGCACCTGTGGTCACCACCACGTTGCCTGATCTTGGAGTCTCATTCCTCATGAGTCTCTGAAGGTGTTCCTGTATTACTTGTGTATTCAGTGCTGCTGATTCCTGTGGTTTCCAAACCACTTCTACTACTGTGGTTCCATACCACTTCTACCATCTACTGTGTCATCATGACTGTTTACTCATTGCTATCCGCTGCCTCCGTGCACTCCAGCTTTTACCTCACTCACCTGCTTCTCATCAAGTCTGTTTGCTGATTTCTATCCGCTGCCTCTGTGCACTACAGTCTCCTGCTTGCAACTCGCCTGTGTTCAACATCGTGACTGCCAGCTGACTGTTATCCGCTGCCTCTGTGCACTACAGTCTCCTGCTTGCAACTCGCCTGTGTTCAACATCGTGACTGCCAGCTGACTACTATCTGCTGCCTCTGTGCACTACCGTCTCCTGCTCGCAACTCGCCTGTGTTCAACATCGTGACTGCCAGCTGACTACTATCCGCTGCCTCTGTGCACTACAGTCTCCTGCTTGCAACTCGCCTGTGTTCAACATCGTGACTGCCAGCTGATTACTATCCGCTGCCTCCGTGCACTACACTCTCATCTCATCTCTGCTGTGGCTTCCTCGAGACTGCCGCTTTTCATTACCATCTGCTACCCTTCGTGATCTACAGCTCCTGCCCTGCGCTGCACTCCTGTTTCCCATCGCTGTTGGTTCCTGTGGTTGCTACTGGTTACCTCCGTGTGCCGCTGAGTCCTGCCGCTGTGGTCAGCGCTATCGTCCATCTCCTGCTGATCCACTCTCCACGCCTTCACATGTTCCACTGGTCTCTACCCTCCTGTCGGCATTGGATTTGTATCTCATCTACTACCCTCTGCTGGATCATCTCCATTCTCCTGGGTTTCCTATGAGTCCAGTTCCACGTGTTGCTGACTCCTGTGGATTCGTGTCCCTGTCGGTCTACTCACCTGTGCGCTGCACCTGCTAGACCGCTGCTTCTCCTATCCAGGGACTTCCTATCCAGTCGGCCTCCAGCCGCTCAGGTACCGCTGCAATCCCATCTGACTGCTACTGCTGAACCACGGTATGCATACTTCTCATTGACTGTGCTGTGTATTGCATATCTTGCTGGACTGTGTTTGGTTCTCTCTGGAGTCTGCTATCCGCTGAGTCTATTGCCATCATTGACTGTGTTATCATTGTGCTGGACTACTTCAAGAGACTTTCTAGATTGCAGACCTGATCAGTCATTTACATATATATATACCTATATTGTGCATATTACTGTGGATCGTGTATAAGGTGCCTGTGTATATCCTGTGTTGCTGTCTTCCCCCGTGCACCTCCTCACATATATATGCAGTGGTACAACTTGCTGATGTCAGACCACTGATCCCTGTTTCCGGTATCACCTGTTCCATTATCCTCTCACATAGCAGTGGTACAACTTGCTACCGCAGACCACTGACTACCTGGATACCTCCACTTGGATTCCATTCCTTCACTCAGACAGCGGTACAACTTGCTACCCGCAGACCGCTGACTCTCATCACCTCCTTGTTTCTGTTGGACATTCCTCCTCACTATAGCAGTGGTACAACTTGCTATCGCAGACCACTGACTACCTTCACGTGTCCTTGTCCATACAGTTCCTTGTGTATCATTACCTCAGTATTACCAGTGTTGCTAGTCATAGACTTTCCTGAGCATCTCATCGGTCATCATTTCACGTTCCGTGATCACCCAGCTACCAGAGTACCCTATTACCATCTACATTGCTCTGGTAAGCCTACCATCTGGTGATCCCTGGGTAAAGACTCCTAGTGCCCGTGACATATGTTCTTCAATGGGTATGACAAGATGTAACACAGCAACCCTAAAAAGGACTCAATGGTCCAACAAACAGAAATAACATAACATAGCGTAATATGTTAATGAAGAGTCCCATAAAACGTGATTTCCACCACCATAAAGCATTCTATCTTCAATCTTCCACCATGGATAACTAGAGTGTACAAGGATAACCCAGCAATCCTATGTGGTCCAAAAGGACCCCTTATAGATGTATGCTTACTCATCACAAGAAGTTTAATGCATCCTCAAAATTGTGTCCTGGTCGTTCTTCAATATGGCATAAGTTCCCTCTCCAATTTAGTACTCCACATGTACAGAAAAATGACAATAGAAAAGAAGGGAACAGATCTAGTGCATTAAAATATATAAAGGTTTAATATCCAAACTCTATCAGAAAATCAATGCGATGGTGGTGAAAATGACGTTTTATGGGACTCTTCATTGACATATTACGCTATGTTAAGTTATTTAACATAGCAGAATTGTGGTTTCCTGTTGTGCTAAGAAGGGAGCGCAAGTGTATGTATGAACCTTTTGAATATACATGCAATAAAATTAACTAGATAATGAGGATTTTAGCCATTAACTACTTATTTCCAAGACAAGACAACTTGTACTGTCCATATTCTTTCAAGCCAACAACACAAGCAACAGTTTATTAAACCACAGTGACAGTGGTTTTATTGTGATGTTTGTAATAAAGTGGTTAAATTCACTACACACTTCTTTTGCCATTATTAACACAATGATGCTATAGATCTCAGGCATTTAGGTTAGGCACACACTACAGTGTTTTCAGCCAAATATCGACTAATTGAACGGAACCATGGAACGATGAACGATTCATTCCAAAGCACAAATAATCGGTTGGTCTGCTTGGTTGTTGTGTTTAAAAGATGTTGCTTAGTTTGGGACAATGTCGGTCCAATTCTACAGTGTGTATGCAGAAAAGACCAACATTGCTTGAAGCAGCACTTACCTGTCCCGGGAGGTGTCTTGGGCTCTGCTGTCATCTCCCTCTGTATCCTCTTGCAGACACAGCTGTTCATGACATCTTCCAGGCTGCTGGTGCTTCTAGCTTTCACTTTCAGTACAGTAAGGGCACACATGGTTAAGGACACAGATGCTGCATGTACGGGAGGGAGGGGGACGGAGGGGGTGAGTGACCTTTGTGTTGAGGGTGACCTTTGTGCTGTGCGAGCCCAGTGAAAGTGACAGGCCGATTGTTATGACAGATAAACAGAAGACATCTGCAGGTAATCGCTATAGTGTGTATACATATATCTGTATGCTGATCGAGTCTTTTTTTTTTAGTCTATCATTGGTGAATCGCTTGATTGTTGCCTTTTCCTCCAGTGGGTACCTAGCCCTACTTAGGAGTGAAGGCATTTACTAAAGTGTGGAGTGAATTGAAACTTTAATGTTCTGATTCTAACTTTATACAATGTAATCATAATGAAAATTGCAGCTTCCTTAATCCCTATTTACAGAGAAATAATTTCTCCATGGCTCAGAAGCCATACATTTTAATAAACTGAAATGGGCCAATGATGAAAATAAAGTTTTTGGAATCAGAATCACAGTCTTCAGGAATGCAAATTAATGTATTGAGAGGTTTTCTTTGTAAAAGCACGTGAATCTTGCCTCTCTTGTTGAATACGGGTCTAGGTACACTCAGCATAGACAGCACTTGCCCTATAGAGACAGACAACAACACACTGCAGTATACAAACAATACAAACATATGAGCAATACAAAATGCCAGTAGAATGTACAAAAAAAGTACCCATTATTATCACTTGCTAATGATATAGTCAATAATGAAAAAAAAATATTTTTTTATTCCCCCCCCCCCATGAAATACTTTTGTCAGAATGGTATTAATGTCTACTATACATAAAATGCATAATTACAGTTGCTCTTGATTGCAAACACATGTTCTAGCATGCATACGTGACCGTCATCACTATCACTCAGCACTTACACCTGAAAAGACGCACCTTTGAGATGCCCAAAGCTTGAGTCGGACACTGCTGCAAGCACTCAACATTGGCACACCTCTACTGTACATCACATGCATACGCCCCCTCCCTCCCATGTTCCGGCCCTGAATTCATAGGCTGTCGGAAGTGTCTTTTGCATTCGAAGATGAATTGGATATACTTGCATTCACTGGAGTATAACTTGTTTCTGGCATGCGCAGTGCAATTTATCGGCATTTACGTTCCTTAATGAATTAGGTCCTGTATCTCTATCTGAGCCACAAAATCAAAAAGGAAAGGAAAAATAAATCTATGGGAAACAATAGACTGTGATTCCCCTCATAAGTTAATATTAAATTCATTTTGCCCCTTAATCAATAAATAATGATTGCCAAAATAATTTAAATGTTAATGTTGCTTTCTCCTATGTTCTGAATGGCAAAATAATTCAGCATGTTTGAACCATACTTGCCAATTCTCCCGAAATGTCTGGGAGACTCCCGAAATTGGGGTCGGTCTCACGGACTCCGAGGAAAGCTGGCAAGTCTCCCACATCTAGGAATTACCTTCCCAAAATGACGCAATTTGAATTGAATCATGTCATTTTGACACTGCCCCCGCGGCAAAACTGCATTTCCGTCGCAGTGGGCGGGGCCAAAATGGCGCATTTGATGTGCCCCGCCCCCTCCTGCCCTCCAGTCACGCCCATCTCCCGGAAAACACTTGCCAAAAGTTGGTAAGTATGGTTTGAACTATCAAGCCATTCTGAAGCAGGTATTAAAACTGTCCTGTCCTGTCTTTTGGATGGCAGTTTTTATGGCGGTTTTAACCAAACTGTCGACGGTTTAGCTTTTTCAATCCGCCATACATCGCCATTCATTTTAAATTGAAGCCTCAAACTGCCGTATAGTAAATGCGGCAGTTTGGACCACTAAACCGCCGGCGAACGGTGGCTGTTACAAACTGCCACCAAACTTAATTCTTAGTAAATCTAAAAAAAGAAGTAAAGAACAACTGTATACATTATTAAAAATCCGTGATTAAAGAAGTGTTATTCTAAAACTAAATCAATATGGGTCGACTAAACTACCCAAGTGATGGCAAAATGGTAACTTACTGAAACCTTATTTCAGTGCTATTTCTTTATATCAGATGGTTCTGTAAAGTGTGGCTAGCCAAAAAATAGGTTGGCTTATTTTATACTTATAGTATACTTTTCTTATTGTGCACTGAATTTAGCTACCTGAATACTGCTTGATTTCCAGGGTTCTGTATATGTGTATTATGGAGCAAAAGGAAAAGACTTCTCCTCTGAACCAAATGTCATCATAAAATGTAGGGTGAGTAATACTTTGAAAACATCTGTCATTACAGCAATGTATTACATGGGAAATACTGCCACAAAGTTGCAGTGGTCGAAGTGGACATTTAGAAGTGGTGGCATGAAAAATGTACAGTACCTATAGAAAATCATTATACCCTATCATTACCATGTCACATTACACCATGGAAGCTTTGTTTACACATTTAGCTAACGAAACAAGGCAACAGTTCTGAAAATTAATAAAAAATGAAAAACTAGAATAACAGGCTTGGAAAATTCAGTCCCCTGATTTAATACTTTGTAGAGTCACCTTTTTCACTGTAATTACAGCCATCAGTGTGTTTGGATATGTCTCTACCAGCTTTGTGCACCTAGATTGGGAAATATTTGCCCATTCTTCCTTGCAGAATTGTTCAAGTTCAGTCAGTTTTGTGATGAATGGCAATGGTCTGCTGTCTTCAAGTCCATCCACAGATCTTCTATCTGTTTTAGGTCAGGGTTCTGGCTTATCAGTCAAGGACATTCACCTTCCTATCGATAAGACAGTGCGCTGTTTTCTTGATGGTATGTTTAGGGATGTTGTCGTGATGGAAGGTGAACCACTTGCCCATCTTCAGCTGCGTTGGGTTTTCCTCAAGAATTTGGATTTACTTGGTAGCATCCATCTTTCCTTCAATCTTGACCAATCACCCAGCCCCTGCTGAAGAGAAACACCCCTACAATAATGTTGCCGTGACCAGGCTTCACAGCTTTCGGTGGTTTGCTGTGTTTGGTTTGTGCCAAACATAGCACTTGGAATTCAGTCCAAAAAGTTCTATCTTGGTCTTATCTGACTATACAACCTTTTTCCACATGGCATCAAAATCTTCCAATATCTTTTTGCAAACAAAACTAAGTGTGGATTTTTTTCAGAAGAGGCTTCTTTCTTGTCAGCCTGCCATTCAGGGCAGCTTTGTGTAATGCTTGAGAGATAGCTGTCACATCCACAGACCAACCAATCTCAGCCATAAAGACTTGGGAGTCCTTTAAAGCTGACATTGGCCTCTTGGTATCTTTCCTGATTATTATCCTCTTGGATCTGTCATCCAATCTGGAGGGACCACCTGATCTAGGCAAGGTGTTGATGGTATAAATCACAAAACAATCTCTTAGGCGCTCATATTCCAACAAAACGTATAAATTATTTATTATAAATTTATTTTAATCCAATGTCACTCCCCATCTAAGAAGTGCCAGTCCGCTCATATACCAACCCCAAGGAAACAAAACAGATGGGGGTGCCGTAGGACCAAAAAAGGAATGAATTAAAAAGTTAGATTTCTCCCACAGTTATATAGAGCACAATTTCAATGTAAGAATCTAAATATTATGATATTTATTATCCACATGATAATGGTTACAAAAAATGAAAAGAAAAATACCAAACAATGGTTTCCGATAATATGCGTGATGCAAAATACTGATAAAATATATAAAAACATATGCAATGTTGCAGTCATGTATAATTCAACAAATTTTATAAATAACGAACAAAGGTATTGGTGGTGCCATACCCTTTCCACTTCTTAATAATGCTTTGAACGTTACTCAGAGGGAGAGTAAAAGCCTTTGAAATCTTTTTGAATCCTTATCCTAACTTTTGCCTTTCCACAACTTTATCCCAGAGCCCTTTGGAATGTTCCTTTCCAACCATGGTGAATGCTTTGCCGTACCATGCACTACCAGTAGTGGATTCCTCAAGGAACAGACTGTTTTATTCTGATGAAATCAAAACCACACTAATTATCAGGTGTTGGCCTAATAGCCTGTTGTGTGATCTGGTTGTACTTGAGCAGGTTTATAATGATTACTCTAAAGGTATGATCACTTATCCAAACCAGGTATTTTATTACTTAAGAATTTTGTAAATGTTATTTTCACTTTGTTGTTGAAAGTTATAATGTATAAATACATTTGGCAAAAGTTTGATTTAATTTATTAAAATTTCCATGGTGTAATGTTGCAAAAGGTAATAATTTTGACTGACTATGATGATTTTCTATGGGCACTATAATGGGCGTGTATGTTAATGGAAATTGATAGTTTAACTAAGAAAGCAGTGTGAGAAGTGGCGGTGTGGCATACCACTGTATACACCCCCACTTCCACCACTGATTGTATGTATACATTTCTATTTAACAATTATTTTGTAACCTAAATATATAACTATTATGTGATTTGCAGCAGACATATTGTAATTTGGGATGGACACTACTGGCTGCTGATGTGAATGGAGATAAGAGTAAGGACCTTGTAATTGGCTCTCCATATGCACCAGGTGGAGGAATACAGAGGGGCTTGGTGGTTGCATTTTATTCAAGTCACAAAAGACCTACAAAAGGTAACGGGATTCACACACATTCTGGGTGCAGTCTGATGGTTGGCTCATTATGATGTATCTTTCACTAAATATTACAGGAAATTAATGAATACTGATTGGCTACACATTGTATCCATGGAGGAAGATATATGGGATAGGTGATGTTAAGGCAGCAGAGAGAACGGTCAGTTTATAGTGTAGGGAATAGCGTGTGCAGAATGGTAGATGGTCACTATGCAACAATATGAAGAAGTTTTAATGCAGTGAGAACCCTGGGTTGTCAGAGATCACTCTTAGGATTATTCAAGTCACATCTGCTTCGATGGATGCCTATCAGCTGATAATGGAATGAGGCTGGTGGCACAAGAACTAAATGCTTATTTTCATGGTGTCAAATAGAATGTGAAGCAACACTGGTAAGAACTATTGCCTTAAATAAAACAAATAAAATTGTATTTTTGGAAAATATTCTATTCATAATTTTGAAGTTATATCTTCAATGCCTGCTAAGCATTCTATCATGGAACACTTTCAAAATGAGCTATGTCTCCGAAGTTGTGTCTTTCCCTTTTGCTGTACACAACTAAAGCTCTTATAGGGACTATATAACAGACCACACCAACGGCTTTCCTAAAATATATATATTTATTAAATAGACAGCAAGTACAGATACCTATCCTCAGCGTGGCTGCTTCCAATGATACCCTATATTCTAGGTGTTGGCTCTTGCACAAATGTGCTGTGCGCTGATAGGACCTGAGTCATTAAAGATTGTAACTGGCAATACATTGCATATAATTACTCTGTGCATGTCCAGAACCGGACCATACACCACAGAACAAAGCAGCTTCCAATTATTCTTTGAGCGCAAAAGGACCCTTACGACAGCCTACGATTTGAAGGGAAAGACGGGGAACGTGTGTATACATGTCGACAATGTACAGTAAGGACTTGATATTCCACATATATATTGAGCGTAACCTGAAGTGTCTTGCCTGTTAGAGCAGAGCGGACCTAGACCCAAATTCATCATAAGACGTATCTTCAGATCCACTACTTATTTAATACGGACGTGTATGTGTCCGAAAAAAATCCACATTATGTTTGTTATGCGTTTGTTAGTGAATCAAGTCCATATTCGCTATTGCAAGTAGTACACTCACACTCAAGCAGGAGCCAGTAACTATGTTTATCTATTGTCTTGCTGGTGGAAGGTGATCTGGAGTTTGCAGAGTACATCACTGGAAGCAGCTAGGCTCTAGTGTGAATGGATATTTGTTATACAAGATTTATTCTAATTATTGAAATGACCATAATTGCCATTTTGCCTGTAGTGCAGAGTAGAGTAGGTAGAGCTGCATTTCAATCAGAAGCTTCAAGACAACAGATTTCAATATAATCTTAGTGTCAATATAATAATTTAAAGGATATATATGAGTGATATAGTCACAGAAAACTGGAGGTTAGCTTAACGAGTCAATATTATTTTTAAGGGATGGCATGAAAGTTAGTGACATTGTAATTTGTGTATTTTTCTATAGGCACTTTAGTTGTGGAAGAAGCAGAATGGAGCATAACTGGAGAACATGATTATGCCTGGTTTGGTTACTCTCTTCATAGCTATACACATAAGGCTAAATCATTGCTATTGATAGGAAGTCCCACTTGGAGCACTTGCAAAATGTAAATCCTCATTATAATCTCTGATTGGAAAATTTGTGTTATTAAGTCACTTTAAATCACCCAAATGTGTAATGTGTGACATATAGGTATTTATCTATTTAGTATATTGCCATGTTGGCACATAAACATAGACATACCGGGCCTGATTCATTAAGGAAAGTAAGGCAAAAAAAAAAATTCTCCTGGACAAAACCATGTTAAAATGCAAGGTGTGCAAATTAGTTTATTATTTTGCACAGAAGTTAAATACTGACTGTTTTTTCAACTAGCACACAAATACTTAATAGCTTTATTTGTACACTGAAATTTAAAGTTGATCTAGGACATTCTCTACCGCAGCGATAAATCTGCCATCATATATTAAATTTACCACCCCCTCCAATGTAACATGGTTTTGCAAAGTTACTCTTTTTTTTGTTCACTTTCCTTTCCTTAATGAATCAGGCCGATCATGCTTTTTATAAATTTGAGTCCCCACTATCAGACCATAAAAAGTTCTGGACTGTTGGGCTAGTCGCTTGGATGCCCCAATGTAAATACTGCAGGTAACATTATTTTATGTCCTAGATTAGGAAGTGTATGTCAGTGTGTATTACATCAATCTTTATTATATAAAAATGTATTTATTTCCTGCAGGCATGGCTGTAAGGGATCACAGAGCACAGGGAAAGTATATGGAATCGACCCACCAAGTAAAAACATAACATTCATAATAGAAGGACATGCAGTAAGTTCCTATATCAGATTCAGATTTTTGTGGTGATGATAAGAGATATATTCTACCTTAGTAAACTTATTATATGCTGCTTACTGATATACTCAGTTTTTCAACAATTTCACAATATATTACTTTTTCATTGCAAGTTTGAATTAAGGTCCAGCATCTTGCATATCTTCTTTTTTATAATTATGACAATCATTCTGCTGTCAATCATGCTTGATGCAATCTTCACCTATGTCCTATGCATATACCCATTATGAATAAAGACATATCACTGCTTTTTGGTGGCGGATACAATGTATTAGCTACAACATTTATGTAACATTCAATTTGAATGACTATTAACTCTTGTATTAAAAACAAAATTAAAGTCTATTTGGCTATTTGAGTGGAGCAGATATATTTCTAAACAACAACTGAACCAACCAACTACTAATCACAACAGTAGTTTTGTTGGCCTTCCGATGATCGATATAATTAAACTTACTTCCTAAAGACATACTTCACTACCACAGGTTTAACTGCCAATTATCAAGCAACAGCATAACAATGATTCTATCTTTTTCACTTTGATTACCCATCTGACTAATACTTCAATAGGCAAAAAGGATTTACCAGCTATCACAGTATAATCTGCAAAACTAGACATGAGAGCTAAAAACAAAGCATTAGACACAAATACATTAAAAACATGTTTCCCCTGTCACTGCAATGCCACATTTGGGACACGATTATATAAATTACCCCCAACAGGGAAGGGTAGATGGGATTTTTCTCTAACTACTCTAAGTTGAGCTAAAAATCATCACCGCAAACGGGCTTTGTTTAAAAGCTTTGACCTCTTACCAAGGAGAAGGTCAAGCTCAAGACCTTTATAGGGCTGTGGTTAATTCAAGATCTAGCTGCAGTCATGAACGCTTTGTCATCATCAACATTTACTTATATAGCGCTAACAAATCTTGTAGCGTTATGATTAATATAGATCATATATTTGTCAATGTCAATTTGTTGGCTGCAATAATGAGCTTTGCTACACTGTGTTTGCGCAGTAAAATGTAGCCGGATTTTAAGTCCTCCTACAATTCTGCTAACTGCCTGTCATAATTTCAGATTGTTTCTGATTACTATTGCCAGTTTATGTTACTACTCATAGTATGCCAAGTAATTTACACTTATTTATATTTTTAGGAACTAGTCTCTTATGCTCTAAGTTTGCACCTGTCCATATATAAACCTATACTATTGCACACAAGACCTGAGGGATACTGAGTACTGGTGAACAACTAGCGCTCTATGGGAAATAGGGGCTGCTATAGATGGAGATCTTATGTGGTTCTATAGGTTTATTGGGATGCAGGTGGTCAACATTACAGTAGGCTGCATCTCCAGATACACCTCTCAGAAGGCGTATCTGTAAAAATAGGTGTTGATTATGATGATGATGACCATCAGCACATATCTTTTTTAAAAAACTAAGAACAAAAAAAATCCTGAGAGTGGCAACCCCCTGCAAAAATGGAAACTGGCACTAAGTTATGCCAGGTAGGGCTGATCATACTATAACAGAGAGATCCACAACATGGGGTTCCCCTGACATAATATGAAACCTATCAAAACCCAGTCAGCACAGGGTAGAATTCCCTTCTGGGGAAACCAACCCCATGCTGAATAGCATTAGAGCTCAAACCGGCATCCCTGGGAAGAGGTGCCAGGGTAATTGGTTCAAAATTTGTACTATACCATCATCTATAATATAAATGCTTAGTGGCATGTGTTAGTGTGTGTGTGTGTGTGTGTGTGTGTGTGTGTGTGTGTGTGTGTGTGTGTGTGTGTGTGTGTGTGTGTGTGTGTGTGTGTGTGTGTGTGTGTAAAAAATAAAACCAAGCTGCAGCGCCACCTGCTGGGCAGAGTTATACACTGACCTACTAAATTCTTAGTGTGTGTGGAAAAAAAAATTCAGAAAGGGCTGAAATTTGGTATACTAAGATGTTTTTAATTTGTTAATTTAATTTGTTAATTGTAAAAAGTGTTTATAAAGATTTTAAAAAAATATATATATATTTCTTGAAGGAGAAGTGACAGTTGGGAGTGGTTGGTGGTTGCCGGGGGTGACAGTGGGGAGTGGTTGGTGGTTGCCGGGGGTGACAGAGTAAGAGGAGTGTGATACTCAGGACCGCTGAGAGAGATCCCTGTGTCTGGATAGACATCTGGATAGATGTGGCGATGAAAATGAAGGATGAGGTGATGGAGAAGAATGATGAGGTGGTGACATGTGGACAAAACCACGTTAAAAAAGGGCGCTTACGTCGGGAAGTAACGCTCTTCCCCTGAGGAGGCCTGGGCTATGGCCCAAATGCATGACAAGAACCTTTTTAACACCTTAAGTAGCTTGATTTGACTAGAATGCTTGAGTATCATGCACGGGTTAACTTGTAAACCATAAGTTCAAACAAGCCCTGACAGCCTATGACTGCTTAAACCAGCATGCCCATCACTGCCAGAGCATGCTGGAGCCTGTGAAACTACACAATCAGGACAGCTAGCACATGTAGTTACACATAAATTGGGTCAGGAAGCATGGCTCATTTTTAAGTTTAAATTATGTTTTTTATACTAAGGAAAATGCACATTTCTGCATCCACAATATTTGGCTTTTTGCATGTCCCTCACTTGCTCCTCCTTGTGTTTGGAGAAGGGAAACTGGACAGGGATGGTTCATGTAACCATAGCCAATACAGAAAAAGGCGTGTTCACGTATTTGCTCTCTACTTAGGAGCAGACTCAGCCGTCGATTTGCCTTTCAGGAGGTGCTCTACCCTTGTAGCAAAGATCTCTATTGATGATGATTGATTCAGATGCATGTAATAAGGACAAACACAGAAGCGATTTAACAGAACAGTGCTAATGATGTCCGGGTCACAGGTATAGGCAAAACATAAGGACAATATCATTGCACCACAAGGTGGCACCAAACATAAGACTAACATTTGTAACAAAGATGACCATCAGCACAGACCTTTGCAGTGTTAAAAAAAGATTTTAAATTAATATAAAAAAGGCATCCCTTCCCCACCCCCACCCCACAGTGATCCACGCACTAGCTCTCATTGTGTGGGGTCACCCCCACAAAAGCCACAACCAGCACCAAGATATGACAGACCGCAGCGTGGGTTCCTTCTGGTCATAATGTCACGTAGACTGTGTCAGACTGGGACATGAAGGCCCCAAAATAGTGTGTGCCACCGAGGCGGTGTGCTTCTGAAGGTGCATGATCAGCTGCCGGAGAGGCGTAGCCAGTCACTACAGGGTGCTGAAGGAAAGAATACCTGCTACAGTCACCTCACCTGAGTGATTCCTCTTTACTTCTGGTACAGTGTGTGTGGGTGTGGCTATCATTAAAGCCAGTGTGTGACCGCTCTCCAACCTCTTCCCAGCCATTTGAAATACACAGGCAATGCTTTGTGTACTACTGTTAAGTGCACCCAAACACCATTCATGAGCAGAGCAGTGTGAAGGGAGACATACCTCCCAACTTTCCCTGCAGTGGGGACAAAGTCCTGACTTAGCAGGACAGTCACCTAATATTGGGGCTGCCCCCCGCTGCCCACCCTACAATCAGAACAGTTGACAGACTGCCTTGCTCTCTACTTCCTGGTGCTTCGAGCATCTTAAGCTCAGTTGCTGCATGACTGGATCTTGGAATGTTGGGGCCGTTTGGAGAAAGGGATAGGTATATGAACTATGGAAAGTCTAGCCATGAGTGAGCCCTTTAAGCCTTTTTATAGCATTCACATTTAATAAATAAACATAGTTCTCCACAACCTGCTCCAACATTTATTAAATAGCCCTCCTTCTTAACAAACTCTGTCGCACATTCAATATTAGCACCCAAACAACTCTAGCATTACATAAATAGTCCTTAAATGAATAGTCACTACTACCTCTACACCTCTATTAAATTAAGTAGTTGATAAGCCTCAGGGATACAATTATAATGTATGTATACATTGCAGTTGTTCATACCAACAAATAAATATGGAATATCCTGAACCTCAGCTTTTTCTGTACAGCACAAGCACAACTTTAACTTTATAGCTATAATTTAAATAATTTTTACAAATGATAATTTTACTAACCTCTCTAGATACCAACATCTTCATACACAACACACACACACACACATATATATATATTTCTGTCCTGCTAACTATTTCTGAAAGGAAATCTATATCTGCCATTCATATTCAGCACTAGAGAAGAGTGTCGCTGTTTGGAATTTACGTTGGCAGAACATGTGTATTATGGCTAGTCAGTCTCAATGGTCAAGCTGTGGTAGTTGAAAAGTGTAGTCTCTGATGTGACACTAAAATTCACCCAGATTAGAGATTTAAGAAATAGGACTGACCATGTCATGGCCATTAAGTCCACTCCTTACCTCCTCACTACCACATTTCCACTCTCCACAAACTCACATCCCCCATGGTTATCTCCACTCAGCCGCTCTCCACAACCCCCCGCCCACCCCCCCCCCCCTCCTTCGATTAACTTTTCTTGGAGCTCCTCAAAGCTTCTTTAGAAAGCTCCACTCCACTGTCAGCAATGTGCATCACCTAATTACATCACAGTTCTGTCATTAATAACAGGGGGCAAAGAGCAGTGGACGGATGGGACCCTTAGGTTAGCTGGTGGGGCCCACCAGGGATTTCCATGGTACTTCGGAGGCTTGTTTGGAAGAATCCTTTCCGAGGCCCAGCTGGATTCTGTGCTTCTGAGTCCTTCTGTCCTGGCCAAATATATGGAAATTCCTCTCACCAAGTCAAATGAATGCAGTTTTCTTCCATTTTAATTCTTTCTCTGCTGACAGAACAATGGCAGTACAAGCTGATGATTAATGTGGAACATAGACAATAACTTAGGTAGACATTCTGGCTCTAAACACCACTTTATCTATATAGACATTGAGACATGGCTCCTTGCACCACAGTGCCTGCAATTCTCCAGCTCTGTGAGCAAATGTAATTTCTGCCAAGAAAATCGCCTTCAGTGTCTTCCATCTCAATGAAACTTCTTGCAGTGGTTCAAAAGATTCAGACTGCAGAGTGTTTAGAACTAAATTAAGGTCTCATGGAGCCACAAAGGATCATATGGATGGACAAATAGTCTTCACTGCTTGAAAGAACTGAACAATCAAATCTTCTGAGGCTAATTTGGTGTCTAAGAACACACTATAATCAGACACTTCTGCCTTGAGTGTAGGCAAAACAATAACTTTGCTGAAACCATCCTGGAGAAAGTCAAGGAACTGTGGAATTGTTGCTGTTGCAGAATTAAATTTAGACTCACACAATGAAATACATTTCTTGTAAATTCTGTAAGATTTCTGAAGAATTCTTCTTCATTGTACAACTGTGTGTAGATTACTTTCCCGGAGTCTCCCTTTTTCCTGAGCAGCTTCAACTCCATTTCCAGGTCATCAAAGCTAGCCTCTATGGATTTGTATGAAGAACTGGGCCTTGGTATAATAGATCTGACTGAAGAGCCAAAGGCTAAGGCTGTACCTTGAGTGTCTTCCAGTTTACTGAACACCACAGACGGCAAGGCCAAAATGGAAGAATTGCAATCACTTCTGCATTTTCTCTTTGCATCATTTTCTAGGATGCAAGTGATGAGTGGAAGACAACCCCCAGGTGAAACGCCCACAGAATCATCAGAGCATCTATTCCCTCTGACTCTGGAATTCTGTGCCAAGAGAAGAACCTGGGAACCTTTGCATTTTAGGAAGCCTGACAATGGGAACTGTCCATTCTGTTGTGAATCTGTTTTTGACTGAGTTAACCTGCTAGCAGAATTTGTTTTGCTGCTACATGTAATACTGAGAACGACTTCATATTTCTCTATACCCAGGACATGATCTTTGCTACTTCCAACATCAAGGTCTGGCTTCTGATACCTCCCTGACGATTTAGGAAGGTTACCGCCACTGTTCTGTGTGTTTTCAAATATTCTGAAATTCATCCCTCTTAGATGAAGATGAAAATATTGAATTGCCTTTCACACTCCTTCACATGAATATTTTGTAAATGAGAGAATTTTTGATTTCTGCGACCAAGTGTCTGGCTCCCCAGTCTGTGATACTGGCGTAACAATCACTCTGGCTCCAAAAATGACTCTCCTATCTCTAACTTTGGGATTAGCCACCACCTGAGAAACTGGTGGTTTTTGACAGGATGATGGCATGTTTCAGATAAGTTTTTCTATGATTTCTCACGTGTCAGGGGATCCCCATGGTGGAGGAAAACATTCCCAACAACTGACGCCCCCTTTTTTTTAACACTTGATAATAAACCTGTAGCTGATGTGTCAGGAACTGGATCTTGATACAACTTTCTGGTGACAATGGTTCAGTGTGCTGTCTATCTGGAGCCCCAGTAACTTTATTGTTGTTATTGGATGACAATTACATTTTTCTGTTCCCAATCCAGTCATGTTGTTGCAGAAAAAGCATCACCAGAGCTCTCTTGCATTTGACAATATGTTCTGGTAAATATCTGGTATGAACACATTCTAATATAGTATGGTGTGAAAAGCTCTTCATGACTTTCTGACACGAAAAATTCTGGAATAGAAACCTGTACCTCCTTGTCCTGCAGGAACAAGATAAATTGTATGAATCTTTATTAATGTTTGTAAGTCTACAAATTCTATCCTGATTGACAGAGCACTGGACTGAATGAAGAAGTTCCCTTTGGGATACTGATGTAACTCTATCTTGCACCCATTTTTGACTATGTCCAACATCTACTGATCTTTGATAGGCTGTTTGCTCACTACAATTCTGCCCCCTACTGATGTCAATGGGGCTTATCCTGACAATAGTTATTGTGAAGTCTTCTGATTTGACCAGCCATCATTGGGCCTAAAAAATGGAAAAGACTGTTTGTATGTAGTAGGTATATTTTGTCTGCCATTTTGTCTCCCTGGCTTGTAAGTTTTCATGTTTCTAAAGTATTGAAAAGCCAAGGAAGAATATTTAGGCACCCTATGTTGTGGCATGTGTCCATTTTGTCTCCAAAAAGCAGGGATCCTCCAAATTGGAGACTGGTGAGTCTAACTTTTGACTGAGCATCTGCTGCGCAAGTGTGCAAACAAAAGGCCTGCTGAGGCCATTGTCCTTGCTTCGCACAAAAAAATCTATGCCTTCCTGAATGTCTACTGTTACTGAATGATGTGGGTTAGACTATCTGCGCCTGTGTTGGTGAGATTCTCTCACTACCGAAAGGAGTGGTAGGAGATCGGGTCCTGGTTTCTAGGATTTGATAGGGGGTCAATTTTGTGTAGTGTTTTCTCACCGTGTTGGTTGTTTGTGGAGTTGAGGTGTGTCGTTCTGTAAGCCAAGTCCAGTGGGGGTTCTCTGATCTGTGTAAAGAGATGGAAGAAAGTGTGTGTGTGTGTGTGCGTGTGTGTGTGGGGGGGTTATAGGGAATATAGGGGGTCCTTACCTTTTGTGGTGTCACACACCTCCCTTCGTACATTAGTACATTAGTAGTACTTAGTACGAGTAGGTGTTTAGGATGAGATAAGGAAGATTAATAGTTACGGATGTTTATAGTACGGAGGTCAGGAGATTGCTTTTAGATGAGCAGTGGAAGTTAGCTTGTTTAAAAAAGTTCGGACTTGCTCTGGTTTTCCATTGCTGTTGTGACTGATACAGTCCATCTGGAGGCGGGTCTGAATTGTGTTGCTGGCGGCTAATGGTAATCAAGGATGTATGTGTGTTGGTGGTGAGGGACATAATGATATAATAAATTGTGTGTACGCTGAGTTGGGGGTGGGGAAGCATAAGTTGGATCTGTTGGGGAACTGCGGGCTAAATGAGTAGTATGACCGGCGGTCTGTATGGCTTGTGGCCAGGGTGAAGGTGGAGGTATGGGTTGATCTCTTAGAAGATCTTATGGCAGATGGAACTAGATTCAAGAGTGTGGGTGAGGAGGCTAGCTGATCAGGTTATAGGGGGTGGGGCTGATTGGGCTGAATGCAGAAGAACTGCGGTAGGTACCCTGGTTTTAGTGAGTATTGGGTGATTGGTGAGTATGGGTTTTGGTGCTGGGATTTAATTTTATGGCATACTATACTGACACTGCTCTGCTTCTAGGGACACTATATGGGTTGCTGAGGTGGTGGGCGGGACTTGTTACAGGTTTCTACGGTCTAAGTGGAGATGGTATCAGGAATGGAGGTGTGTGCTGTGTAGGGGTTGGATGGTTCGGTGGTAATCGCTTCAACGATTACGAGAAATCCGACACAGAGAAGACCTACAAGAAAACTGTTTAAACAGTTAACCTGCGTGGTACCGACATTGCCGCTTTAAATTTAAATTCATTCAGGTGCACTGACATCAGACACTACTGCCGAAGAGCTGTCCATTCAGAAGGAGGTCCTGTCAGTCATCTGCTGCCATCGGATATCTGCAGAGTCGTTTTTCAGGTAAGTCTGTCAATATTGCTGTCGTTTTTTCATGAAATCGTTTTTTCCTTGTAGGTCTTCTCTCTGTCAGATTTCTCGTCATCGTGGAGCCATACCCAACCCGGATGGTTAGGGGCTATATGGGTTGTGCTGAAATTATTAATTGGTGTTAGTGGTGGGTGAGTCTAATGGGTATTTGGGACAGGAATACCAATGGGGTATTTTATGTGGGGGTTGATTGAAGTAAAGGGTAGCTCCCAGATAGGGAATCATGCCCACTGTGTCTTTTGTGGGCTGGTGGCTATGTGTCACTGGTGTGGGTTTGGGGGTTTCTGCTGTGGGCAGGCTTAGGAGTGGCATCCTAATGTGGGTATAGGTCAGAGTACGAGGGAGAGTGTGTGGCTGCGATAAAGGCTTTTGTGGAGGGGTGGGTGGATGGGCGGTGTGATTGGGCCAATATGTTATGTGGTTGTGTGAGAAGGGATATCGGGAAAGTTACTTTCATAGGAAGGTTCCAAGGTTAAAGTTGATGTTGAGCCCTTAGAAGCGAGGGTGTTGAGTTTGTATACCCATTTCTCTTCTTCTTTTGAAATTTGTGCGATGCAGACTCCTCCTCTCCAGTTCTATTGGACATTCATGATGCCTGTGCAGGAGAGTTGTTGGGTCTTGATTGTGTCGAGTTCTGAAGTGTTCTGTGACACTGTGTTTCTCTTACGTTCTTTATGTTCCTGATGTGTTCAGCGATTCCAGCGATTTTTAGGTTCCTTATGGTTCTGCCTACATACCCGAGGCATTGTATTAGGTATATTATTCTCTGTTTTTCGCATGTGATTTGTACTCTGATTTTGTGTGTAGAATTCTTCAGTTGGGGTCAATTTGGTGTTGGGTTTTGTTTTTTCTTATTTATGGTTTTGCAAGCTTGACATCTGTTGCAGTAGTATAAACCTTCATAGCTGTTGTCTAGCCATGTTGTGTTTTTTTTTCTGTAGGGATGAAGCTTGTGAGGGTGTTTTTGAGGTTCTTAGCTTTTTTGTAGAGGACTCTAGGTTTTTCAGGGAGTATTCCTTTGAGAGCGTTGTCTTGTAGTATATGCCAGTGTTTCTTCAGTATGAATTCTAAATCTTTTGTTGACTGTTGTATTGCATGGTGAATAGTGCTTGGGTGTGGGCTCTGCAGTTTTCTTTTCTCTGTAAGACAATGCTCTCACATTAGGTGGCCGGGATTTTTTTTTAGAAGTCAGTGATCGTAGTTTCTTTGTTCAAGCTTCTTTTTTTTTTAGAGTGTTTGCTTGTTCCATGAAGATTCCTGTGGATGAGCAGTTTCTCCTGAGTCATTTGAACTGTCCTTGTGGTATGTTTTTGAGCCATAAGTTATGGTGGATGCTGTTGGCTTGAATGTAGTTATTGCAGTCAACTGGTTCGATATATGTTCTGGTGCTCAGGTGTCCATGTTCGATGTAGATGGTGAGGTCTAGGAACTCTACTTGGGTACTACTCTGTGCTGTCTTCTAGCTTTCTCTTGGACATCTGTATAAAGTGTCTCTCCCCATAGTTGGATTGCCAGAAAATTAAGATGTTTCTTAGAACAACTCTCCACCTTCCTATCCATGGGATCTCCGAGGGGACCCCCATTTTCACCCCCACTTCTGAGCCTGTTCCTCACTAAATGGAAATATACATTCTATCCTATTTAAGTTAGAGTGATGCTTGACCTGATATACAGGGAGACCTCTACTTTTTTACTATGGTGTTCAAAAAGGGATTTATGAGTTTCTGTGGAAGCCTGTACCAGGTCCATTTCCATAGATTTGTAAATATGCTGTAGCAAAATATCCATATTGTCCAGATTAAACATCCTAGGTGACTCTTTAATTTCTCTGGATTCACCACTGGAGAAATCATGCAAAGCAGCTGGGAAATCACAGTCTGATTGCACACGTGTCCTCCAAATCTACGTTGGTCTGGAACCTTGCTCTCTTTAAAGCCTGTATGGTACACAAATCTTCTTTAGTCACAAAAGTCTCTCTCATTCATGCTATAAATTCATTATATTCCTCACGGGCTGGGTTTTAACCCTCGAGTTGAGAACAACATATTGTGCAAAAAACTTCAATTTCATTCACTAAAGGCTAATCACAGACTCCACAAATTTCATGCATATTGCTCTACAGGAGTACTGAAGAGACCTGAAGTTACTAATAAAAATAAAGTCATCTGTTGCAGCACCTCTATCCTAGGGTCTTACTTAGTGTAGGTGTCCTTTTGCTGTGAATGCGTTTAATTAGACAACATAATTGTTTAAGAGGATTTCTCATTTAATCTTGCTATGTATTCTTCAATGTTTAGTATCTAACTGTGCTAATAAAGTAACTCCAAGACTAATCCTAACAATTGCAAATGGACAAAGCCTTATTAAGAAAATAGAATAACTGGCTAAACTTATCTTTTATCTTGTAAATATAGACTGACTGAACACTCATTCTGCTTCATATGGAGCCAAAGGTGGACATATTCTATTAACTTAACAGACAATACTGTAAGAGCATGTGCATCAGACATTGGCAATATAGATGACCAGGGGTATAAAACATTAAAGTATTTTACACCAGGATTACAGATAGTATATGAATGGACCCAGTAATTGTTTAATATTTTGCAGGACCAGGGCAAGATGGGCTCATCATTTGCAAGTGGGAGAATAGCTGTGAAGGGAGAGAGAAAACAAGTGCTGCTGATCGGTGCACCCACACAGAGTATGTATTTCCTTTTAGTAGTAATTAATAGGTTTTACTAAAGACATTGGTACTATTGTTTAGGCAACACTAAATAAACAGTGAACTGCACTAATTTACTCACAACCTTTGTGTCAAATGAAAGCAAGAGTGTGTCTGAGTTTTCAATATGCAATTTCAGGTAGAAGTTCTATTTCAAGTAACAGGAGTTATTTTACTAACCGGTAGTACCCAGAGATACAGAAAGTAAAAGGGAGGTAAAACAAGGGGTACATGTGTGCAGGTGTCCTTTAACCTTCAAATATAATTCTCAGTCATTACTGAGGATACACATCTAACTAATAAAATAACTAGCACAAAGTGCATGCCCACAACACAGCTTCATTTAAAAAAAAATTAACTGTCCCTGTAAAAGTGCTCTGCACATTTTGTGTGTTTGAAAAAGATAAACTCTTTACAAGTCCATTCCACCACCTCTTAACAACCTTCACTTTTTCTCCTAAAATACTGCTTGGTTTTGCCTCCTTTATGTCCTAAATTAAGTAGACACAGAGTACCTGATTCATCAAGGCACGCATTCTGAGCGCAACCCACGTTTAGTATTATAGGCACGTATTTAGACTTTGGTGTACTCCCGAACTCATCAAGGCACGGATCTCAAGATGAAATCGAGGGAAGGGAAAGTGTGCTCCACTGCACAAGACGCTGCAGGATACGACCTATTCTTCAGCAATTAAATAGACCCCAAAATAAAGATAAAAGTGTTTAACACTGTTAGGAAGCCCTCCAGCCAGTACAGCACAACCCGGAGTCTGCTCCGCCAGTCAGGTGTTCACTGGAGCCCCTAGTGGTGGGGACAGACTTGGCCGCAGACTGACAGAGGGTCGTAAAGTGTGTACCGGCTGGGGAGAACCCAGGTAAGCGAAGTGAAGTCCAGACAAGGGTCAAGGGCCGGCAGCAGACAGCAAATCCAATAAACAGGTTGAGGTCAAGGGTCATGAGCAAACAGGAAGGTCGGTAAACACGCTAGAGGTCGGGGTCACAAGAAACACAGGCATGGTCCAAATCCAGGCAAGGGGTCATACACCGGCAATCCAACAGAATATCCAAAGGACAGGAGCTAGGAGCAGAGCAGGTCAGCAGACTGGTAACAGAAGCTATAACCGGCAGTGAGGCTGCAGACCTCACTGCCTTAAATACTGGGGCCCACCAATCAGAGCCTAGCTCTGCACACAGGACACAGATCAAATAGAACAAGCCCCCTTATTTAATCAGCCCACAGGGCTGCCTATTTGCGCAGCGCTACACAGGAGGCATCCGGCCGTTGCCTTGCCGACGGCCGGGCAGAGAGCGGAAATGATGTCCCGGTCGTCAAGGTGACGGCCGGGACGCCAGGGGGAGCCGGCTGTGAGTACCGCTGCGGCTCGTGACAAACACTATATAAGATTACAGTAAATGTTTCTTGTTATATGGGTGATCTCAGATTCCTTATTTAAGTGTGGTATTCTGGTTGAGAAACATTAAACCTCAACCAATGCTACAGTTTTATAGACAAATTGATAGCTAACCCTCCCTGAGTTTAACAAACAGAAAATTGATACTTGTACATGAGAAAGGAATGGACGAATTTGGGCCTTCAAAATTAGCTTTGTTCAAAGCATTTACATAAATACAATCACACCCATTACTGTAGGATCTTCTTATTTTAATTCCCATTTTATAGGTAAATAAAAGCTAGGTAACATATTTCTTAGTCTAAACATAGGAGCATTTAAAATAGACTTGCAGTAACAAAGATAAATCTTGGTTCCATCTAAATTGTTCCAGGCACAGTATCCAAGTTTGTGTTTTTATCAAGAACACTGAAGCATGCAGGAACAGCCACAGTATATGAACTGAAAAGAAAGACTGACCCATCACCACTTTGCACTTTAAGGGGAGACAGATCATTTTCTCGCTTCGGTACAAAACTACATCTAAGTGACCTGGATGATGATGGTCTTGGTATGACAACAAATGTTTTGCTGTAATGACATTACTTTTTTGATTTACAGTAAGCTTCTTCTTGCCATTCAAACTGTTTTTTCAACACTTATAAAGAGGCACAAACATGTTAAAACAAAAAGAGGGTAATTTAAATAAAATGATTATGGAAGCAAATACTTATCAGGTTGTTCAGGCGGCTAAAATAACTTTTTCCCCATTAACTAATCTTTGTTTCAGTTTAAATCTGACAGACATGTTTCCTTTTCATAGATGCAAAATTCTTAAGCAAAAAAACTCCCATGGGTTGGCTTGGTTACAAGAGAATAAAGAGCAGATACAGAATATTTTTTTTTAGAAAAAACAGCAATAAAAACAAGTTAACATAACCAAAAATAATTGCACAATTCTAATGATAAGACTCACAAGGGACAAATAGGAACAGCACACCCCAAGAAACCAGATGCTCAGTTAATACGATGATAGGGCCAAGTTGCAATGATGGATGTTTAATTTCACATTTAATTAGACACCATATAAAGGGGACACCAGTAAAGAAAACATGTACATGTCCTTATTTCTATCTAGACAAATATAAAACATGTACTGCTTATGCTGGCTAAACATTGACTATATGGAAATGGCTTAAAATTATAATGCAAAGTGTCTGTCCCATGCGGTTTACAGATGAAATCATTGTGAGCTCACCTCTAAGGACCGATGATATTACACCAATGCTGTTTGGTCCTCAGACTGGTCGGGTTTATATCTACAATGGAAATACCACTTCTACAGGCTTACTCTCAGAAAGATGCAAGTCATGGTTTTCACCATGTCCTGCGGACTGGGTAAGAGAATTATGGAATCTTTAAGCACCAAATCACTGTCGTTCCTTACATACATTTGTGAAAAACATGTAGTTTGCATGTTAAACAGGGTTTTGTAATGGACCGGTAATCCATGGCAGTCCTACGGCTACTCTACGCGCAGGAACAACAGGTCCTCCACAGGTTTCCAGATAAGAAATCAAATTGATTTAGAATTGGAGACACCAGTTTGAATCTCAGCCTCAGCTCCTTGTGACTTTCTATCTCTGAGTCCCAGGCACCAAAAATCTATATTGTCGGCTTTATTTGGCAGGGAAGCTGTCCCTGAAAAATTCTGTGTATGGAGCGGTGTAAACATACATGCACATACTAGGTTATTTTGTTCAGCAACATTCAGTGGCTATTTGGCAACCACACTTCACATAACTGTCTTTTTTCCCTCTCCAGGCACAGTACGTACTGATTTCTCCTGAAGTAAGTATAATAGTTGAAGTACAATGTCATACATCTCTTTGGTTTCTATAATAATTTAACTCAATATTCCAGGAAAAGGCAAGGTTTGGAAGTGCTGTGACTACAGTCAAGTCAAAGCAAAAGGTAGGTAAAACCTAAATGTATTTGCACATTTTGCTTTGTTACCTGGCTTGCTTTGAAATGCATTTTTCTGAACTTCCAAGCAACGTAATTTTCCAGATTTTATCATTTTCCTCTTCGCTGCCACTTTGAAGATCAAAATAATTGTCTAAGCTGTTGACCACATGTTTATAGTCAGGGCAGGAATTTGGACAGGATAGCCATGAACGTTTATCCTACCTCCACAATTCATAAATGAGGTGCTGAGTCAGACTGGGCAGTGGCACTGCCTCCCACATACACAAGACTAGCTAGGACACTGCCTCTAACACTGGAGTTTTTAAATAGGGTTAGGTTATTGGACACATAACATGGCATTTGTAAGACATGACATGCATTATTGCAAAGGACCTAAATCCATCATGTCTGTGTACTGTGGTGGATACAGATTGTGAAGGGAAGGTGGAGGGGTCGTACGTGCCCGTCATCATTGCCCTCCCTTTGTCATCAGGAGGTGCCTGGCATGTTGCTGAGGGACGGCAAGGAGCAGATCAACTGCCACGGGTGACAGCTGGTAAATAGTGCCAGTCTAACTTCTATTTAAAAAATAAATAAAAAGTTATTGACTATACTAGGCAATTTGTTCTTTAAAACTGTATCTGTGAACAAAGGCACACTAATATTTTTAGATTTTTCTGCTTAACGTGTAGCCTTTATATTCACTTTTTTTATTGGGGGTTTCCACTTGGTAAAAATAAAAAATCATGCAATGCCTTAACAAGTGCAGTTATTAATGATCTTATCCCTTAAGGACTGATAGTTAAATTGAAGTATATGTATGAATACCAGTATACATAATTTTACTTTTTTACAATTACAGAAACAGGTTGTTGTAGCAGCTGTAAGAAGTTCCATGAAAGCAAGACTGGCTGGAAGCCTCTACATTTACAATCTAGAGTGAATATCCCTGTTTAGTGTATATAGAAGGATTATCTACTGTACAACTGGAGTACTCTACAACTTGTACAACTGCAGACAATTCCTGCTGCTCTATCAGGGATGACAATTAAAAAATGATTAGATAAAAGTGAGAAATGCTTTTTAAGAAAAGGGAAACTGATCTCTACAGATGTGTTAAAGTAAAAAAAAATGAATAATCACGTAAATAAATATTTAGTTTAAATATTTGTGTATGACAGTTGAATGGAAAAGTTACAAATAGCCAGGAATATGGTGAAGTTAGATTCATTCATGATGGAAATGTTTAAAAATATAAATGAAAATAAACCACATTAGTTGTAAGTGTATAAAAATAAATCTTTCATTCTATAAGAAAACTTTTTCCTCCAAACAGGTCAGTTAATGGCCTGAAAACTTTTCATAATATTAGATGAATGATTTGTTAAAAAGTTAAATTGTGATGTTTCAGTATACATCAACTGTACCTTTAAGAGAAATATAAAATTACTACTCATTTAATATGTTATTAAATTTTAAAAAATTAGTGAACAGCCTAAAGCAGTCACCCTCTGAGCCTTCAGCAGTGGCCCAAGCTTCTTCCTGCTTTATTGTTATATTTGCTTGTTATGGCTTTTAACACTTGTTAAATGCATGCGCTCATGTCGTTACAGATAGCTGTCTCTTTCTTTGGTTAAATGTATTATTTTAACTCATTACTTAGATTAAGAGTAATACAAAGCATTTTTAAATGTTCGAGGGCCGTATCCTGCAGCACCCCAAAGTTTATCAAGCTTCCCAGCTCTGGACTAAAATGGTGCACTCCCCTCTGTCCCTTTCAGAAATGTCTTAAGAATGGATTGTGCACTGCAACAACAAATAAAGCAGTGATTTCCAACCACTATGTCAGGACACAATGTCTTGATGCCAGACAGGTGATGTCACAATAATTTAGAGGTAAAGAAAAGAAAGCTTTTGTTATATATTTTAATAGTAAATAATCCAATACATCTTTAATTTTGTCTGTGAAACATTTATTTGTGATTCTTATTTTATTTATAACAATATTTTAAACTATGATGTGTCATAAGATGAATAATGTGGCATGAGAATGGTTTCACACTAGGGTTTTTACTAGGGGTGTGCACCGGCCACTTTTTGTGTTTTGGGTTCTGATTAGCTTGAGGTTTTGGGTTCTGATTTGTTTTGCCAAAACACCAGACGAAAGGTTTTGGTTCTGATTTAGGGTTTTGGGTTCTGATTTATTTTTAAAAAAGCATAAAAAGTGCTAAAATCCAGTTTTTTTTTTTTTTTTTTTTCCACTCCTACGCTATTATTAACCTCAATAACATTCAATAACAATTATTTCCACTAATTTCCAGTCTATTCTGAGCACCTCACAATATTGTTTTTAGGCCAAAAGGTTGCACCGAGGTAGCTGGATGTCTAAGCTAAGCGACACAAGTGGGCGGCCCAAACACGTGGCCCATCGTAGGTGGCTGTGTAGGCTTGAATGGCCTTTTTCTGCTCCTCCATCCCCTGCAGCATATAGAGGGTGGAGTTCAAGCGCGTCACTACCTCTTGTTTTTGTTGATGGCAGGGCATGTTCATGCTTTTTTGATGTAGCAGGAATAGTGAACGTAGTTTAATATCTGATACTAAGATTTCTGGACTGCGTAGTGAAGTGGCCCCGGTACCCAATTTGGTACCGGGGCCACAATACCTCCTTCAACTGTCTAAATGCCACTGCACAGATGGCGGACACCGGATGCACGTCTAACACCAACATAGCTGTTAAGGCCGCAGTTATCCGCTTTGCCATAGGATGACTACTGTCGTACTTCGTGCTCATGGCAAACGACTGTTGGACGGTCACATAATGCCAAAAAAAGAGTTGCAAGTACTATGTTTCTGGACTGCAAGAACAGTGAACAATTTTTTATAGATTGCAGTATTAATGTTTCTGGACTGCAAGAATATATAGCACTAGAATTTTTTTTTATATTTTTTAATACTTTTAAAATAACTATGCACTTAGCAGCACAGAGCACAGGACAAAAGCATAAAGCACCACTGGACTCAGCAAGGACAGAGCACCACTACCCTACACACCCTCCCTCTTCCCTGATGTCAGGCGAAATATAGATGGCGGCCGCAAGGTGAGAATTTATGACATCCGAGTCTTGCGAGATCAGACGCGAGACTTGGATGTCATAGCCTCGTTTCGGATTCCTTTGGCGGCCGGAAGTACCCGAACAGTGCTCGGATCCCGTCGAATCCGCACTGTTCGGGTGGGCTTGGATTAGCGGAATCCGAGCCCGCTCATCCTTAGTTTTTACCACTTTTCAGGGGTCGGGGTCAGGGTTTACTGAGAAAGGCAGCCTCCCAGTTTTCACACTCCCCTTCAAAATGTAAAAATCTAACAGGATAGCACTGGCCTCCTCAGCAAACTTAAAAAATGAGGTTGATATTGCAGATGCAGCACTGGTTATGTACTAGACCTGGGGTAGGCAACCTGTGGCTCTCCAGGTGTTGTGAAACTACAAATCCCAGCATGCTTTGCCACCTATCTGCTGGTTATATGCTGGCAAAGCATGCTGGGACTTGTAGTTTCACAACACCTGGAGAGCCGCAGGTTGCCTACCCCTGTAGACTAACCGTATCATCTTTGCTGTCAAGAAAGTCTATCTCCAAGAGACCAGGTAAACACTGCGTTCCTGGACACTGATCAAAAGGAGGTCTTTCAGTGAGACAAAAGCCTTTAAAGCTGGCATCCATGTTTACCACCTCCAGATCAGAGATAAACATCAACCAACCCTTGGACATATCTGGGGTGTGAAGCCACCAAGTTAGGGACTTCCGAACTATTGGAGATAGACTAATATTTTTGATATGCAAGGTAGACTTGCCTCCTAAACAGTTACCACTAGATGAATAGCCTCCATTGACCTTATCAGATGCATCACCTGCTGTACACATAGTTCTAGAGTGTCCAAGATGGCTGAAACCAGGACTTACAGTCCCCGGAATTTTTACCTTGGGAAGAACGACCAAGTGGTAGAGCCACGGTGAACAGGTTTAGCAGTCTCCAAAACTGGAAAGTAGGCATGCAACTTGAAGTGCAGGGGGCAAAACTAAAAGTTGTTTGTGTTGAGCACCCAGTGCGCTTCATAAATGAAGTCCATTGAGATCTAATATAGAACAGAAGCAACCAACGTCACCAGGAACTAGAAATTAATTTGAATAAAAAACTGAGCAGCATTGCTGTATGGAGCTGTGGATATGATCTGATGATGCAGACTGATCAGGTGGGGCACAGGAAATAAAAAAATGAAGAGGGTAGTTTCTTGAACTTGGAGATACCAGCTGGAAAGTACCTACAGAACATATTAATACACCTGGGGGTAAATGTATGAACATGCGGGTTCTTCAACACCCGCTTGTTCAGCCTGTTCGGCTATTAAATTTCAAGTGGCGCTGCATTGAAAAGGGAAACTTCCCTTTTCAATGCAGCGCCGCTTTAAATTTAAGCGCTGAAGAGGCTGAACACGCCGGAGATGAAGAATCCGGAGATTCATACATTTGCCCCCTGGTCTGGGACTGAACACAGGGGCAGTGGCATAGTCAGGGCATCTTGAAGGACTTTTAGTCGACCAAACGGGCTTCACCTGTTGACAGCAAAATGGTCACTTTCCCCACAAAGGGTCTCATTGAAAAACCTCTTATTGTTGGACTCTGCCTTAACGAAGGTTCCACAGCCGTTCCACAGCCACTGTGTACTGGGTGGTGGTGTAGGAAATAAAGAGGACACTTTCTGAGCAAACTAAGGTCACAAGACATTTAACTTATTCAGGTTCTGGGGGTAGAGAAGAGGTGCTCTTTGACCAGGCCCACTTGCATGGAGGTGGGGGCAAAATTGAAGGCTAAAAACTACACAAGGTGGTGAAAGGCTCAATATTTGCTGAGGAAGACTGCAGGCAAGAGTAGCAGTTGGAGCTTGGAGAGGTAGCCACTTTTATCCTTAGTGTGACAAGGAGGATAGACATACTGGTCCTTATCTTCTTAGGTGATAGAAAGAGAAGGGAGTGATGAAAATTTCCTATCCCACTGCAGGTCTGAAAAAGGAACCGGATGATCAGTAGGTAACAGGATAGGAGAGTCGCTAATACAGACTCTGTTCCCCTGTACTCTCTAATCTCTCTCCCTCAAATGTGTGGGAAAGAGGAAATTCCATGTCAAGAGTGGAAAGTAGGTCCCTCTACTGTCAGACTATGGTTGTCAGAGCAAGCCACACTGAAGACTGTCTTGAAAAAGTAAAATAAGAGACACAGGGAAAAATCAAAACATATCCCTTCTTTAAACCAACATTTGCTTGTGAAAGGCGAGTGCTCTAGGATGAGCTGTAATGGAAAATTAGCGAGTCCCCACAGGAGACTGTTACTGCGTGAAGTTGCCCATACTTGTTTGTGTCTACTGAAAACCAAACCACAAAAAAAACAACAACACAAAAGCAGCATTTTTTTGCTCTTAGAGCTATAATTCCAAGTATTAAAGCTATTGGATCTGTATGTAGATCAACAAATTCACCTACATGCATTCTGAGGGTTGGAGTAGCTTCAGTGCTGTTTTAGAACCTTCCTGATGAAGCACAATGGAGTGGTTTCAGTGTTTGCTGTTTTACCATTTCATTTCCCCATTTTTCTTATGCATTTTAATATTAAAAAAAACCTATTTACATAAAACTTTGTTTTTAAACTTAATATAACAGACCTGCAAAATGTTTATTTATAAACTACCTATATATTTACATGTCAAAGAATACATGACATTCTTTATATACCAAAACACAAAAACTGGACTGGTTTGACTTAAGGAGTTATTAGTCAGTATTAATATTTGGTAATTTGAAAACACACACACTATAATATATATATTACATTATACACACACACACACACACACACACACACACACACACACACACACACACACACAATGGTCTTTGGGAAACATTGTTTTAAAACACCAATTGATGATTGAAAGTAAAGATGCAGCATCTTTTGTAGGGAAACATTAAAAAGATAAGGCACATATCGACAATATACTGGAAAAGTGAGTGATCTTGTTCCTTATATTACCTAGATACTTCATTGCAAAAGTTGGAAACACCATAGCCATAGTACAATAAATACACACACATACAGTACTGTGCAAAAGTTTTAGACAAGTGTGGAAAAAATGCTGCAAAGTAAGAATGCTTTCAAAAATAGAAGTATTAATAGTTTATTTTTTATCAATTAACAAAATGCAAAGTGAATGAGCAGAAAAGAAATCTAAATCAAATCAATATTTGATGTGACCACCGTGTGCCTTCAAAACAGTATCACTGCATCAATTCTTCTAGGTACACTTGCACACAGTTTTGGAAGGAACTCGGCAGGAAGGTTGTTCCAAACATCTTGTAGAACTAACCACAGATCTTCTGTGGATGTAGGCTTGCTCACATCCTTCTGTCTCTTCATGTAATCCTAGGCAGACTCGATGATGTTGAGATCTGGGCTCTGTGGGGGCCATTTCATCACTTCCAGGAGTGCGGTACAATAATGAGTGTCTGCAGGCAAGAGTTAAGCATGGTGGAGGTTCCTTGCCAATTTAGGGCTGCACTGCAGCAAATGGAGTTGGGGATTTGGTCAGGATAAATGGTGTCCTCAATGCTGAGAAATACAGGCAGGTACTTATCCATCATGCAATACCATAAGGTCTGAATGGCTCCAACTTGTCCTGCAGCAGGACAAGGACCCCAAAACATACAGCCAATGTCATTAAGAACTATCTTCAGCGTAAAGAAGAACAAGGAGTCCTGGGAGTGATGATATGGCCCCCACAGAGCCCTAATCTCAACATCTTTGAGTCTGTCTGGGATTACATGAAGAGACAGAAGGATGTGAGCAAGCCTACAACCACAGAAGATCTGTAGTTAGTTCTACAAGATGTTTGGAACAACCTCCCTGTCGAATTCCTTTAAATACTCTGTGCAAGTGTACCTAGAAGAAATGATACATTGCTGCTGTTTTGAAGGCAAAGGATGGTCACAAACATTAACACTTCAACTTTTTCCACACCTGCCTAAATTATATATTATATAATTAATTATTTTATATATATATATATATATATATATATATATATATATATATATATATATATATATATATATATATATATATATATATACACACACACACACACACACACACCATATATATACACACCATGCTTCAATGTAGGGATGGCATTGGCATGGTGATGAACGGTGCCTGGTTTCCTCCAAACATGACGTCTGGCATACACACCAAAGAGTTCAATCTTTGTCTCATCAGATCAAAGAATTTTGTTTCTCATGGTCTGAGAGTCCATCAGGTGCATTTTGGCAAACTTCAGACAGCCTGCCATGTGCTTTTTACTAAGTAGTGGCTTCCGTCTGACCACTCTACCATACAGACCCGATTGGTGGATTCCTGCAGAGATGGTTGTCCTTCTGGAAGGTTCTCCTCTCTCCACAGAGGAATGCTGGAGCTCTGACAGAGTGAGCATCAGGTTCTTGGCCACCTCCCTGACTAGGGCCCTTCTCCTCCGATCGCTCAGTTTAGATGGCCGGCCAGCTCTAGGAAGAGTCCTGGTGGTTCTGAACTTCTTCCATTTACGGATGATGGAGGCCACTGTGCTCATTGGGACCTTCAAAGAAGCAGATATTTTTCTGTACCCTTCCCCAGATTTGTGCCTCGAGACAATCCTGTCTTGGAGGTCTACAGACAATTCCTTTGACTTCATGCTTGGTTTGTGCTCTGACATGCACTGTCAGGTGTGGGACCTTATATAGACAGGTGTATGCCTTTGCAAATCATGTCCAATCAAGTGAATTTACCACAGGTGGACTCCAATTAAACTGTAGGAACATCTCATGGATGATCAGTGGAAACAGGATGCACCTGAGCTCAATTTTGAGCTTCATGGCAAAAGACTGTGAATACTTATGTACATGTGATTTTAGTTTTTTATTTTAAATAAATTTGTAAAAATCTCAAAAAAACTTTTTTCACGTTGTCATTATGGGGTATTGTGTGTAGAATTTTGAGGGAAAAAAGGAATTTATTCCATTTTGGAATATAGCTGTAACATAACAAAATGTGGAAAAAATGAAGCGCTGTGAATACTTTCCAGATGCAATGTGTATGTATGTGTATATATACACACACACACAAAGATGAAAGCAGCATAGTGCCACATGGTACATGATCTTCTGGGATTACCAGAGCACTACTGCCATGGCACTGTGGACTATATAATATTAGTAACCAGATATTTGTGCTACATATCAGCCCTCCATTCGTTCAGCTCAGAGAGATCCTGATATTGTGTTTGTATTTTGTTTTCTATAAAACAGGTGAAAAGATATTTAAGAAAGTATATTGTCCCAAAATGCTATGAAAGAAGACATTGTATACGAGAGTCCTCCAGGTAAGGAAGTATACTCAGGGGGAGTCCTAGGAATCATGGCGCCCAAGTTTTCTGATGACCTCCCCACATCCAACATGATTAAATGTTGTTACAGTCAGGCACTGCCCTTGACGTGCAAATTTTAAAAAGATGGTAAAAAAATAATTGTAACAGTCAAACTTTTCATTATAGATATGTCCAACATCCATGGTACTCTTGCCTGGAAGATTACACCTTATGTCCATTTGTTGCATCTGTTCTTAGATTAAAAGGAAATGTCCTCTTCAAAATCTAGTAAAACAGGAAAAATAAAACACAGATATAAATATGTTTTGCAGAAAGAAAATGAATGAAAAACACAGCAATGACTTCACAGTCTAGAGTACAGCACTCTAATTTCCCAAACACAATTATTTCCTTGTGTCTATAGCAGGGTTATTTTTGAACAATTTGGAATCATGCTCCCATTGACCATAGTAAATAATTGCAACAATGATGGAATAATATATTTCTGTAGGGGTGACATAATGTGTCTATTCTGGATGGAATTTATAACTGCCCTACAAAAAAAATATAAATTAATTTTAAATGATGTAGTAAATAAAGAAGTATTATATTTTATTCCCAATGTGGATGATTTACACATTTAATTGGTCTTACTGTTTTTACCTGTTCCATAGTTTAAGGCACCCAAGTTGCTCTTTCATGAAAAAGCCAACTACTTGTAATATTCACAAAACTGTATCCCAATGCTTCAGCAAGGTGTTAGAACTAAAGATATTTCTGTTAACGCTGTGATTGTGAAAGAAGCCATACAGTACTGTGCTTATAAATATTAATAACCTTAACCAAAACTAAGTTTCAAAGCGGAAAGCACAGCTAACAATATGTACAACATACCGAGGGTGGCTTTGATGGTTCTAGATGTCTTCCAAGAAAGGAAAGCAAACGCCTCCAGATTAGACCACTTCCTAGGAACATTACTCCTGTAATAAACCAAAACACTTGGGGATCCTAAAAGAAGATAAAATGTATAAAAGGAAAATTAAGTCAATAAATATATTGGAAAAATTAGATTTTTTTTTTTTAGGCATGTTTTGTTTTGTCAAAGCAGACAAAAAGACCGACACAAAGGTTTAATGAATTAACAACAATGACGGATAACTACTGTAAATTCCCACTGATATTTTTTTTATTATTCTGCATGGTTCTCATACACGTCACTATAAGTCCAGCATGCTTCAAACTACTGGTCAAAAAAAACCAAAACAAAAAACAGTTTTTTCCGAACCGTCTGCATAAACAGCCATATTCAGTTTAAAAATACGCAACAAATTAGAAAACACTTGAAGAAAAAAAAAAAGTTTCTCAACCCACCTCTTCAAAAGTGGACTCCAAATTCATACCAAAAGCCACTCCAATAAGACCAAAGAGAGAGAGTGAGAAGGTTCCCATGGTCAGTTGCAAGTTGAGTCTCATCATCACATTACGATGACTGATAAACAAACACAGTCATTGACAATGCACAGCAACAATACTGAACAACACACAAATTTACAAGATGTGTTGTTCCAGTAAAGTTATTACTTCCTGGGTACTAGCACCTATTAAATATAAATGCTAACCTGTCTAGGTTAATGAAAATAACACTTTCCGAGTCATCTATCAGCACGCGCAGCTCTCTGGCAACGTTAGCGAGATCCTCCGCTTGTCTGTAATAGTTTTCGAGCAGAAGTTCCATCTCCTCGGTATGATCTATCTTCGAGTTGCTCTCTTCACTGCACATATAAAGGAACACATGCAAGTATTGCAAAAAGCCAAAAGCAATTGAAAATATCACCCCCCAAAAAAATGCTTGTAAGAGAAAGTCAATAAATCATCAACATATGCAGGATGGGAGTTACATCAGAAGAAATTAAAAGCAAGTTATTTTACAGTCTTCTTGGACAGACAGTATGAGGATTGCAGCTAGACTGAGAAAAATTGGAGATGTGCATTATAGCATGCCCACATATGCTTCTCCTACATCTCGCTTTCATGGCTCCAATGTCCTGTATGGCTGCGATAGAGGCTGGACAACGTGATGGGCAATGATGCAGGCATTATTATTGGGCACCAAACAAATCACTTCAGCTAACCGATTGATATAGGGAATGTTCACTTGCACACAACAATGTCTAGAACAGATAAGTGCACCCATTGATGGAATCTTTACATCCATCTGTGCGTGTGCCTACCTATTCTTTACATTTTTAAAGTTTGTTATTTATAATTGTTATTAGATGTAATTTCCATAGAATAAGTGCTGCCAAAACTGCAGCGCTTGAACTAGTCATTTTTTCCATTATTTTATTTTTTTTGTACACAGCAATGTCTGCTTAAAGCACAAAATGATACACCCATTAACAAACAACTCAAACTCAGTTAGAACCCATTTATTGTATCCAGCATAAAACAACTATATTTACAACGAGAATCAATTAAGCAGGTTGAAGGAAGAAGAGACTTATTTATATTCTGGACAATTGATTCTTGATTGCTTAAATAAATGAATGCACATGCATCACTCAAATTACACTTGGACTATATATTAAAATGTCCTGTACTTTAAATTTTTAAGTCGGCAAGTTACAAGAAACCGAACAGATGACAAGGTTATATTAAGCACCCAGCGTAATGAGGATGCAAAAAAAGAGCCATGATTGCCAAACTGTGAAATCTGTCTGGGTATTCCGAGCATAAAAGATCTCCTTGTAGGTGAGCATGTCATTGGCTAATTTAGGCGACAAGTTAGGAAATCTATAGACCTCAGTTTAACAGCAACATAGTTTAGAAGGGACATAGAGCATTAGGGACTGGACACCCCCATTTTATATAGCTATGCATTAAAGCATTATCGCACTAATATTTAGTCAACTTACTTTATCACAGACAGGTAAATATTATGCTTGCAAATCCCACTATGTAGTTTAGATCTCATAGCAGCACAGTTGGCTGGTGGGGTCTCTTCTCCCATTTTGCTGTGAGATGTTATGTGTGTCAGAAGAGAATGGACACTTGTGCTGCTCGCTGTTACTTAGTAACACTGAGCATGTACAAGATGGTGAGGTCATGCAAAAGTAGTACAGGATATAAATATATGCAATGTTATCCCCTAAACACAGGGAAGGAGATTGGGGTGTCCCCCCAGTCACGATCACACTGTAAGGTACTTTTGTGTTAAAAGGGTATACAGATATCTAGCCATGTATATGTATAAGCCCAGAATCATTAAAGTATGAAGGCAGAGATAGAATTTTTGCTCTCCCACAACAGTGTATAAAATGATCTAACGTTGGATAGCAAGCTGAATACTCCTATACTCGAAGGCTTGTGAAAATAGTATTGGGCTATTGAGAGCCTATTGCGCCTGTGAATAGTTTGTAGACTAGAAACCCTAGTGCGGAATTTAAGAGCTCACACCTCCACCTAAAACCATTAGGAATCTGAGGCTCAGTAGTAGTCCTGGGTTTTGAAGGACTAGCAATGGCATCCAGGGCCGGTGCTAGGGTCCACGGCGCCCTAGGCATTTTTAAAAAAGCGGCGCCCCCCCCCCCCCCCCCCCCCGCAAAAATCGCCGCCCTCCTCCCTCCTCTCCTTACCTTGTCTCACCACCGCCGCCTCTCTGCTCCGTCTCCTCCCCTCCACTCACTGACACTAGTAAGTGGAGGGGAGGAGACGGAGCAGAGAGGCGGCGGTGGTGACAAAATAGCCTCTTCCCCCCCTCCCCGTCCATCTGATGCTATGCGGCGGCCGTGACAGGTATGGTCAGCGGTCGCCGCACAGTTTTAAAGTATTTTAGAATACTGTGGCGCCCTCCAGAGCCCGGCGCCCTAGGCAAGTGCCTAACCTTGCCTAATGGGAGCGCCGGGCCTGATGGCATCCCTCAGAAAGTGAGAAAATGAAGGAGGGCAGGAGAACCAGGTATACTATTTATGCCCATCACTAAAATAGGCAGTGTTAGTATTCTATATTTAAACACCGTAGTCTGGTTTTATGGAGATGATGGGTCCAGTTTAGAAAAGATGAGAGAAAATAGGCATTCAACTTCTAAATACATACAGTGCTTGAGAATCAGCCTCTTTGGTCAGACACAGTTCTTCAATTAGTTCATCTTCATCCAGGATTTCCAAAATGGCTTCTTTGAAAACTTTAATATCTGTCTCTAACTCTGAAAGACTAAAATACAGAAAGGGAATAAAATTGCTTTCTTCATGGCCGCATTTTGTTTTATCAAACCTGGTGAACGTCCTTTAGCACAGTAGATAGGCATTCTTCATTTACCTTTTTCCATTCTGCAGCAGAACATGTAATTTACTTCTGTCTACTGACAAGAGTTTGGGATCCACCAAAGCTTCCAAAGTTTCCAAGATATGAGGTTGCAAAAACTGAAGTCTACCTTGAAGAGTGCCAATCTAAAGGAAAATATTACAATTAAAACAGCATTAAGATAAGGAAAAGCCAGCACCTAAAAAAAGACACTACATAAAAATAACACTTAGATAAAAGTCAATTTCATCAATACAATTAAGGTTCTCTTGGCAGCTATAACAAACAAAAAAAATGCTTCTTTACTCTTCAGTCAGGAGTCTAACCAGTTTTTTTGTTAACATCTAGCATTGCTAAATGGCCCCCATCCTGTCACTCAGGTGTACAGTATTGCTGGAAAGTTCAACCATTAAGTACCGTTTTATGCTGTATTATTTTTTGGTCACTACTTAGTCTTGTGAATGATTATGATAATGAATACCTTTGGATAATCACAAGTGTAGTGGACTATCCTAGCAGGTTGTAATCAAATCATTAAGGACTATTTCAAATATATAAAAAACAAATGAAACTAGGGGCTAGATTTACTAAACTGCGGGTTTTAAAAAGTGGACATGTTGCCTATAGAAACCAATCAGATTCTAGTTATTTATTTAGTACATTCTACAAAATGACAGCTAGAATCTGATTGGTTGCTGTAGGCAACATCTCCACTTTTTCAAACCCGCAGTTTAGTAAATAGACAGCTAGATATTTTTTTTATTTTATTTATTTTAGAAAGGAGCCATTTTTAACCTTTTACAGTACAAAAGTCACCATATTGAGGAGGAACACTGGTTGTACAGCAAGAAGGTTCACAAGAACAACAAAAAGGCACTTAGAAAAAAAGTCTTCTCTCACCCTGTACTGCAGGATTGCTTCCAAGGCTCTGAATTCGAAAGGCAAGGAGTATGTGACTAGTTGTCCTTCTCCCGCTAGCTGAGGAGCCAATTCACGGAGGAACCACTGCTCTAGGTGGAAGTTCCTATAATCCAATATCAGAAGATACTCCGAGGTTATAACAGCTTTTAAGAACTGCAACACAATAAAATAAATATATACATGAAAGTTTGAATTAATGAAAATAGAAATACGTGTTTGGAGACAAATTTTTAGCTAATCTGTAAAAGTAATATCTCTCAATACAGCCATCAACAATCGAGGTAATTAGGTTAATTTATCAAACCGATTTTAACTACAAAAAGAATCCCACATTTTCTAAGGCAACTGTAGGCAGCTGGACCTCTACAGCCACCACAGAAAGAACGGTCATTATGTTCTACACAGTTTTGTTTTCTGAGTTCTGGTGAAAAGAAAAAAAAATAATTGTACTACGACCCACCAAAATGGTACCGAATCTATACGAGATTTATTATGCTTCTACATAAAAGAAGATTTTGTAAAAAACTCACAAATGTTTTGAACCATTCTTCCGTCTTTCTAGATCACATGATGGAGATTTTCCTATGTACATCTGCTTTTCTAAATAGGACTGCTTTACTCAAAGATATGTAATGCTACGAATTACTGTAACACACAGTAGACACTACAGAAATTATTTTTGGTTAGTGTTAATTAATACACTACTACTTTTAATAGCTATCACCTACAAAGCTACTAGAAGTATTACCATTCATAAAAAAATGAAGATTGCTAGGAAAAAAATATATCCAAAGCAATAGCATTTCCTGAACACTTTGACCGAATTCTTAATTTTATGATAGAATTTATTATAGAGTCTTGGACTTCATAAGGTTAATAATACCTCCATTCTTAAAATGATCTTGTTGTTTCTGGAGTTGATGCTCACTAGATGCTGGAACCTAAGATCTCGAGCTTGGAGACCTAACTCCTGATATAACTCTGTTTTTTTTCTCTCTGTATAAAGAAAGCAACAAACACTGAACATAATAAGCAAATCATGCTCTTTTCAAACAATACATTTACTGCACTAAAACCCCATAATCCAAACTAATCATTGAGCAGGCCTTAGCAGTCACATCAATAAAATATTGGTGCACAAAACAAAAATGTTTTGTACCTCATAGCAACCAAACTGAACATCTAGTTCTGTTGGGAAAATAAAAGCAAATATTTGGTTGCTAAGGGATACAGCTCATTTCCTGAGCACTGGTTAAAAAACAAAAAAGAAAACTCATGAATACCAGGTAGGTAAGCATTTCTTAAAAATTAGTGGAAAACCAGTAAAAACTAATGACTAATTTAAATTTAAACATAATGTTAGATAAAATTGTATTGTGAAACCTTGGTGCAATGCTTTTAAACAGCAACCTCATTTCATCTTGAAAAAGTGCTAGAGGCATAAAACAACTGTTGACGGGAGCTTCATCTGGTCACATGTGGTTTTAATATTTGCTTATATTCAATAAGAAATTATTTATCTGCATTGGTGAGTGCATCATCCTTGCTATTACTAGTCAATGCCCAAAACTTAGCATGCCCATTATAACTAAATTCATATTGTTACTTACCAAATGATGTTATGTTTCCTGCTTTGTCAAATTTCATCTGTAATAAGAAAACAATGTTATAACATAAGGGCTCATACCTGTAAAATGTAAATGAGTAATATTTCTCTCATTCCCCCTTACAAGACTTCTCCCGTGCTGCTCCCCACTTATGGAATTCCATACCACGCTCAATAAGACTTTCCCACAGCCTTCAAATCTTTAGATGCGCTTTGAAAACACATCTCTTTTTTTAGAGGTGACCTTATCACGATAACACTTATCAGACTAGTGCACCCTCACATCTGTCCCAATCTCCACTCTGAACCACATTTGCTCCTCTTGTTTCAGCTGTGCCCTCTTCCACTTGGAATGTAAGCTCACTAAAAAGCAAGGTCCTTCACACCCCTTTGTTTTCATGTTTATCATGTCTACCTTGTATGCCCGTTTTATGTATGTACTGGTTTCCCTATTTGTACGGTGCTGTGGAGCACTGTGGCGACTTACAAATCTACGATAATAATGATACTTGAAACCACTAGAAACTACCCACTGATGTTCTCACTTGTACCATGTACATCTTGTTCAATTTTTTGTGTTTAACACAGGAAGGTCTTTGGAAATGCCTACAATGATCATTTTAAGGCTAATAAGAATGTATGTAAAATGTGAGTGCATTTAAAAAAAAAACAAAAAAAAGTACAGAAAGTCAACTGCGTAGTCAGGCCTCAGATCGCACTAGAAATGTTAAGCAGTGATATGTATATTTAATATATATATATATATATATGCCCCAATCGGGCCATGCAGTAACTGCTAATGTAGCCACTGCCATCATTTGATGACTAATATAACCATTGTCAATTCCTTGTTATGGGACAATCTTCCTGGAATTTGAAAAAAGTGCTGGCCAGTCAGTAGTGTCTATAGTTACTAAACTTTGTTAGATCTATATTGTCATTATTAAAACTAGTAGGGCATATGAACAATCTTCAACTTACCACAGAAAACACAGGGGCAACGCTAGCTAATGTGGCTTGGGATGTTTCAGTATGTGTATGGCGATAAGCTGTACCTGCAAAACAGAGAGAATGAGTCACATCATTTGGAGTACTTTGAATACTTTGCTTCAGATATATTTCTTTTATACTTGAAAATGTTTACATTCCATACATGAACGTTCCTCACCCCAGCCCTTAAAGCTAGACTTGTTTCCATGGGCTATGACTGATCTGTAATACAGAACCTTCAAATAAATGTTGTTCACCACTTTAAAATAGCAGCAGAGGGGTGTACGAGTGAAAGAGCTAATCACAAGCTGCAACATCTTAATTGTGGTTTGTGATTGTCCCTCCTGCTCACACACACCCATCCCAGTTTCTAATCAGGGCTGTGAGGGGAAAGAAGAAGCCTGTGGGTGACTGGTTAGGGGGTAGAGCACATTCTTATTTTTATTTTTTTTCCAGGCAGTGGTAGTAACCCCAAGAGAAACAGATGCAGTGAAGGGTTTAGCTTTTACACATTGATATTGCTACTTTAGTAGTTGTTGGTCCATTTTTTATATATATATATATATATATATATATATATATAAAAAACACACACTTCCCTGTTCACCATTATTAGTGTTCTAGCCTCTAATCAGGTTCCAAAGCTATAGTGTTTCCCCTAGAAAAATGAAAATGCAATTCTTTTAAGTATATTACACATAGCAAATAACACTGAAATTGGTCAGTCTGTTTAAAAACCAGGTACACACAAAAACAGACGTTAACAAAACTTGGAACTTAGAATGGATACCAGGAACGGATTGCTACTGTACCAAAAAAGAAGCAACCTTTCATTAATATTCAATGCTATCCATTAGTGACGCATTACTGACAAGGTGTAGCTTAATTCTTCACTTTTATTAAAGTACTCACTGCAGTGTGGGAGGATCCATTTTCTCCGCTGTGACTGTCTGGGCATCCAAGTAATCCACCTTTTATTAAGTCCTTGAGCAGGGAGGCAGTTAGCGCTGAAAGTCCTTGTCTGTCCCAGCACACAGCACAGACGCCTCTTACTGCCGGCTACTAAGAGTCTGTGGAACGCACTGACTACATCCATAGTAGTTTACTACAAGCAAGAATTAGGCTACAACATGACGCTCTTCACACTCCGTAGAACCTTCACTTCACCGGCAAAGTATACACGGGATTCCACATGGGCTGCATAACCGGAACCACTCACACCGAGGCTGCTGTCATTCAAATCCGCTACTAGAGCGAGAACTGAAGTCCTACTCTTGTCTTCTTTACAGGAGCCATTATAGGAGAGATCGTTTTGTATTGCAACGATCATCGGTACGTGTGCTAAAACCACTTGTCAGAGAGGTGTGTCAGCTGCTCTTTACAAATTCTATACATATTATAGAAACAATATATAGTCACACACAATTCCTTAAATAAGCAATAATTCTTTTTTTTGTTTTGTGTGACAATGATAGCAAGGAATCACTTTTTTTTTTTACAAAACCCCCCCCCCCCCCACAATATCAATCAGAAACTAGTTTAGTAAATAACTGCGTATTACAATTTATGTGACTTGACTTGCAATGTTATTTCTAATGTATTTGCATGTGCAGCATATATTTTGCCCATACCTATAGCAATCCTTAGTATGAGATCTCAGCCAAGAGATAAGGCCAGGCTTCTCCTTAAGGGCAGGGCAGCCAAGAGGAATTCAGGGCCCCGGTACAACAAATTCATGGGGCCCCCCTTATAGTTGAGTATGCTAAAAAAAATTGCGACGCCTGACGGCGACGCAAAATTTTTCGGACTTGTGGTCATGCATTTGGGGGCGTGGCAAATGCATCATTGGGGCGTGGCTAACACATCAAAATCACTAGGCTCTCAATTCGCCCGAGCGTCACATATGTCCAAGCACTCCTGACTTTCAGGACATCTAGCACTACAGTGTAGTATAGAAAAAATGCAGTGTGTACACAAAGAGTTCACTCTTGGCCTGCACCTTACATTGGGCACAACACTCACCAAAAATTGACATTGTCCCTACTAGAATCACAACATTTCATACACTCTGCTGCTCTCTCCTACCTGTTCTACTCACTTTCACCACCTGTGGCTGCATGTTTCTTTATTGCGGCTTGTCTGGATCCTGGAATGCTGGGGGCCCTATTTGGAAAAAAATAGCTACATTTAGATAATTCCAAACAATCCTGGCGTTAAATCAATACCATCCACGATAAATAATTAGGCCTTCCTCCAGCTCCAATATTACAATAATGTGCCCCTTCATCATCGCCATGCCTTATGATCACACTGCGCCCTCCATGCTGCTTTTGCCCCCTTCACCTGGCTCCCCTTCATCACACTATACTATGCTGCTCCCCCCCCTTTTTAACCCCACTGTGCAATGCTGCCCACCATTTTTTAACCCCACTGTGCCATGCTGACCCCTGTTTTTTAACCCCACTGTGCCATGCTGCCCTGTTTTTTAACCCCTCTGTGGCCCCCCTCATTTTTTAACCCCTCTGTCATGCTGCCCCCCCCTGTTTTTTAACCCCTCTGTGCCCCCCTCATTTTTTAACCCCTCTGTCATGCTGCCCCCATTTTTAACCCCTCTGTGCCCTCCCTCATTTTTTAACCCCTATGTCATGCTGCCCCCCCATTTTTAACCCCTCTGTGCCCCCCCTCGTTTTTTAACCCCTATGTCATGCTGCCCCCCCATTTTTTAACCCCTCTGTGCCCCCCCCCTCATTTTTAACCCCTCTGTCCTGCTGCCCCCCCCCCCGTTTTTAACCCCTCTGTGCCCTCTCTCATTTTTTAACCCCTATGTCATGCAGCCCCCCGTTTTTTAACCCCTCTGTGCCCCCCCCTCATTTTTTAACCCCTCTGTCTTGCTGCCCCCCCCCCACCCCGGTTTTTTAACCCCTCTGTGCCCCCACTCGTTTTTCTCCCTTCACTTACCTTTTCTCCTCTCTGCTTTCTTGGTCTTCTCTGCTGCTCTGTGCTCCATTGCTCCAGACTGACTGAATGGTGGGCGTGACATGATGACATCACACCCGGCATTCAGACAGTCTGAATGGAGCACAGAGCAGCAGAGAGGAGGGATGCCGGCTCCGCAATCACGTGAGTATGTTTTTGTGTTCTTTTTTAACTACCCTGCTCCCCCCACCAACGAATAAACCGAATCTAAATGTATTTCTTTGCTTAATCCGAGTATGCATTAAAAAAAAGTTTTTTGTGACATACGTTTAACGTTTTATAAAATTAGTACTTGCGTAAGTCTAAATGATAAATGTACACCTCATCCTGGCTGACCTAAAAAGTTATAGATCATTTTTGGGCATATTTTGCCATTGGGATGTCTCCCTTCATGGTCCAACAATAGTCAGCCAGCATACTGGAACGCCATTTGCCTTGGTACCTCTTTTTCATCCTAGAAATCTGTTGATGAAACCGATTGCTAGGCTCATCGCTGACAGCCCCAAGATTTTCTGGGAAGTCTAGGTGGGTCCAAGAAGTGAAGTTTTAAAGACATGCTGCATCCCATAGCTTTGTATGAATCCGGTAGATTACTCACTATATCACAAAAGCTTTCTGTTTTATGATTTCCAAGAAAACAAGAACATATATTTTTGAATAACAACCAGGCTGCTCTTTCCAGTGGCTTTAACAGCTCTTGAACATTTTCATCATCTGTTACTGATCTTATTTATGGCCCTATAAAAATTCCTTCTTTCAGTTTTGCATCACTTACTTTTGTAAAGTTAAATTTCGAATGCATAAATGCAGCAGAGTTTTTATCAATTGCTTTTACAATTTTTTCCATCAGTCCTAGTTTAATATGCAGTGGAGACAAATACACTTTTTCAGGATCCACTAAAGGAGTTTTTAACACATTTTTCTGCCCAGGATTAAGGAATAAGTGTTTTTGCCATTGTTTTCTAATGTAATGAGACTTCCTATCACTGCTGTCCCATTCACACAAGAAGCAGCAAAATTTAGTGTAGCCAAGTTGCAATCCAAGCAATAAAGCAATGACCTTCAAATCACCACAAATATTAGTTATATTTTTCATACTGGATTTTTTTTTATAACAATAAATTCATATTCTCATACGTCTGATGGGAATTTATTGCTGTTATGCAAAAGCACAGCCTTCAAACTAACTTTTGATGAGTCTATGAACAATCGCCACTCATCTGGCCAGTGTTGATGTTCAGGACCCTCCATATATTGTTTGTATGCCCTTGTCTGTCTGTGTGTGTGTATGACAGATCATAAAGAACACTAAAATATGAAAAAACAAACACACTACTCCTGATAGAAAAATTTAAATTACATATTTGAATTCAGAACTTAAAACTGTACTAGAGTCACTACTCTGCTTTCTTGTGAAAATCATGTTGACCAGTGTTACAGGCTTTTACCAATGGATGGCAGCTGAATTTTTTCACAGGTCAAAATATTGTAATGTTTTCTCAATATTAATTGGATTTTTATGAGGATCTGCAATGAACAAATGTTAACAGTGGAATGACATATGACATACACATTATTTTGCTCAACAAATACTTGACAGGTGCACCCAAATTAGGTTACCTGGATAACTCTTAACTTTAAATTGGTGTAACATAATTTTTGTGTGAACTTCAAAATCTACAGTTGCTTAAATTTTCTTAAATTGCCATCCACTTCTCATTTTCAGTAAAACAAAATCTCTATCCTATGACTACCCTGTCCTGCCCTGACCAGACTGCATCTTTCTACAGCATAACTCAGCCACCACATATAGTCTCAAATGATCCATACCTCAACCATGGCACACCAAACAGTCCAGCTGTCACTCTTCTGAGCACTACTTGAGGAAGTCTCAGTCCTATGTCGACTTCTACATTCATCTTTTCATCCTGCAACACTGTCCTTTCTCTTGCCAAGCAAACAGAGGTTACTGGTCCAATATCCTCACAGTCTTCTAACCCCCATTGCCTCCTTGCCACCTTCAACTCGATAATCTGCCCTCCTGTACCTCCTCTCTCTTCCACAGTCACAGCCCATGATTTTGCCACCTACTTTATAGACAAAATTGGCACCATTTGACAAGATATTTCTTCATGCCAAATCCTGCACACCCCACCCACCTTCTCCTACATTCCCCAAACCATGTTCAGTTCATTCTCTCCAGTAACCAAAGGCCAAGTATCTGCACTCATCTCATCATCTCATCCTACACCAGTGGATCCCAAACTTTCTCAGTTTGAGGCACCCTTAGGGTCTTCATAATGTTTTCAAGGCACCTCCAAGCCAAAATAATTACCAAGTTGCCCCCGCCTTGCTTACCACTGGCCCTAGCCGCGGCACCCCAGTGAGACTGCTATGGCACCCCAGGGAGCCGCGGCACCCAGTTTGGGAACCACTGGTGTAGTATATAAATAATGCAGTGTGTATATAAAGAGCACACAGTCTTGACCTGCCCCTTAGATTGGGCAGAACAGTCACCAAAAATAGGGATTGTCCCACTAGACCAGGCTTGGCTAACGTGTGGCTCTCCCGGTGTTGTGAAACTACAAGCCCCAGCATGCTTTGCCAATATATAGCTGCTTATTGCTGGAAAGATATGGTGGGGCTTGTAGTTTCACAACACCTGGAGTGCCACAGGTTAGCCAAGCCTGCACTAGACTCAGAACATTTGACAAACTGTCGTACCTGTTATTGTCACTTTTACCACCTGTGGTTGCTGGTTTCTTTAGTTGCGGCTTGTCTGGATCCTGGAATGTTGGGGGGGCCCTATTTGGAAAAAATAATGAGTACATTTAGAAAATTCCAACCAGCCCTGGCGTTAAATTAATAGGACCCACAATTAATATGTAGGCCTTCCCCCAGCCCCAACATTAAAGTAATAGTATTCCCATTTAATAAATCTATTTCCCTCCCTCCAGACAGCCCCTGCAATAAATTAATCGCATTTACGCATAAATTTACCTATATACCGCAACCGTCACTGCCATTAAATAATTCATATTCACATTTAATAAATAGACCTCATGCTCCTCAAACTCAGCCCCACATTCAATTAATAGCCCAAAACCACCCCATCTTAAATTAATAGTCCCCACTATAAAATTAAATTGCCCCACCTTCAGCCTACAAACAAAATAGCACCCATTATTTAGCCACCACCTACCACACACACATTACATTGCCACAAGCCCACTGTACCATCACACACACATTACTGTGCCCCTTCATCGCCATGCTGTGCCTCCTTATGATCACACCGCAACCACCATGCTTCTTTTGCCCCCCCCTTCTCCTGGCTCCCCTTCATCACCCTGTGCCATGCTGCTTTGGCCCCCCTTCATCACCCTGTGCCATGCTGCTTTGGCCCCCCTTCATCACTCTGTGCCATGCTGCTTTAGCTCTCCTTCACCCTGTGCCATGCTGCTCTGGCCCCCCTTCACACTCTGCCGTGCTGCTCTGGCCCCCCTTCACACTCTGCCGCGATGCTCTTGGTCCTCCTTCACACTCTGCCATGCTGTCTTTGCCCCTTCTCACACTCTGCCATGCTGTATTTGCCCATTTTCACTCCCTACCATGCTCCCCCTTCACTCTGCTCCCTCCCTTCTTCCGTTCCTTCACTTACCTTTTCTATCTGCTACTTTCTTCTCTTTTTCCCAACTCCTCTCTGCGGCGCTCCTCACTGAACGTCAGGCGTAATGATATCACGCCCGACAGTCAGTGCGAACTAAGCTGAGAGGAGTCGGGGAGCGCCGCAGTCACGTGAGTATTCTTTTTTTTTTGCTCTTTCTCTTCCTTTTTTTTTTTCTACATTTTCCGCTCCCCCACCAACGAAGAGGGGAGCGATCAGGGTCAGGGGCTACTGGTGGATAGCCCGGTCCCCCGGTGGCCCAGTCCAATTCTGTACATAAGCCAATATATTTGTAATACAACCTGTCTGCATTTTAGAATCATCAGTCCACATAAAGGCTTACATTCTATTCTATTTTAATTATTTAAATAACAACCACCTGATCAATACCACATTTTGTGCCTGTGGTCTAGAAACCTGAAACCTTATACTTTCAAGGGAGCATTAGAAAAACTCATCCATATTAGACTTTGTCTCCTACATAACTATTGAGTAGTCAAATAGCAAATGCTGCTTCAGAAGTGCCTATGCCAGAGATAGGGCAACTTCAACGCAATCCACCTGTTTCCAAACTGGCACGTGACAGTAATTCTACATCCCACAGAGCCCAGGGAAGTAGAGACCAGCTGTGCACACAGCACTACTAGCACCGCAGCATCTGTGAAAAGGGGGCTATATTTTCTCAATTTTAATTATTGAAAAAGTGCAAACGTGTAACACACAGCAAACAATTAGTAATAAGCTGGGATCAAGCTGGTGCTAGATTGAGAATAAAGCATATGTGTTGCTCATTCATCGGTATTACAAAGTACTATCTTAACACACTGAACAAATATTTAATGGTTGCCATCATTTGAAAAAAGCTTTTACTATAATATGTAGATTGTAATATATAAAGTGGCATTATATGAACAAGTCCGTGTACTTCTACAAGAATGAAAAATATAAAATTTATGCTACATTGTTCAGACAGACTGCATTTTACAGAGTAATGTGTGTCTGTAAGCATGTCCTTTTTGTAATGATTAACTACCTGTTATTAAACTCAGTGGGGGGCACATATGTTGTAAGATAGAAAAGTCCTTTGGTCTGCTGGACGGATCTTTGTGTGTTTTTCAGGTCATTCCCAAAACTGTTCGTTACAAAGAGCAAATTCTCGTTGGTAAAAAAAACATATACAAGAAAATCAAATGCGGTAAATTGATTGTGAAATAAAATATGATCATCGTGTCATCTTAATGTATTCTTATTTATACTTTTACATTTATTAAAGGCACATTAACTCATTTCAAGCTTCCCCATGAGTATTATATAAAGAAATACATTTATATAAAGCTTTTATATAAAGGATTCTGTGGCAGTACATGCTGTAAACAGCAGATCAACTGACCATTTGAAGAACCACCATTATCCTTCCCTTTCCAGATTAGATATTCTCACTGGGTCTGAGCAGTGGTGGGTTTCAAATAAATTAACAACCGATTCTCTACCCTAATGACTGTTTTAAGCATATAAAAAGTTTAATATTTCATGCATTTAATACTCAAATAAGAACAAAAACAGAGGTGCACAAAACTAGATTGTTATTGTTATAAGAGAGTTTTAAACTATATTAATGAAAAAAATATTAAATAATACCTGACAAAAAACGAAAAAATATAAAGTACCAACAACGGAAGTTACATGGCAACACATAGGAATTAAATTTAAATATAGGCATTAAAACAGTACAAATTATTAAGACATTACACAGACAATAGCAAAGTAAAAAAACAACAGATATTATAAAAGCTGCATAATGATAAATTATTTATATCAATATCAAGAGGCAGTCATCTAGTCAAACCCAGGAGTGTGTGTGTGTGTATAAAATATTTCTTATTTTAGGCTGCTAATATCAAGATTATAATAGTAATGAGTCATGTTATGCCACAGTAATGCCCCCAGTTCATATTATGCCACAGTAATGCCCCTCTTCATCACACTGTGCTATGCTGCTTTTGCCCCCCCTTCACACTGTGCCATGCTGCCTTCCTTTGCTCCCCCTTGCTTCCGTTCCTTCACTTACCTTTGCTTTCGTCTCTTTTCTTCCCTTCTGTCTTCTTGCTTGCTGGCTCCTCTCTGCGCCATTCCTCACTGAATGTCTGGTGTGATGACGTCACGCCCGACATTCAGTGTGTACGGAGCAGGGAGGAGGAGTGCCGACGCCGCTAACAGGTAAGTATTTATTTATTTATGGAAGTACTCTGCTCCCCCCACCAGCGAAGAGGACTCTGGAGCAACCGGTTCGCCGAACTCACCTTAAAATTAGGTATCTGTTCTGGCGAACCGGTGTGAACCGGCTGAATCCCACCACTGGGTCTGAGTCATTAAGTATAGCAAAGCATAAAAAATGAGTAAATTTGCACCTAAGCAAAACCATGTTGCATTGGAAGGGGATGTGAATTTAAAATGTGGGGACAGATTCATAGTTGGGACATGTCCTAGATCAACTTTAAATTCAGTCAACTTTAAATTCAGTGTAATAACAAAACTAACAAGTATTTGTGTGCTATATGAAAAACAGCCAGTATTTTCCTTATGTGCAAAACAATAAACTAATCTGCCCTCCTTGCATTGTAACATAGTTTGTCCAGGAGCAAGAATACTCCACTTTTTTTGATTGCATTGCTCTCCTTAATGAGTCAGGCCCATTATGTATGTGCTAGATACTCACCTCTTTCCCTACCACCTCTGTCTACACCACACAACTTTCATGCTGCAACTAGTTTACTTTATCAAACATTTGTTTAGGGGAAGGAAGGTCAGAGTAAGACGAGGTGGAGGGTTCAGAAGGGTCCACTGAGGACAATTGATTGTTGCTTCCTCTGTGCAAATAAATGTTTGGTCTTCCATAGAAGGTCCTTTATTATAAGACAGAACACAGCACAGAATTATTTTTTTCATTTACTTTCCTACACACATAAATATACTATTGAGCCCCATTAAAATTTGAAAGTGTCACAAACTTGCTACTGCTAAATAATGATAAAGGGGTAACGTTTCTTAATTTTGTACAAGTGACCTCCTCCAGCATTTCTTTTCCCCTCCATGTTCCTCCTGCCTGCCCCTCCTGTTCTCTTTTTTTCTTATTACGACTGTATATTATAATATTGTTTTTCTTCTGTATGCTATTGATAAAACTCTAATAAAATGTATGTAAAATAAAAAAAAAGGAAAATAGGGTAACATAAGCATCATCTATATTAAGATGGAAAAATATATAAATTATTAGTTTGTACTATAGTCCTAAAATGAATGCAGCCCTACAGCTGGGAAATGCTAATGCTGGGTATACTTTACCTGGGCAGGTTATTTTTTAGTAAAATGTTAATACTTAGTATGTATGGTTCGGAAAAATATATACCATAAATGTTCCATGTCAGCATAACATTCTCATGCTAACCAAGCACAGTAACACAGCAAATATACCACCCCATCAAAGCTCCTCTCTCTTTGTGATCAGTTATTACTATCTAAGGGGGATTCAATTCGCGGGGTGCGCATCATTACCATTAATACAGTAATTGATGCGCATTATTACGGTTAGTACAGTAATTTCAGTGCTGATTTTTGCTCATAGCTCCCTGAGCAGAAGAAAGTTTTCTCCGAAATACAAAATATTTGCAAAAGAGCATTACTTCTAATGGGTGATTTTAACATAACACCTGACCCCAGTTTTGACAGATCCAACATCTCAAAAACAAATTGGATATAAATTCAAGTTCCTCAGCTCCATTTAGACAAACTTTAGCCAAATTTGATTTATATGATGCCTGTAGATCAAAATATTTGAAGACCAAAGGTTACACTTATTTTTCTCCAGTACATAATTATTATTCTAGGATAGATTTACTTAGAATTGACAAGTGGATTCATCAACAAATATCTAATGTTTTGATTCTCCAATCACAGGGACCAACCATGCACATCTTTTATGGACATTTCACCTCTCCAAGATTAAATATTCCCCATGAAACATCTATTTTCAGCTTCAGATGTGCCCTTAAAGCCATTTAATGTGTAAGTGCTATCCAAACAGCAGCTAGACTTATAAAATTCTTCTTAATCAGCTAATAACAGCAAAAATACTTAAAGAATAAAATATACATACTTGAATTACAACATAAGAAACAACAAACCAATGTATCCATGAGAAAAAATAACTAATGGTTGCTACGAAATCCCTTAAAACATTACATTTAGCCCAAATTAAGAAGACCCTCCTTTGCGTTAATAAATAATCCTGTTAGTTAGGTAACAGAGTTAGTAACCTCCTGACCTGTAAGCTTAGAGGGAAACAGACCAAAAACAGAATTAGACATAGGTTAAACCACCAAGATATTAAAATCTCTAACCCCTAAGACATATCAAATACATTTGCCTCCTATTGGGAACAACTTTATAATGTAAAAAAAGTTCCATATACTCCACAATTTTCTGACCTCTCTCAATGACCAAACAAGTATTTCTCTGCAATACTTGTTATATAGGCTTTGCATGGGAAAGATATTTCTTGCAAATCTTATCACTGGCGGGGTTACTGCCAGCAATGACAGGGCTATCACTAGTGGTTCCCCTTGATGTAGAGCTAGAAGTTCTACATCTGGCAATAAGGCTTTTCACCCTTTGGTAAATATACTCATATATATGTAAGTCAACAAGGCATTCTAACACATCAGAATTATGTCGCTTACCATTTCCATTTCAACTCGAGGTTGGAATGCACAGAAATTTCCACTAGGTGGCGCAATAGAGGAAAATTATGTTTTTCATATATCTTAATTAAAAGTTAGGAAATGTTAACATAACAAGGATTGCCATACCTTGCTGACAAAGGTATTCTGGAAAGAAAAGTACCACATTCCCCTGCACTCTTAAAATGGGTAAACAGAGAAAAACATGAAACAGGATCATATAAAGTAGACCAAATTAAATACAGAAGTGAAAATAGGGAGTGTCCTGCTCATGAGAGACAGGGCAGAGCTGGGACAAGAAAAGCCAGTGTGGCCCAAATGGAATTGGGATTTTTGCCCCAAACATAAATAAAATGGATAGTTTAAAAAGTCTTACAGTTTGTTTAGCATCATGAAGGATTTATTCATCAAAGCATACGAGAAATCTGGATTTCAAATAATCCCAATACATGACTGAGTTATGAAGCAATGCTTGCCTGTCCTTTTTGATCTGCCTTTGTGATTTAATGGGGGACATCCAGGAGAACTGCTGCAAAATGTGTTATGACTCTAAACAACCAATAAGACGTGTGCTGTCATTTTATAACCAGTACTAGAAAATTTACAAAATCTCATTGATATGTTTATAGGTTACTTTATATCAGTTACCCATATACAAATATTTATAAATGTTATCATAAATGTTCCTCAATGTATCTTACCCTGCAGATTATCACTGACTGATAAAGTGCCCCATTTGAAAGATGAATTATTAAAAATTCCATTTTCATACTTGTTACAAAATTGCAGTATGTAAATCATCGGACAAAGTACATTAAACAGAAATGGATTTAATTATTGAAAAATATCTAAAAGATCCTTTTACAATTAGCTCCGCACTAAACCTAATTATTTGTGCTGGGTGGAACATTCGTTAGTGCTGAGCTATACATTAACCTTTAAAAACAACCCCTGCACCTATAAGTCTTTTATGGTAGCAAAATACTGCATGGGCATACATCTGACTGCCCTCAGTCATTAGTAGTTGTTTGGTACAAGGTTATTACATCAGCAAAATAATCATCTTTGAATTCAGTTGTTCAACACCCCAAACTGTTTTTTGTTTGGGTACTAGTAAGAATTAACTTAACATTTTAAATGTGGGTGTATTTTTGTCCTTTACTGTAGTTTTATAGAAGTCTAGGAAATGGATCTGATTTTGCACACAATTATGTGCACTTAGAAGTGCACACAATCATCTGGTGCTCTACTTGTTTTTTCATGTGTAAGATTTGGGCAGGGTAAGTGTTAAGAAGCCTCTTAGGAGCATATTCAATTAGCTTTCCGGTTCGCGGTAACGCGCGTTACCACGAAACATGCACAGTATTGGCGGTAATACGGTACCGCAATAACGCGGATTTTCGTACGCAATCCTATGGGCTGCGAATGAAAATACACGTTATTGCGGTACCGTGGATTGACTTTGCGGGCCATTCCGGCGTGATCCCGCGAACCGGAAAGCTAATTGAATATGCCCCTTAATGTCAGAGATATAACAAACTGTGGGGACTATCTCACAATGGTGACTAGTGGGCGGCATGTTGTAATCATGCCGTATGATTCATGCGGCAGTACAAAATGTACTGTCACTGGCATTTATCAAGGCAGGGCTCATTGGTGAACACTGGCCAACAACCCGTATCTAAAAACTCCTTCACCAGCAGCCTAATGCTGCCAGCAAATGGCTACTCTAAACCTTGTGTGGCTATTGCGCATTCACGGCTTAGGTTACCCATTCTCATAATGATGTCACTCAGTGATGGATGAGGTGCAGCTTCTCTGGCGGCAATGGAGTTGTATGGACTCCATTACAAAGGTAAGCTAACGCCATCTTGAGAAAGCAAAGCTTTTCGCCACTTGGTAAAATGGGACACACCGCAATCCCCATAGAAGTCTATGAGAACTGCAGTGACCAGCGTTAAACAGGTTATGGCAGTAAAAAGGAAAAATCTCTGATTTCTCTTGCATTAACCATTTGATAAATTGAAAGAAGAGCTGTGATGACAATGACCATTCACCAGGGAAAACAGCTGTTTTCTCCAGACTTTTGGCTCATTGCAACTTAGTAAATAGACCCCTGTGTCTACTAAATTGACCATACAGAAGATTTAAAGTCAGCTTTTGGTGTGTTGTAAGACCTCATTACCAACATGTACAATAATTATCCTATGAATATTAATAGGATCATTATAAGGTATCATTATCATTTTGCGGAAAACCATGTACCCAACATTAAGTTTGGACATAGGTCTGCATGTTTACGGAACATGCAAGCATAATTTCCAAGCTTTTTTACGTTTTCATCATTGTTCTTTCTGAAAAAAAAGTGCCCATTTTTTTTTACTGTATTAAACAATTCCACGGTCACGTTTTTTTAATTCTGCATATTTCCTGCAATTTTCAACACCTGTTCTAATTTTATAGACTTTATAAAATAATGCTTATTAAAGAGGATTATTTAAAAATAGAGTAATATTACATTATAGCCATAATAAAGGGAATTGTATCGCTCCAAAGTCTACCTAGAGCGCTTGGCATATTCATAGTTAATCACTAGTCCCATCACCGAAAATGCCTTTGAAAATTATACTTTATCGATGACACTTTTCATGTGTATTTAAAATTAAAGAGATTAATTTGTTATCTCCCTATGGTCAGGGAAGATGCTAACAAGGTGGAAATGTTTACCTGTAGTAACCAGGCGTGGGCTGGCAGATGTCAGCCCGGGGGGCTTTGATGACGCGGCCACATCGCGTGTCACGTGATGCGGCTGCCTGTGCGCTGCGGTGGCCGTATCACGTATATTGTGATGCAGCCGCCGGTGAAAATAGACTATATTGCATCCGGGGGGCGGCCGGCCGTACTACCAGGGCCATCTTAACAACATTATGGGCCCCCGGGCAAAGCAGTGCACCGGGGCCCCTAGATATAGATATAGATATATAGATGTATACAGATACAGATATAGATATATAGAGATAGATAGATGTACTTGCTCAGTGACCCTTGTAGGTTTTTTTTTGCAGGTTTTTTTCTTTTGCAGGATTATTTATTCTCATTAAGAGCCGTGCCTATGGGGCCCCCTTGCCCATGGGGCCCCCGGGCAGCTGCCCATCGTGCCCAATGGAAAAGATGGCCCTGCGTCCTACCCCCTGGCCCTAACACCGGTAAGACTGAGCAGCCCGCCCCTGGTAGTAACCAATCAGCAATTGGCTTTTATGGACCTAATGTAAGTTAGACAGTGGAAAAAAAATCTATTAATTGGTTGCTAAGGATTTCCTTTACATTGCATCAGTTAGTAAGCAACTTATTTGATGTAACTGTGAAGGCAAATCTTTATAAAATAAAACAAAAAACAAATTCAAAGCTACATCTTCGGGTAAAATATTGAGTTTTCCCAATCCATACACATTAATGTTATAAAATAATAATAAAACTGCTAAAAAATAATGACATTGTGTTTTTGAAAAGTACTTTGTTAATTGCACATATATGAAAATGCTATGTGAAAATCCATACCCATATGTGGGGGGGAGATGGGAGATAATGCAGTGCAGTTAAAGTACTGTGCAGTAGTAATATACGTAGGCACATGGCACGATGCATGTCACGTGACCGAGCTTGTTGGTTGCCATGACTACCACTTGTAGCGTCAGAATTTAAAGAATTACGGTTGATTTGTTAAGCTATTAGACCTGGTGAAGGAGGAAGGTGATAGCGGTGGTTTATGCATATGATTGACACTCCAAGCCAGCGATGGAGGGTAAACCCGTAGCTGTGTGGTGCTAGGAAGATCTTGCGTTATGGATGTGAGGTGCCAGTGTGCACACAGTTAGCAGGTGTGGTCTTGAGGGAGGAGGAGACCAGGGAGGGCACCTAGTAGCAGGTGTCTCTGGTACTTACAGCAGCTCTCAAACCTCTCACTATCAGTGACAACAGCGCATAGTGGTGTGTACGGGCTACACAGTATTGGGAGGCTTTCAGCCGCTAGTAGTAATGTAGTCAGAAGAGGTGCAGATACAATGGACAGCGTCATGTTTACGTGAATGAAGACATATATCTGTTAAAGTTGATACAAAATATAGCAGTTACTTGTATCTACTGTTTACATGTTTATTTGTGCGGGTGCCGGTGCCTAGCAGAGGATACGTAGACGCATTCTAGAACGCGGATGACAGACTTTTGAAAAAATACATACCTGGATTTGACAGTTGACAGTTGAGGCTGGTTGCGCTGAACGTCTGAGCTTTAGGAGCGGTGGAAGCATCAACTTTCTGATTCATTTGAGTGGACTATGCAGCCAATACCCGCGGGTGGTGGGCGATATTTAGCCCCCCTTGCCCAGCAACCTGCTGTCAAAACAGTGCACGTTTACAGAAATGGAGACCCCTTTTATCGTGGTCGCCGGATGGTGATCCATGAGAAGCGTGTGGGCAATTTTGATGTCTTCCTGAAGGATGTCACTGGTGGGGTTCAAGCCCCCTTTGGAGCAGTAAGGAATATTTACACTCCAAGACATGGACACAGGGTGACTAATTTGGACGAAATTCAGCCTGGAGAATGCTATGTGGCAGCCGGAAGGGAAAGTTTTAAAAAGTTGGAGTAAGTACTAAATATAAATGATCCCACTTGTTTTTGTATGTCTGCTGTTTGGTACCTTGTCACAGTGCTAATAACCTGCCGTACCAGGCATACACTATGCAATTGCTTGTTTTGAAGCGTCATTTGATACATGTACACAAGTATACACATAGAACTAAAATATGTATGCATAATATATCAAAACACCTTCAAAGTATAAGAACATATTAGTATGATCCTCAGTCACAATACAACACATAGAAAAAATATCATAACTGTCAATTTGTCTAAAAGCATATATCAGTTGTCACATAAAGTATATCGCAATTCTGGTTTTGGTAAATGAGAGCTTCAGTGTTGTGTTGGATGTTAATGCTATGTAGTCTGCTATAGTAAGAACTATGCACTATAGCGGCATGCACAGTTAATTCAATCTGTTTTGTGACATTGTGAAACAACAACAAAAGTGCTTTGTAATTGCTCTTCACCTAACTACATGGCTGTTTGTATTTCATTGATTTTCCTGCTTTGATGACCATCTAGATTTCTGAGAAACACTTAAATCCTAAAATAATAGTATCACATATGTATCCTTTCATCTTCATGTATGGTTTTATAGTATTAGTTGATTTTTTTTTTTAGATTCAGGGTTCAATATTTAATTTCTTATCACTTAGCAAAATGATTTGTTGTTAGTCATTTTACCCCAATATGCCAAATACATTGATCCAAATCACTAAACAAACTGGTTGATGTGCTGGCCAAATGAAGTGTGAAACAGTTTGTATCCAATTCTTTTATCTTTAGTAATATTTACTCTTTGGAGTTGAGCATTTGTTGCAGTACTTTGTTTTATACTGACTAGTTAATGCCAGCTACTTTAAACCAAGTCTGGCAAATATTATGACAATAACATATTCAAATAATACAGGTATATTTAATATCACTGTAAAATGCACAAAAATATGGAATTTCAAAATAATACTCTGCAAATCATCATATGATTTACTTTTCATACCTGACAGCCTGACTACTTTTCAGACTGTGAGAAGTGTCTGCTTCTGCCTTTCTTACTTATTTCCAGATACAATATTATTGACTGAGCTAATTTATTGATGTTAAAAATTGCATTTTACACCAGTGAATTCATCCCAGATTGTCGCAGTTGTAAAATAAGTGGGTCATTAATGATTAATTATTAATTATTTCACGGTGAAAAGGAATTAGATTGGCAGATGTGGTGTTCATAAACTTTTCCACACTTTCATTAGTTTATTCTGTGTAAGCACATCCCCTCTGATTGTATAAACTGGGAAAATGAAGGTTACTCTTTCTGAGCACTTAGCAATTTGTCAAATTTTATAATCCAAGTTTTTAAGGGATCCGTATAATTATACTCAAGCAACTAGACATGGAAAGCATGAAATATAAAAGAATGAAAGGATAGCTTTTACAAACTGTCTTATAACACAAGATGCATTAAGTAACCTTACTGGTCATTGTCATCATGTATTGTTTAATTATTGGAACCCCAAATTAGTATAACTGAGAAAAAAACATCAACTTGTTACATTTTCTGCACTGATTAGAACCTGCATATAATTATTTAAAATCACCAAAGTTGCGCAATTTTCAGAAGTAGAATGAATTCAAACTGGCTATTAAGCCGTACTTTGACCCTTTGTGGTATATTTACTAAACTGTGGGTTTGAAAAAGTGGAGATGTTGCCTTTAACAACCAATAAAATTCTAGCTGTCATTTTGTAGAATGTACTAAATAAATGATAACTAGAATCTGGTTGCTATAGGCAACATCTCCACTTTTTCAAAGTTTAGCAAATATACCTCTCTGTATTGACTGGATATATGCATCTGTCCCTTTCCATTGGGGTGGAGCTATGTGATATGTGATCAAGTGTATGTGATTTTTTAAGTTATACATTTTATTTGGCCACGCCCACAATGGCCAAGCTCACTGAGATTGTGCATTAACTGGTGGATGGGAGATAGCTTTGAAAAATGTTAATATATTTTTTTTTTGAGGAAGGATATGGGAATAGGAAATTTTGAAATCAACTGTGAAAATGGATTAGCTTTGCTATAGATCATTCATTTTTAGTTTTGTGCTAACCATCCCTTAACATACACTGGCAATATTTACAAATCTTTTACAAATGAAATGATGTTTTTAATGTCTGCTGGGTTTGTAGTAAAAGTATTTTCCCTCCTGTCCGGTAATGTTAATTATTAGCCCAGACAGAGACATCTAAAGTTAAACAGACAACCCTGCAAAGGGTCAGTAACTCTCAAGAATTAAAGCAGGTTTTTCAGAAACTAAAAAATTATTTGCATTACTCACAAAACTTATCTCCCCAGAACCCAGTGATCTGTAATGTTGCTTCGGCTGTATTTGAATAGGGTAGAGACAACATTTTTTGACCAGCTAATATGCTTATAAAGGTATTTGTCAGTGCAGGTATATATTCTGTAGCTGATAGCACTGTGCAACAGTCAAGTACTAACTGAAGCAACCTAGCAGAGGTGGAACATGGCATGTTGGTTCCCATAACAAAATTTGGGGTAAGGCCCAGTGATGCTGGAACCACTCTCCGGATGCCCGTGCTCTGATCTTTGGAGCATGTGCAGAACCAGCGCATGTGCTGCCAAACCCCATTTGGGGATTGATTGCGCATTCACTGTCCCCACGCATACTCAGAACTGGCCCCCACCCTGCTCTCATGGGTGGGGGCTGATGCATGTGCAGTTAAGTCCCAAACAGAACTTTAGAGTGGAGCCTCAAGAGACCAGCATTGCTAGGCTCTTCTCACCTCCGGGCCCTATCCCTATTCCTATCCCATATGAATTGGAAATTAAAATGAAAATGCCAGCAAAGTTATCCAAGTTTTATCCATGACATACCTCCCAATGTTTGTTCCTCCAGCAGCAGGACGGATCTCTCCCAACCGTCCCACCGATTGGGACATAGCTGGATGGTAGTACAGAGCCCTCAAATCGGGACTATCCTGCCCATGGCAGGACGATTGGGAGCTATATATACAGACATATAAATGTATAAGTGAATACATACAATTGTTTGTTAAAGATAGCGTTAGATTTATTTAAACTCATTGGGGGTTATTTACAAACTTTGAAAAGGCTCTCCCGCAGTTTTATTGTGAGCAAATGCACCTGTTTGCACATACATAGGTGCTCACCAAGACTCAGCATTTTGAAACTGCTTCTGAAAAACACTTCTACCTTTTCAGTATCACAGCTCCAGCTTGAAATGCTGGTGGTAAAATTCTTCCTACTAAATCTGAGGATTACTCCCTTCATTAATTATTTTTCTTTTGTTTCTAAAATACTGCTTACTCTAGCTTAATTTATGTTTTATAGTAATCATGAGCGTGAATTCAAGCCTGTCTTTAATTCATATGTTACGATTGTACAGTTTTATTACACTGGTAGAGTTGTGCCTACAATTATGCTCTTCGTTATAATGAGCACCTGGAGGGTGCAGTAGGTTTCCCATTAAAAGTATAAGTCACTGCCTAATCTCCACATCTTTAGAGGATATGTAATCAAGTTCTTCTGTGGAGAGAAAAGTGAGGGACATTTTAGAATAACTGGTGCACAGGTAACAGAGCAAAAAAGTATCCATAACAATCAATCAGCTGTTTGCTTTCAGTTTCTGAACTGTACCAGGATAATGAACATCCTGATCAAATTGGTTGCTATGGGTTACAGATCCTTATTTGCCACTTTTTTTTATAAAAGTCCCTAAAGAACAAGAAAGCACTCTGACTAGTTTTGTTTTTTTCATGTTTGTTAAACTCGTTGCTAAAGCTGATTGGACGAGTCACAGTATCCATCCAATCAGCTTTGTAGGCAGATAGTAGGGAGAGGTGCATTCATTCAGAAATTCATTCATTCATTCATTCATACTTTCCTGGGTTTCAGTCCTGCATAAGTGTTCATTATTTGCACCAACAAGGGTGAGTCTATCCACCACTGTATGGGTGAACTCTGCTTTTCTGCTAGCTGAGGGAAGGGTTAGTTATCTGTACAATAAAAAAACATTTGGGTTAATATCCAAGTTTATGTTTTTATACTTGTTGTTATTGATCTTACACTCTCATTTGTCCTGAGATTCTTGATACTACTCTTGGTCATGTTTTGCAATATAGGAATTTATCTCTAGGTTTTCCCATGTTGTGATTGTTATATATATTTAGCAAAGGAGCAGTTTCTGTATGAGGATAGGTGGATCAAGGATTTGTTATTTGAAAGGATACTTAAATTAGATATTGTTTTATTACAATATGCTACATGGGATGATTATTATTTAATTTTCAGCTTACTTTAACTAAAATTAGAATTTCTTATGTGTGTGATACTTGCTCCCCATGCTACTTTTATTGTTAAACAAAGCATTTAAAGAAATCAGTTTAATTTTCTGAATTAAGACCTAAGCAGACAGGGAAACATCTAGTGCTTTGATCTGATTTTTTATGTTTGTAAGTATGATGGAGTTGACACAAATAGTACTTAATGATCATGCTTTGAGTAAGTGGTAGATAGATAATTTTATTTCAATCAAATTGAGCATTAGGCTCAAAAATAAGCCCAATGACGCAGAAAATAATGGCACTAATTTTTGATGCTTTATCCCGTTTTATAATAACACAAGTTAATGCTTGTATTGCGTCACCAACCAAATAGATCAGAAGTTCTTGCAGCCAGGTCAAGATCATAACAGATACTTAATAACCTAATAATCTCATTATTCGGCAGTTTGGCAAAAAGGGAAAATTTGACAGTGTGTGGGTACCCGAAATGTGATGAATGGGGAAAGATAAAAGGGACTTTGTTCCCTATTCACACCTGATACCCTGTCTGTTAAGCTGTTGAAGGACACAGCAGAACATTAAGACAATACATTTTTATTTTCAAAATATTCATATAATATAAACATCTTGTTCCTTCTATTTTCACAGGGGTAGTTCCATGCAGCTATAATGATATCTGGCTGTGGCTGTTATGTTTTAATCCATACATGCTTTGTATGCAAAAAAATATAATTTAGTCTGCTTTTACATTGTACTGTCAACTTTTTGATATTGTTCATTTTGACTTTACATAATTAAATTGGAAGCAATGAGTAGCATTAAGTAGCTTATGGCTTCTGTTCAACTTCAACTCCTTGTTGGCACTCAAAGCTGTCGGTGATCTAGAAAAATATTTTTACTTTACCCATTTTGCAGCAATTGTTTTGTATATAAAAAAAACAATTTTGATACCACATATATATTGACCCATGTCTCTTACAGATCATAGGCCTATATGAGTTACAGTATTTGCCTGACATGCTCCATAGCTGAGTAAATATTTAAACACAATAGTGATTTAAACAGATTTAAACCTCCGATTATCTGACCACACAAAAGCACCTCTTCAGAACGTTTATTTATGTGTCTGGAATAAAAACTGTTAAACATTTGTTCACCATAATGTGGTATAACTTAAGCTGTCCTTTATAAACTTTTATTGTTGGTGAAGTTCTTAAGCAAATCTAACATATCCATTGTTGGTATATACAGGCCTGTGGTTGATCAAATAATAGTCTCTTAAGTGTTTATTTGCTAGGAAATGCTTGCAAGCCAATACGTTTTAATATTATTTTCATACATGATACATGGACATTTGGGGGGATGGGGTTAATTTTCCTTAACTTGTTTTCTTATTGTAGTCTACTGGTATTTGTAGTTCAGAAACATCTGGAGATCCATAAGGTGCTTGAACCTGCTGCAGGTTAGGCATACTTACAATAAGATCACTTGAACCTAGTGTGTTGCATTTCTATGTCAAGGCTAGCTCTTCCACAGATTCATACAATTATTTGATATTTAAAGGGTCACTTAAACATGTTATACGTTACTTTATATAAAATAGCTAGTAATAACATCCACAGATATACGTATAATTTTCAGGAACTAATTAGGTATAAAAAAATATTTGAGATATACAGTAAAAATGTCCATGAATAGATGACTATAGATGAGGCCAGCACCGAATTCTGTGTGAACATCATATCCAAAGGAAATCTGACACACACAAAATGGAATTGAGGGACAGGACTAAAAAGCAATTGGCATATAACACACACTAATGCATGTCTTGGGTCAACAACTTGCTGGGACAAAGAATTTTCTGCAGCTAAAGCTGGGTACACACTACAGAAATTTCGCTCAACTTTTTATGCCGAGCGATTTTACATCCGACCGATGGTCCGATCGCTTGGTGCATGGACTGCATACACACTAGCCTTGTTTATGACGATAAAGGGAAGAGCGGACGTCCCTTTAGCCACTTTTTACATCCATGTTGTCGTGAGCAATGACTGTAATTTCGTACTCACTTTATACACACTACACAGCGGAAACGAGATTGGAACGAAAATATTAAACGGTACGACCAACCAAATGAGGCGACAATCGTCCATTTGGGCAGACTTTCGACCATCGTGTCACTGCACACACTGACCCGACTTTTGAACGAGCGGTCGTATGTTGGCTGTTTGAGCCGATTATTGGACGAAAACAGTGTAGTGTGTACCCAGCTTTAGTCAGGTTCCGAATTATCAGTTAACTACCACATACATGGTGGTAATTGAGTTAGATGTTTGATAAATCAAAAATGTTTAAATAAGACATAAATAATTATTATTCTTTTTCTTCCAGCTACCTACATATTGGGGAGATCAAGAAAAAGACACTGGAGCCTTTAAATCTGGTAAATTAAATTTATGCACTTATTTATACTTCTAAATTAATATCTTTAATTTTCAAATTAATATACTTTAATTGAAATATTTAAAATATTAAGTCATCCAAATTTGTTCGGTAATGTGAGATCATTATGGCATTTTATGCTTTTATTAATTCAGTGTAGAGAGTGCCACTGAATCAGAGTTGATAGAAAAGGTCAATTGATCTACAGGCACAAAAAGTTATATTTTCTCAGGAAACATTGTAGTTTGTGCCAGTCAGGTCACTTCAAGTCTGTGTGATGGGATATACATAATAGGGATTTTTTGTGTCTAAAAGACTCCTGGGACATTTAGTTTCTTTACATAGTTAGATTGTTGTATTGTTGCTTGTACTCCTAGTTGCCAGTCATGTTTTGCTTACAGTTTTCAAGTATGACATGACAAGGTGATACCAACTCAATATAGCATAATGTGTGATTCAGGGTTATTCAGTTTCACTACAGTATATTGGACATCATCATCCACAGTTGATAGTGGCCAGCTTGTTGGCATCCAGTAGTGAATCTTTATAAAAGGATGTCTTAAAATAGTTTGGATTCACAAAGAATACAAAAGGTCTGCCCCCAGTTCAGGATCCTTGGGCATCCCAGACCAGCTGCTGTTTAGTGAGGGGAGGCCAACATAACAGTCATGGGTTTTGGCAGTACATAAGGGAGCCTGGAGAAAGAGTAGTCTCCTCTTGTCTGCTGGGGTCCATGAATGCACTCTTAGCTCCTGACGGCCTCTTCTTATATAAGTATTGTCTTTTCCATTGACAACACTCTGCTGGCAGAAGCAAGTAAACCATCAATGGATCTTGGCAGATGCTGTGGTTCCACCAGGTGGAATGAGGGGCACCAGATAAGTAATATTCTGTATTTATGTTTAACTTATGAAGTTTCATTTTTACATAGAATCAACCTATAAGGATAGTATAGTTGTTATCTATTTTCTATGGCTATAAATTGAATAAAAGTGTTTATTTAACTGTTTTTTGCTGTTGAAATAATTGTCTGCATATTGTAAATCTGTAGCTGTTATCTCTAGCTTGTTTGCTGATTGGTTTGTCACATATAATTTTACATTATTTTTATAGGATATATAACTTCACTAGCTCATTATGTACATACTGACCAGTGTGTGTGCTTTCTTGTGCTTGAGGCTCTGTATAGAAAGCTGAATTTTCCCGGACTATGTGAAATGTGTTTGTCGCTATGTGATTAATTGGAAAATAAGCAAAAGTTCATATAATTACTTTACTTAAATTCATCTCATTGTAAGTATCCCACTCTAGTCATTTGAGACCTTGAGAGGTATTCTGTACCAAACCAGTGTCAGACGTTAGCTAGACATTTGTTCAATCTATGGTCATAAAATAACTGAAGGTGTTTTCCCTGCTTTGGGCAGAGTGTGTTTCTTAATTGTTTTTTTTTACGCAGAGAGACACTTAATTCAAGAGACATAGTTTCTTCTAGACCCTTTACATTGTTTTGTCTTCTGATGACCTTGCTTCACTCCTAAACTACACTTTGTAACCGAGGAACACATACACACGGTAGCAAAAGTAATACAATCCTTGTATTGTTTATGTCTTTAGGATATAGTTACAGCATTCTCTGTGAATACTGTAACAATTGTTTTTTTTTTTTTATCTAAAAACATTGTCACAGCAAGTCTACATTACTATGCTGCTGAAATATTGACTATTATTATTATCAATAAATATTTCAATAATAATTATTAATAATAACATTACCAATTGGTCATTTTCTGTTCTGTTCCATTATACAGAGTGGCCGAGGGCAGAAGCAGAATGCTAGTGTAGTGGGAGAACAAGCAGAGAGTAATCGTGTAATGATACTGGGAGTAGTATTGCAGTAATGGTCATAACAGTATATATGAGAGTAATGCTGTTTTGGGGACCTGTTTGGTTATTATGTTTTTATTTAATGAATTTATATTTCTCCTGGTCTTCTGACCGTTATTTACTCTCTGTGAATATGGCAACAAGGCCATTAATACTTACTCCCGTCACTCATTGCCCTTAAGCAAGTCGTGTTTTAGACATTGCCCTGAGTGAGCTGCTGGCTGAACATTGAACCTGAGCTACCATTGACAGATTTCCTGCAGCCCCAGATGCAGCATGACTACAATTATCTATGGGAAGCACCCCGAGAGTAACAAATAGACATATGTAAAATAAATGTCCTTCCTGTGAAGCCTAATTAGTCTGGGTCGTTGCCTTACGCCATTTGAGGGCAGGTTAGTTTGCAGAACATTTCAAGAAATGTGAAGATTAGTCTTCCCCTCCTTCACCAGCTAGTTCATTGCTTTTGTGTCCAGTAGAGGAGGGGTAGGAGGGCTGCTCTTCTGAGCCGCATACGCAACGCAGCTCCATCAGTATGTAGGGAAGGAGACTGTTCACATGCTAGTGACTTTCATTGGTGACGTCACCGGCGTTGTGCATGGACTGATTTCCATATGGAGCTGTGCTGTGTAAGTGGCTGAGAAGAGCAGCCACCGGACCCCCTCCTCCAGCAAACATCACAGTCCACCCAAAACTGTGACTTTCCCTCCAGAAGTGGGACTATAGGCAGAGAATGTTGCTCTCTCCTACCTGTTCTTGCAGCTTTGTCTACCTGTTACTGGTGTCTTAAAGTCAGTTGCTACTATGCACCTCCTGGAACTCTGAGGAATGAGGGTAATAGTCCTCTCTCTGCCTCATCCAGCTCTGACATTAAATACATATCATCCATATTTAATATTTAGGCCTTTTGGTCCCAAGGAGCCCCAATATTAAAACAGTAACATCCATGTTTATTAACTCAGCCTCCACCGCCCCAACCAGTCCCACAATTAAATGAATAACATTAACTTTGAATAAATAGGCATTTTTGCCCAAAACCAGAATGGGAGGCTGTCACACATGGAGGGGAAAACAGGGATAGAGACTGTCTCACATGCTGTGGGAAGGGAGATGGGAAACAGAGCGTGTGGCTGTCACATGCTGAAGAGAAGGGGGAGATAAAGAGTGGGAAGGCTGTCACTTACTGACGGGAGTGGAGGTGGAAACCTAGAGGAGTAATGGGTCAGACTGATCCACATGGCACATGCAATGATGTAAATGATCCTGGGTGTTGGACCCTTCAACCAGGAAGCATAGCAATATCAGGATTGGCTGGGGGTGGTCCAGATTAGACCTCACTCGGTCAGAATGGTGACACAGTAAGTTAACTCTTACTACTCCGAGACAGTATCACTGAGCTGTCTTAGGGAGATTTTAAAGATAAGCACCAACAGAAAATGACCCTTAGAGCTGCATATTATTAAATAGACCCTATATTGTGAAAGGGGTTTTGTGATTAGATAAACAAATTGTTAACATGAATTTCACCTGTGTCCTCTCCATGGACACTAGTCACAACTTGACCATGAGAAATAAGTCTGGCATAGTTGGTGAACAAACACAATTATTTTTGGTACAACAAATTGAAACTGTATCCTCAGAGGTAGCTGTGTACATAAACCACATGAATGTTATTCAAAGCAAATAGGCCTAGTGGGAATTGAGAAGTGGCAACAGTCACTATACAAAGCTGGGGACTGTCCCCAAGCATAAAGGCATCCACTTGTCATATAGATACATTATATTGATCAATCTGCCCTTTAACAGTCTACTTCCAGCCTTGAATAGATGCATGAAGGAAGAATAAAGAAAGCCTTTAGATTAAATACACTACTTATGTTCTACCTGGTTTATCTGCTTATTTATTTCTTTTAATGGAGATGAGAATAATCTGTAGAAGAAGTAGTCTAGATTTATTTACTGTGACTTATAAAGATATCTAAGACCTCTAAATGGTTATATATTAAGGTACAGGCTCAGGTACATGAGTGTTATTCATCAGTCTTTTAAACACTGTTAACCCCTTTGTAACTGCATCAATTATGGAGCATAGCTTTAGAATCATTGTTATTGTGAAAAATGGGTTTTTAAGAGAATGGATAAAAATCATCTATTGATCATCCTATTTCTTATGTGTTTTGCATTTGAATTCATGAGCGGACTGAGTTAGCGCTAGGGATCAGTGACAGGGACATAGTCCAACCTTACTAAGATGGCCACGCTGCACTGGCACCTGTCCTTTAGGTTCAATGATCCCTATGTGAGCTTCAGCCTCTCTTCCATTCAGCAGTTAACAACGTAACTGAGGAGAGACTGAGATAATAATGCTCATGTGCCCAGACCACTTTAACTGCATTCATAGCAGTGACAATATGGAAGAATAAGGTTCATGTGCCTAATCCCTACTGTGTTGTCTCCTAAATTATATTCATATCTTTTAGATCAACTTCACAGGTCTGAAAAATCTTTAACCATAAAATATTATTGTAATGGAATACACTAATTATTTTATACACTTACCTCTATTTAGTTTACATCTGTGAATGCACAACAAATTATTTTTAAATAATTCCTTTCTATCTATACATGTTAATATCTTTAACCAACCTACCTTTAAATTTGAATTCTGGGCTTTGGAACTGAAGCTTGCTGTGTAAATCCACACTGTAGTATTGGGCCTCCTAAACGCTGGCTTTAAGTGCATGTATTTTACTGTTTCTAACACCAGTAAGAAGCAAGTAACTATTGTTTCCACTGTCATCATACCCACTACTGCTGTTACTAAAGTTTGTTAGTGTTGTGGTAGCCTTCATAGTTTTTGGAGCGTATCTTGTTCTTTCCCCATGTTGTTACTGAGAGTAAACATGTAACAAAAGCTTTGAGTTTTAATTCACAGTTTTATTAGTGTTAAAAAAACGCTAATGCAGCACCAGTGGGTCCCTGGCCTTGCAGACATTTTGTTCTGATACAGAAGACTATAAACAGAGCTATTACTATTGGAGGCTGGACAGACAGGTGTCTTGGATGGAGGGAGGCTTGTGGGTACATGCCTAGTAATGAAGACATTCACATATTGTCAGATTCATTTGTCTATCTGAACATTTCAGCTGCTGCATGTTTGCTAAGTGACAGCTGAATGAAAGGATTGAAGTATACTCATATAAAAAATACTTTATTAAAAAACGAAGATCTGCCGTAAGGATTGCTCCAACATGGGGCATTTATGATAATATAAATAAATACTTGATTTCTGTGTTTGCTGCTGGATTTTTACACTAGTTTTATTTTGTTAAAGATATTGATATTATATTCTTTTAGTGAATATTAAGAATATGTATTTCTGACTTGTTTGTATGCCATTGTAGGATAAAATATACAGCATTATATTACACTTAAGTAAATAACAGGACTGGTCGGTGATCTTTGACTTGCAACAATGGGTGAACTGCCCATTCACTGTAAAGGATATAAGAGATGAGTTACGGATCACTGGATTAGTTAATTATGGTTTGGTGAATTCCAAGTCTGTGTCGTTCTGTTTTGGCTGAGATCCCTTCTTCCTTTTCTTTCCCTTTTCTTGGAGTCTTTCCGCAAGTCATCAGAACACTTGACATGCTCAGAACACTTGACATGCCACAGAACATTTGACACTGTTTGGATAAGAATATGTAGCAGTTAATTTGGTAGAGTAGTATTTTATTATGAAAGAGCTTTTCCATGGCCAATGATATGTCCAAATTTTGTTGTTGTTGTTGTTGTTGTTCTTTGAAGGGTGGAGAGATTGGCAGGCTTTTTGTAGTATGATGAATAATACAGGAGTGAGGTGCTGCTTGGACACTTGTAAAGGAATAAAGTCATGTATACTAAACCCTCGGAACTGCCAAGGGAAGCTGCTAGCTCTGTACTTGCGGCTTCTTATTGGTCCGCATGGTCACACACCAATAGGCTGTATGCATTGTGCTGATGCTGTACTACTGAAGTTGGTGAGCCTTAGGCAAAATTGTTTTAGCATACAGCTCCTGGAACTCCACTAAGGGGATGGAGCAGTTCAGTTAATCTTTAACATTTAAGTTGAAATGCTGCTTTAACTTTGGAGCAGGTACCATTACATATATTCACATGGGTTTTAATCATGTAGCATAATGCTATGTTTTTAGCAGCACGTCAAAATATTTGCATATTGACCTACAATTTTCACAATTTGATCAAAATAGTATAAACCTTATATTTTTGGGTATCCTGTTGATTTGGTGTTTGCATAGCTCCCAAAAGGACTGGAATATTGCGGGTTATGGATTTATAAAACCAGTGTAGGCATTCTAGCAACTATGCTGGTCTATGCAGTTGTCACAAGCTGGGTAGTTCTGATGGCCTCACCTGCCAGTATCAGCGCTGCTACGTTGGAAGGTGCGGAGTCTAACCATGCCTCAGGTCTTTACCAGGGATCCCCGCAGGGAGATTTGGGTATAGCAGCTG